>NC_092206.1:93085139-93194433 GCF_043381705.1 Parasteatoda tepidariorum | reverse complement strand
GGGTTGGTGAGCGCCAGTGAGCAGGGGGCGAAGCCTCCTAGTTGAATTGATTTCTTAAAGTTCGTTTGATTGATTTCTTAAAGTTTAGTTTGACTGAAATGATGCAAGCATAAAGTTTGTATCATTTCAGTTAAATTTACTTTTAAACCCTACTTTAAAAACACTTAAATTATTTTTGGTGTTTACATTTTTAGTTGTCTAATTTTAAATATGTTAATTTAAAATTATTCAATTAATATTGTTAATTAAATGTTTGGAATTTAATTTGAGTTTTTTATTTTAAAAAAATATTTTAAATGGTATTGTTGTTAAATATTATTTTTTTCTTCTAGGAACATAGATTGTGCTGTAGTCAAAACCATACTGCTACCCATTTAATCAATACTGCATTAAGAAAAATTTTACCTTACACTGTGCAGAGATCCTCATATGTTGGTCCAACATATTTAACCCTTGGATTTAGTGCAAAAGTAACACAAATTTTTATTATTTCTGTGTATTAAAAGCTTTTAGCTGTGAGACGTATCTTTACAGAATATTGAGGTGTGTGTTAAATTTTTCTTTTAATTCTGTAATTTTCTGTCATTATGTCTCAACTAAAGTTATGCTTGAAAGTAATGCAATTCATGTAGCAAGCTATTATGACAAAATATTTTAAGTGAATCTGTATATTTTATAGCCTGTGTTGAACAGCCGACCCAATTATAATTAACTTCCGAGATATAAGAAATCGGACTTCCACCTGACCGAGTTGTATTCTATCGCTCTGGCCACTATACACGAGAGATACCCTTGCCAGCAATGGCTGCGGATTTTTACTGATGTATCCGCCACTCTTTCGACTGGTAAAGCTAGAGCCGGTGCTTACTCCAAATATTTCAGCCTTAGAGAACGTCTTGACACTTGGGCAGACAATTTTGATGGAGAAATGTTTGCAATCCTTATGGCTACTACAGCTATTGGTGAACCATCTGAACAAAGCATTGTTATCTTTGTCAATTCTCAGGCTGCTATTCAGACCATTTCTGAATATAATGTATGCCCCTCTGAACTTGCATTTATGTGTAAACAATGCATCAACTCTCTTCTTTGTTCTGGAAGAGAGGTAGTCCTCCATTGGATCCCTGGCCATTGTGGCATTTACGGAAGTGAACGGGCTGACATGTTGGCTAGAGAGGCTTCAGCATTGCAGCCATCTTCTCATCCAATTCCCCTCAGAAATGCAAGGCGGCTTCTTAAGAGCAAATTCAGGCACAAAACAATATCTGCTCTTAGGGACTTAGCTGATGGAAAACCCTGGGCTAGCCTTCTTGATGACCAGCAGCGCTCTCACCTTTCCCTCCTTCCCAGAGCCGAGGGAGTTGCTTGCCTTAGAATAATTACTGGACATGACTCTTGCAGGCCCATCTATTTAAAATTGACCTGGTCAATTCACCTCTTTGTGTGCTCTGTAACACTTCACCTATGACTGGGGAGCATCTATTTGATTGCCCCTCTTTTCTTGACATTCATTCCTGTGATGACTTTTGTGCCCTCTCACCTTCTGGAGCTACTTCAGTGTTGTATTGAACTGCAAGAACATTGCATTGGACTGTCTGAGAAGACAATGTCGGGCGTAATTTAAAAAAATAAGAAAAAGAATTATAATTAACAATGTTCAATTCTACAGCCTTATAATTTTGAACTCAACCCAGAAAACAAGGGAACTCCTGGATCAAGCATTGGAACAAACTAGCTTTTGCACAAACAAAATCTTGCACAAACTTAACACCCTCTCACGACTGCGTGAAGTCCACCTCCAGTGGATCCCTTCTCACGTTGGGCTTCTGGGCAATGATATCGCCGACACTCTGGCTAAGGTGGGGACAGAAGAAACTTTGATGAGTCCAAATTCACTCACCTTCATGGAACTGGCATTGAAAAAGGAAAAAGAAGACAATGTTTCCTGGCTCATACCCCCCAAACATCACTGGTACAAAAGCACCCGTCCAGGAGGTGCACTCAACATTCGGTGCAACCGCAAGGATCAGACGGCGCTTACCAGCAGTCACCTTAAGTCTCTTTCTTTCGAGGGCAGTGTTAAACTCTTCCCAAAATGCCCCAGATGGCACAACATGCAGGCTTCTCCCCAAGATATCCTGGACTGTTATGGACTGGACAAGAGAGACATTCTAGAAAATCCATTTGGTGGCCGACTTCCTCCGGGTCATGAATTTCATGGACATTGTTTAGCCTTGCAAATTTTGGGGATTAAGAAGAAGAAGCTTTTGTGGAGGACTTTTTTTTATAGAATTAACCCGCATTTCATGGAGTGGAAAACCTCCCATGGTTAGCTTTGCCAGCAAGGGGATTTTAACCCATGATCCATCTGCCACTGAGAATATTTTATGTCAGCACTGTGTTGGGTGTGAGCTGGAATGAGAATTCATATAGCCTTCGCTTTGATTCAAACCTTGGTTACCTCATTGGGAGAACTCTATCCTCTGGCTGAGTGAATCTGTATAGAGATTATTTGCCTTGAATGAGCATCTAAATTGTGTGTTTGGGAGGAATTTTCAATTTATTCAATAACTGGCAGTCTATGGTGACCAGCTGGTCCTACTGCATCGCATAACCGCTTAGTGGTTCCAAGTTTTCCTTCAACTGCACGTCCTCCTGATGAGAATTCATATAGCCTTCGCTTTGATTCAAACCTTGGTTACCTCATTGGGAGAAAAACACTCTATCCTCTGGCTGAGTGAATACATATAGAGATTATTTGCCTTGAATGAGCATGTAAATTGTGTGTTTGGGAGGAATTTTCAATTTATTCAATAACTGGTAGTCTATGGTGACCAGCTGGTCCAACTGCATCGCATAACCGCTTAGTGGTTCCAAGTTTTCCTACAACTGCGCGTCCTCCTGATGAGAATTCATATAGCCTTCGCTTTGATTCAAACCTTGGTTACCTCATTGGGAGAAAAACACTCCATCCTCTGGCTGAGTGAATCCGTATAGAGATTATTTGCCTTGAATGAGCATGTAAATTGTGTGTTTGGGAGGAATTTTCAATTTATTCAATAACTGGCAGTCTATGGTGACCAGCTGGTCCAACTGCATCGCATAACCGCTTAGTGGTTCCAAGTTTTCCTTCAACTGCACGTCCTCCTGATGAGAATTCATATAGCCTTCGCTTTAATTCAAACCTTGGTTACCTCATTGGGAGAAAAACACTCTATCCTCTGGCTGAGTGAATCTGTATAGAGATTATTTGCCTTGAATGAGCATGTAAATTGTGTGTTTGGGAGGAATTTTCAATTTATTCAATAACTGGCAGTCTATGGTGACCAGCTGGTCCAACTGCATCGCATAACCGCTTAGTGGTTCCAAGTTTTCCTTCAACTGCACGTCCTCCTGATGAGAATTCATATAGCCTTCGCTTTAATTCAAACCTTGGTTACCTCATTGGGAGAAAAACACTCTATCCTCTGGCTGAGTGAATCTGTATAGAGATTATTTGCCTTGAATGAGCATGTAAATTGTGTGTTTGGGAGGAATTTTCAATTTATTCAATAACTGGCAGTCTATGGTGACCAGCTGGTCCAACTGCATCGCATAACCGCTTAGTGGTTCCAAGTTTTCCTTCAACTGCACGTCCTCCTGATGAGAATTCATATAGCCTTCGCTTTAATTCAAACCTTGGTTACCTCATTGGGAGAAAAACACTCTATCCTCTGGCTGAGTGAATCTGTATAGAGATTATTTGCCTTGAATGAGCATGTAAATTGTGTGTTTGGGAGGAATTTTCAATTTATTTAATAACTGGCAGTCTATGGTGACCAGCTGGTCCAACTGCATCGCATAACCGCTTAGTGGTTCCAAGTTTTCCTTCAACTGCACGAACTCGCCACTTCATAGTTTCATGCTGGTTTTCACTGCCTTCAGCATTGCTCTTACTCCTTGGCATTAGCATTTTAACTTATGTCATGTTATTGATATTATTGAAGATTTTGTTAATAATATAAAATTGAGCCAAGTAAAGTAAACTTAAGGCAAAATATTTTTAGTTAATCCATATTGAAATTATTAACTTGGATGTGCATGTAAATTATGTATTTATAAATTTCCAATTCATAACAAAACTAGCTATCTCAGTCGGTTTGGCTACTCAAAACCACTGTTTCTTGTTCTGCATAGTCATCTGTTTGTACAATACAAGCTCATCTTTTTGTGACTTAATGGTTCAAAAGCCAGAATCGGCTATGGTGAGCCAAATGCATGGAGTAACCATTGGGAATGTGTTATTAAGCATTACTGTCATTTAGGCTATTTACCAAATGTTAGAAATATATTTTTCTAATTCAAATCGTCTAAAATCAGCAGTTTTACATTTTTTTTTCTTCTGAAAAGCATGTTTAAATTTCAAGCTGTTGCCTATAGCTTCACAAGTATAAATAGAATTAAAATAATCAGAGTTTTTTCCTATCTTAAAATTAACTTTTGTTTAATTTTTTTCTCCTTCAGACAGTAGAATAAATTAAAATAATTTTTGCTCATTTTTTGGATGTAATAGCATTTGAGCAAATTAAGATGCCTTTTTGTTAGAGAATACAGCTTATGTTCTTCTAGGCAAAAAATTCTTAAACTCCTTAAATGCATATCTAGAAATAATACAAAGAAACTGCTTGGTGTAAAAATATTACCTATAACATAAGTGTCCTGTGTTTAATCTTTGTATTGTCCCAAACCATTCATATTTTCCGAATTTTACAATCATGATGGCGGGGCCTTGATTATTGAATTCTACAATCATGATTGCGAAGTCTTGATTGTTGAATTCTACAATCATGTGTGCAAAATCTTGAATTATTGCTTATTTTGATACTATTTAAAATGCTGTACCTTGTTTATAATAATTTTTTCTTTATTTATTTATTACTGTCTTTTATAAATGGTATATTTTTGCAGGCAAAACTGTCACCAAAGGATCTTGAAGTAGTTGAAAATTTTGTTAATTCAGCAATTCTCCAAAAACATATTGTGGAAAGGAACGAAATAATGTTTGAAGAACTTTTAAATATTCCAAATGCTGTCCTCCTTCGTGGTGAAGTATGAAATTTCATCCATAAAACATAAGAACTAAGTTATTGAAAAACTTTATATAAATAATTGAATTTTCTTGGTATGATGTATATATTGAAATGGATCTATGCAATTCTATAAAGCTCTTGTTCTCCTTAAAGCACATTAGCCTTACAATCTGTACAAAATTGAGAGACTAAAATTGACAAATTTGATGAATTTTATTTCTATTAATCTTAATAATTTCAATTTTTTAATTCATATTTTTGTCATTTGAAGTATCTGTATTTGAAAATTTTTAAAGCATACATATTGATTTGTTGCAGATATATATTACCATTCTTAGTTGGTGAGTTTAATAATCAGGAGAACAGAGTATTTTATTTTTAACTCCAAAAATAGGGGTATAGTGTCGGAAAGTTGACAAAACACAATGTAAAAGAAAAATAATAATATTTCCAATAGTGCATCAAAAGGCAATTAAATTACGAAAAAGATAACAAGAAATCTATAAATGAGAGCAAGCTGTCCAGTAGTGTTCCCAGATTGTTGTCTAAATAAGAGCAGGGCATCTAAACAGTTGAGACAAGTTCATCTCTTTGTGGAAGATCACACAAAGTACAAAAAAGATCAGGAACCACTTTGATCCAACATAGATGTTTATTCAGGCAATCGTAAAAATATTTTATTTTGAAAAAAGTTTTTATTATAATATTAAGCTATGCTTTTTGTTTTTCCTCGTATTAATTTTTTTTTTATCTATGTAGCTAATTATCGAGTTTTCATAGTGTATAATTATCCAGACCAAGTCTATCTGTGTTAAATTTTTTTTCTCCGTAGAACATTTTAAGTGATTGTAGTTTTCTAGATAGAAACAGCTTAATATATCGCAATGTGTAATTAAATAAGAACAATTTAGTATTTATTCTCAGTATATGAGAGGATTCTATAGTTAAATGATGTTTATGAATGGTTTATTTATTTAAAAAAAAAGTTTATTTTGTGCTCAACCTTTGCCTCTTGTTATAATTGAAAAGTTAATATTTACTTCCATTTAATTTGTTTCATATTAATTTACAGGAATATCCTGACAATGTATCAGTTATTACTGTCGGAAATATTGGTCCAGAATGTGTTTCTGTGGAACCCTGCTGCGGAACGTTAGTAGCCTTTCTAATATTAGGTATAACAAAATTGAAAATAACTACATATTGAAACTGGGTGTTCATTATAATCATGATATCCTTTAAATCAGTTAACAGAAACTGTTGTGGTTAGATAAATGGTATCTGTGTATAATAAATCAACTATGAGTTGCTGAATTTAGAATTTAAGTTCTTCAGCAATAAAAAAGCACTGACTGAAAAGTGATATTAACGATACATTATTATCAAAACATGTGTCACTGAATATGGAGGGAAAAATATATTATGCTGTTATCGCAGTTTCACATGGTGTTAGAAAAGATGATCAGTTTTAAAAGCAACGTCTAAAAATACAACATATCCTGTTCTTTTTAATTCTCAGCTTACACGCATTGTAACTTTTCAAACAAATGTGTTGAAGCACCACAACTTTGTAAGCAACCTGTTTCACTTGTATTTCATACCATCTAATACTTTGTTAAGATTTCTTCTGGGGGAAGCCTATTTCTTCCAGGATGAAACTGAAAAAGAACAAAGAACAATAAAATTGTTTAGAAATATGTAATATAACTATAGTTTAAATTTCAGCAAATTGCATTTAATACAGTGGCAGAAAGTTAAAAGTTTTTCTTTCATACTTAAGAAGAAGAAAAACTATTTTACGGTTATTTATTTTAGTTTTGTATAGGAATTTCAAATATATTAAAAGAAGGCTTGAGTATTAAAATTAATATGCGATTTGTAATTGTTAATACTATTTGTGATTTGTGGTTGTGTATTTGAGTAGTAAGTAATTTATTAATTTAATTGCATTAATAAAAAATTAATTATGATATTTTAAATGTTCTTTATACAACACTTTTTTTTACTGTGCTCCTCTTTCAGTTATAATTTTTTTTAAAAATTCAATAAAGTTTTTGGTTCTTTCTTATTGTTGCTTTTTTGTTTTCACTTGTTAAAAAAAAGATGAATTAAATAACTTGGAAATTAATATTGTTTAAATTTGATTGCGATTCTAAACTGTTTGAAATATTTTTTAATACATATTTCTTTTTGAAAAAAAGTTTCTTCCATTCTAGTTTTTCCCACTGTGGAAGAAATTTGTCTTCCCTGTTGTAATTATGAGCTGGCTCATTGAAAGATCTTAATCTATTAACTATATCTAGAAAGTTTGTTTTATGGTTTGGTTATGGTTATATCTGTCACTATTTTAAATTATACGAGTATAAATTTTTTTATATATATCATAATATGGTGTCATACCAAGATGTTTACCATATTATTAGCACAGTTATTATTATTTTTTTTTAATGGCGGGCACTTGAGACGTATTGGCCAGGAGTGCCAGAACTGCTACTCTCTTCTCGTTACCCAGTGGGCACCTGTGGCAAAGCCACGGCGGTGGAGCAGCATCGCCCACGTCACACAACCACAAACCCGTTTATAGGGTGGGTCACAATCACACACAGGAGAAAGGACATCCATGGCCTGAGCAGGATTCGAACCCGCAACCATCGGCTCCGCAGTCAGGCACGCTAACCATTCGGCCACCTGGTCGACTTTTAGCACAGTTATATATTTGCCAATTATGGTGATAATTCTCTATGCTATGATTTGGAGAGTTTTTAACAAAACATTAAATTTCTTTTATTTTCTTACCAACTTTTTTAAATCGGGAAACATACTGCTTCTTGCAGGGGATAAAATACTGACTTTGTGCATAAAAGTAAAAGTTCACTACTTTCCTGCCTAAACTGATAAGACCATATTTTCTAAAAAATGTTAAAAAGAAAATAAAGAGAGCAGGTTTTCCATGTTTTGAAGTTTCTTCTGTGAAGTTGTAGGCAAACAATCAGAAACTTACTTTATGGTAATAGGGAATTTCGTAGTGTTCACAGTCGTTAAATCAACTGTACCATTACTAAGCTTTATGCTCCAGAAACAATGTATCTGTTGTTCTCAATGGACAAAAACTGTTGCTCATCTACTGTTTCAAGGCAGCAAAGCCAGTAAAAATCTTTTTTTTTTTTAATCAGAATTTTTTTTTCTTTTTTGTATATTTTATTCAAGTTTCTGCTAAAATATTGTAATAATACTTAAAATTATTATGGCTGAACTATTTATTAATTCCAACAAAAATGGTTAATACTATATAATTACTACAAACTAATCACTAAATAATATACAATGGTTTTTATTTAAGCTCAACACACTCATGAATTATAATTGAACTTCAATATTTATATACACTTGCAGCATATTTAACCTTCAGTTAGACGCGCACTTGGTTCCGACATGGTTAGTCGCGTTGCACCTAGGAGGTATTTTTGATTTTTTTAAAGTCAAGTGAAATTTATTCTAGTTTAAATAGTTAATTGTTACCTATTTAAGATTCTTTAGATAGATAAAGTATTAAAAAACATATTTAATTAGTAAAATTTATTAAAAAGCTGTATCACAAATAATTGCACAACATAACGAAAAACGAAGAAAAGCGAAATTGTAAAATAACATTGAGAGTCTTGTATATCGGAACAACTTATTTCAATATCACATGTTAGTATGAAAATATTATCTTAGAGGCTGTCTGATGTAGAACTACCTTCATGTGAACAAGAATTTTTGCAAAAGGTCTACAAATTGTTGCTACATGACTCAAACGTAAGTATTTTCCGCAAGTTGCACAAGTATACTTTGTATTTTTTCGTTCTTTATTTTTTTGACATGGCTCGCACAATTTTCTCTTCTTGACCTGATTTTCAGACCGTGAATTTTCTGTGGCTTGAGAAGTTTGTTTCTGCCAATCAAAAGCGAAGTACTGAAGATAAATTTTTCTTGCTCCTTCGTCGGATCATTTTATCCATCACAAGATGTTTAGCCAATTGACGCAAGAAGGTTCTGCAGTTTTTCACTTCGTAACCATTTTTTGTATATATAACTTGAACATTTATACCTGCTACGTTGATTAGGGCATAAAATTAGATAAAATAAGTATATTTAATTCATAAAAATATTATATCCATAATACTTGCATCAATGGTCGCGCTGCACCTGTGGGATGATTTGAGCTGCTGCAACTCTCCATCGACATGTTCGAAGGTCGGGAGTACACGGACCTTTGAGTAATCCAAAGATAGGAAGATAACATTAGGGTCATCCCCCAGAACCATTCATTGACGACAAAGAGGTGGAAGTGTAGTAAAGATGAACCTGTGAGGTGCGCGCGTCAAACAGAAGGTTAAAAAGTTTTAAGAGTGCTTGTATTTAAATAAATTTAAAATTAAGTGGAGTATAATTGAAACATGTTCATTAAAAACAAATTATTTGACCATTTTTAAATGAAAATTATAACGGAAACTTTTATTCACATTTCGTTCTGTTATTTTTTTCTACTTTTAACCTGAAATAATAATTTACAAACATTCCTTTTCATTTTTTCTATAGAAAAAAACCCTCACAACTGAAAAATCCCCAGAAAAATCTTCAAAATTTGTATAAAAAAAAGCTTTTTTTTATACAAATTAGAATTTTATTTTTAAAAAAAAGCATATAGACTAGTGATAAACATAGTCTAATACTCGTACAAACAGAATAACTGAAAGCCAACAAAAGATTACAAAATAACATGCTTCTACACTCACCTAAGTATTCTTTATCAGAAGAGTGATGATGTCACAACCTAAATGTAATTGCAAATGAATAAGGGGGAAAACAAAGCTCTCTTAATTCACAGCATCACTTTCTTAAGATGAAAAGCTGAAGAGGATTTAATATCAACCAAGGAATTTTGATGTTAAGCAAAGAAAAGAACTTTACTTTATTTTAACCTATTATTGAATCTATTAACCGCACATATTAAATCTATCATACCAAATCTATGTAAAATTAATCCTTTACTTAGTAATCTAATTTTAAAAAAATTCAATTAATTTTTTATTTTAATGCTGACATATGAGTTATCAATGTTTAAATGTATTTATTTTTTTTCTATACAAAATCTGCTGAATAAACTTTCTGGATAATATCTTATTGAATACTTGTTTAGGACATAAAATAAACTTTAGTAACTTAACTTTAAACTTTGCCCTTATTTTAGTCCTTTTTTGTCATTTCTCATATTTTCATACAATCCAGATTCACATGTAATCATAATTGTTTCTCCTAATTTTATTTATATGCTTATAATTTTTTTTATTAGGCATGTCCATAATACATTTGACCTCAGTGATTTTGTACTCATTCCCTCCAAGTCTCATGGTGGTTCAACCAAGCTCATCAGTGCTGTGACAGGAAAGCAAGCTGACATCATCAGAAAGAATTATGTCAATTTTGAGCAAGAAGCTCTTCCGTTGAAGGAAAAAGTTGACAGCACTCTCTCAGAGATCAATGTAAGTTTTTTTTCTCCATCTTTTCACGATAATTTAAAAAATAAGTTATGAAATTTATCCTATTTGGCCAAGTCCATACAAGTGGTACTTTAAAGACAAATTTTTGGAATTATATGAAAAAAATCTGAGATTCAGCTTTTTACGTTATTCTAATAAGCTATAAAATTCTAAAATCCGACATGGCTTAAAGATATAAAGTCTGTAGGGCTTTACTTAGTCATGTAAATACATTAGAAGATCTATTTTAGAACTCAAGTCTATTAATGTTAGACTTCATGTTATATAAAATTTTGTTTTGTATAGATCATTTCACACACCATTAAACTTACCTGTTAACTCTCTGTTTGCTGCTGTCTGAAAATCTCTACCCCCTTAAATTTCTGTTACACCCCAGAATTTTTATACCAACTTCCTCCCCCTCTTTCTCTACAAGCTGCGATAGTCAACTTAACAGCGGGAAGTTTTAGAGATAATCCCTTAACAATGGGAAGTGTTATGGATTTGAAACCATAGACTTTTTAGAGGTGATGGGGGTTGTATTGAAAGAAAATCATTGTTCTCTGGTTTCTTCAATTTTGACTCATTTCGTTGTTGAGAAATAACTAAAACTACAATCAATACTTATTAAAAATAATCCTTCTCAAAAAATTTGTAAAAAAATAATTGTTTTCTATATAGATACTGTTTTTTTCTTTCTTTTTTTTTCGAATCATTATTGTATAATTTAATTAGAGTTTCAATAAAGAACTGATTTCATTCAATTAAGTTAATTCATTGATCATTTTCACAATGTAATAAAATTATTTAATCCTAATAATAATGTCATTCTCAGGATTTAACATTTAAATTTATTTCTAATTTTATTCTTTAAAATGTGGAAACTCATAGTGAAAATTCAATTTTGGCAAGCATAAATTTAATTCATTTTTATTATTAAGTTATATTGTTAACTGAATATATTTAAGAATATTAAGCATTTTACTCAATCGTACTAACTGAAAAGCTAAAGGTTAAAAAGTATTAAGTCAATGGTAAAAAGAGATTCATGTCATATGAAATCTATGCTATTATTATATATTTTTAAATAATATAAAAGAATATATTACATATACATAAATGATAAAATTATCATTTATAAATGATAAATTTAATAATTATGTAATTAAATATGATAAGCTGAATATTTTGATGATTGGTAACTTTGACATTAATGGCTCTTTATAATAATAATTGATAATTTTAAAATATATTTGAAAAATGAATCATTTTTAAATATCAAATAAATAATTATCATACAGAATATTTGAATGTATTAATCAGGTATTTAGTTTGAAATGTTTTGGATGATCTTAAAGATACACATTCATTAGAATAGCATATTATATTTATTAGCAAAATTCAAAATTAATATATAAAATTAAGATTGAATTCGAATTTTAAACATGAAGATTTATTTATGCTAAGACTTCCAAGAAATTCTAACTAATTAAAATTTATTTTTAAAGAAAAACTTTTTAAAAAAGAAAAAATTTAAGTGAAGCAAGATTTTTATTTAAATATCATAGTGAGTGACAATGAGTTGAAAGAAAGAAAATTATCATCAGATTTTAATAATTTCTTTTGTTCTTCTTTATATAAATAATAAATAGCGACTTATTTTGTTCAACGACTCAATAAATTGGCAAATAAATTTTTATAAGGTCAAAAATGTTAACTTGTATTACAATACTTGATATTAAAAATCATGATGTTTACTATCCTCAAAGCAAAATAAAAATGATAATAATTATTCTCTTTGAATATAAATACAAGAAAATTAAGGTTTAGACATGTAAGCGCGGAATTAAAATGATCTTTTTTCTTTGAAAATATTGACTTCAAAGGAAGAAAATGTAAATGAAATTTGACCCCGGGGGTTGGCGAGCAGAATGTGTAGGGGTCAAACCTCCTAGTATTATATCAAATTGAATAATATACTCGTATTTCAATAAATCATTATATGCATAATAAAATGTATATATACTATAAAACTCCTACTCACCCCCCCCCCCTTATTGTATCTCATTAATATTTGCTTTTTTTTTCTTTCNTACTTGATGCAAGTGTTTGATCAATCCCAATTAACATTTTATCAATTTCTTAATTGTAGCAAAATAAACAATTACTTGGATTTGAAAAATAATTATCTATACTTGAAAAAAAAATTTATCTAAGGAGTACAGATTGTGTGACTCAGTAAGAAGAAATAAATGAGAACCAATTTTACCCGAACAATTTTAACATAATAGTTCAAATAGGAGAGGGTTTTTATAGCTCTTTTAAGTTTTTTTTGTATTTATAAGAATTTGTAACTTAAATATTAAGATATCTGACAACATATTTCTTTGATAACAGCTTAAGCCACAAACTTTCAAAATTAAAAACTCACGAAACATTTTTTTAATATTTTGATTGTTGAATGTTCTGTATGTTTTGATTTAGTGATTATGAATAATATTTTATATTTTGTATAAAATAAGCATGAACTCCATTTTATTATTCAATAAATTAACATTTTTTCATCATCATTTACACTAGCTCCATTACTTTATATGAAGGATGTTCTTTTGAATTATTAATATGATTTTAAAAATATCCTTAATTGAAATTTTGATTATTGGGAAATTCTCATTAATTTTTGACTTTTTAATAATTATCTTTACAACAAGAAAACATATTCTTATTCAAATTGATGGAGTACCACAAGGATCTAATTTTTCATCTCTCTTAGCTAACTTATTTTTATACTATTATGAAAAAAAATATGCTCTTAATATTAAATTTGTTTTTACATTTATTGGTGATGTAATTACATTTTTAATTTTCAAGATTATACAATTTTATTAAATAATATTTACCCCGAGGAATTAATCTTGCTTCAAAATGATGATAATAACTTAATTTATTGGTTTTGGGTAGTAAAAAAGAAGAAAATGTCTGCTTTGATGATTTGTACGATAAAAGAAATGATTTTAATATAAATAAACTAATTACTTGGAATTCTAATGTTTCTAAAAACATCTATTTAAAAACCATTTTTAATCAAATGCTTAGAGTTAAAGGAATATGTAGTAATGTTTATTTATCCAAAAAAAAAACAAATCGACAAACTCCTTCAAAATTTGATAAAAAACAATTAATACCCAACTAAAGTAATTAAATTCAATATAAAATCATTCAGTTGATTGTATATCATTATTAATAAATTTACTAAAAACTTATTTGTTAATTTATATTTTNAAAAACAAATCGACAAACTCCTTCAAAATTTGATAAAAAACAATTAATACCCAACTAAAGTAATTAAATTCAATATAAAAGTTGATTGTATATCATTATTAATAAATTGACTAAAAACTTATTTGTTAATTTATATTTTTACCATGTGCAAATCTGTGGATTAAAATCTGTGCAATACAGGCAAATCTTGTTTCTCTCTCTCTTTTTTTAAATGTATGTTAATTTTTTAAAATCATTAAAATTGTATAATTAAATATGAACCTTATTAATTATAAACTTCTTTGAATTATCCAGTATAATATTATTACTTTGCGCACATCCATTTTCATGCCAATGCTTTATAACTAACAAGTCAAACACGCGTCTGTACTGCAGTAAGAACGAGCCATAAAACTAAATCCCTCTATTTACGCTTCTAACTTCATTTGCACTTCTGTTTTCATAATTTGTAATCTGGCAATCTTATTACGAAAATATTTTAAATCATTCTTGAAAGTTTACGGTACACGTGAATTTATTTGAATTCACTAATTACTTTATAGATTTTGTTTTGCTCTATATTTTATTTTCTGTTTTCTGCGGGATATATTTTTACTTAATGTGTTCTACTTTGTTTCAATTTTTTTAGTGCTTCACACACTATTGTATTGATATATTTTGTTTCGGCTACATTGATACAATATTAGAAAGCACTTCTTTTTGCGGATATAATCCTGTGAGCTGATGAAGCGATTATATCTTCTCCATTTTTTGTTTTATGGCTTATTAATATATATATTTTTTAGTATTTTTAAAAATATTTTATTTTAATAATTTTTCTTCTCTTTTAATTAATCTTTATTATTTTCCATGTTTTCTCTATGTTTTTATATGTATCTTAATATATTTTTATATACAATGTTTATATATATTTATTAATCATATTTAGCTTTTGTTTTTTTACCCTTCAGTATTGACTTTCATTCAAAATTGTTTAATTATTACTTAATAGGTGTTAACTTTTTTTCTATTTTCCCATTTGTATGTTGTTGCTTTTTTTTTCAGTTTTAATGTGCGTAATATTTGTTTATTTATTTTGACAGATGCCTTTGAATACATATCTGGATTTGTTGAGAGAAGTTAGAGTTTTATTAAAGGTGTGATATCATTCAGTTTTCTGTTATAGAATATGTTTTTTAAAAGTAAATATTTTTATAAATTTGTATATTATTATTAGTTTTAATGTTGATAACTAATTTTTTGTGAATTTTATTTCTAAAAAAGAAAGTTCAGTCTAGTTATGACATACCCTTACTCAAACAAGAAGAATGTGAAAATTTGCTAGAAGATTTAAAGCTGAAGCTTTATGATGTTGTTAATAGTTCATCTAAAACAGACTTAAAAATGGTAAGCCTGTTTTCTAATCTATAATTATCTAGCATTATTTTCTTTTCTTACATTAGATTATCTTAAAGGAAACCAAACTTATAATTGTTATTTACTTCAGTTACTTTTATTTATATTGTAATTATTTTTTGGTGATAATAATTTTATCCATTAGTGGCTGCAGATACTTTTTTACGAATAGTTCTAAATATGCATCCAAAGTTTGCAAAAATTATTCCTTTGGAATGAATTGCCCTTAAATACTGTTTTCTTTTGGTTTCTATTAATGTCCTTATATATCAAATGTTCCATTGATAATACAATTTTTTTATATTTTCCATAAGTTTTTGTTCTCGAAATGCGGGGTTAAAAAGCAGGCTTTATTAAGCAGGCTTTTTTATTCATGTCTATTTTCTCAAACACTCATTTTGAGAAATGTCCATTTTATTAAACATGCATTTAAGCTGTGTCAATTTCTTTAAAATCCACATTTCATGACATGTCAATTTTCTTAAACCCATGCTTCTCACTTTTCTTAAACACACATTTCAAACTGTGTCGATTTTCTTAAACACGTATTTCAAGCTATGTCAGTTTTCTTAAACACATACACCACACTGCATTAATTTTCTTTAACACATATTTCAAGCTGTATCAATTTTCTTAAACTCATATTTCAAGCTGTATCAATTTTCTTAAACACAATTTTCAAGCTGTGTCAATTTTCTTAAACACATATTTCAAGCTGTATCAATTTTCTTAAACACATATTTCAAGCTGTATCAATTTTCTCAAACATGCATGTCAAGTTGTGCCAACTTTCTTATTCACGCAATTCAAGCTGTATGTGAGCTCGCCAACGATATTCAAATTCGTTCGATTCAAGCTGTATCAATTTTCTTGAACACATATTTCAAGCTGTATCAATTTTCTTAAACACAATTTTCAAATTGTGTCAATTTTCTTAAATACATATTTCAAGCTGTATCAATTTTCTCAAACATGCATTTCAAGTTGTGCCAACTTTCTTATTCACGCAATTCAAGCTGTATGTGAGCTCGCCAGCGATATTCAAATCTCCCTCGAAGTTAATTTTTGGTAGTGTCAGAAAGAAAAGTGTTAGTTTGATTATTAATTTATTAATCAATTATTTTTGCATTAATTCTGTATTTTAGTAAACACAATCATAAAAATACTTTTTTTACTTTGAATAATATAAACTATAAACAAAGTTTTCAATTTTTATAGTTTCTTGATGTTTTGTTATGCATCATTAAATTTTTCTTATTTATGGTCGTCATATTTGACCAGATAGCCCAATGTGGGCCAATGTCTTCTTCTGGAGATTTCTCCATGACGAATAATGTTTTTAATTTATGATTAAACTAAATGTTTTCGTGTTTGAATTTTATTGATTTCAGGATAATTAACATAATTGTTCATAAAATATTAAAAAAAGTTTAACTTGAGCATTAATTTGCTCCTTTTTTTTATAAATATTCTCTAATTCCTTTTAGCTTTGTTTGAAAACACTTAAAAAATAGAAATGTTTTTAAGGGGCTGATTTCTGGAACTGAATGTAGCTCTACTGTTGCGGTTAAACTTCTGAAGTCAAGAAATTTACCTGAAACTGATGATTCCTTCAAATATAATTGTAAAAACGCAGGTAATTTCATGGCTTTAATCAATTTTCTTTTATATAATTACATTATATCATCAGAACCATACTAATCTGTCTCTAAGTATAACACTCTTACAGTGATTCTGCTTATGTGCTAAAATGTGGCAAATATGCCTAAAATTGGAAAATGGATGTGAAAAATAAGTTCTGTAATGCATAATTCTCCAGTGTGGAAAAAAAGAATAATTCTGAGTATCAAATTTCTTGATGCAAGTGTTTGATCAGTCCCAATTAAAATATTTGTTGCTTATCAATTGAAATAAATAGAGAATAAAAATTTATATTCAAAATAAAAACTCGTTTGTGTTAAAAATGGACCCAGAAATATAGAAATTCTGGTGCCTAAAGACCCCTAATTTCCTAAGTCCAGCAAATCACTGACTATTACATGTTAGATTCTTCTTTTTCTTTTTTTTCTTTTTTTTTTTTTTTTTGGAGAACCATAATTTGCCAAATTCAGCTTCTTTGGGCTGAAAAATCTTTGTTCAAACAATTACTTTTTCTGTATAATACTTTAAAAAAAAAAATTTTTGTATGCTTGCTAATAAAAGTAAAATTCAAAATTCATAAATTATTTTCTTTCATTAATGATTTAAATAATGTTAGTAGGGTGAAATCCCTATTAAAAAATGCGCATTGAAATTATATATGAATAAATTGTACTTTTCCATTTCTCCTGTGCAATTAAATTCAGCTGTTCTATTTATTTGTTTTTTATGTTTTTAAAAAAATAGCCAAATTTTTAAAAACAAAAAGTTGTGGCAGCTTAATGACATGTGCTGGAAAAATAGAAAAATATCGATTCTACATATATTTAATTGATTTAGGGATCATTTCAGATAAGATTACTTTGATAAGAGTGAAGAGTACAAAAATTTTATTTTTATTTATTTATTTTTGCATGCACTCATTACATATACAAATTTTTCTTAATTTTTGTTTACCTAATCACTTAAAAAGTACATAAATTTCAAATTCTTACATTGCATATAGGTGTTAAGTCAATTTCTGCCAAGCTTTTAGCTTGCTTTGAGAACCAAGAGTCAGTTGAAAGCATAGAAAGAGGATTTCAATGCCAGATTGTGTTAGATAGAACAAATTTTTATTCTGAAGAAGATAATCAAACCAGTGATGAAGGTCACATATCTTGTAATGTAAGTTTTATTAAGGCATTTATATGAGTATTTTCTGATTGTGTTCTGTATGTGTACATTTTATATTTTTGAGAAATAATTCAGTTTCACATTTTAACTTTTTGTTTTTTATTAATTTTTATTTATTTTTTTGTGAAATAATACAGTTTTAAAGCAGGGTTTTGGATTCAAAGTTGTAAATTTTGCAAGACTTACTTTATTTAAAAATTGGTTTCAAAATCTTAAAAGTAGAAAAAAAATTTGATCTCATGGAAATTATTGAAAGTACAAGAAAGTTCCTGCCCTTTTTGTATCAAAGATTAGCAGTTTATTGTGAGGAAACGGTACATTATATTTTATTCAACATATTTTTCATTACTAGACACTACTTTTCCCCATCTTTCTGGAAGCATTCGGATACCATGTCGAAAAAACTCTTTATCTTTCGAGGATATCCACAAATCGACCCATTCCTTGGTTTTTTCTACTGTTGTAAATTTCTGCTCTGACAGACCATGTGCCCTCAACCATAATAGGTGATAATTTGAAGGCACAAGGTCTGGCGAATACGATGGGTGGAGTAGAATTTGCCATTGAAGTGCTTCCAAATAGGTTTTGATCAGCTTTGCAGCACCTGGATGAGCATTGTCATGCAGGGGAATAATTTTGTCATGTCTGAACTAGTACTGGGTACGTTTTTCTTTGAGTGTTCGACTCAATCTCATTCATTGTGTGCGATAGAGATCTCTGGTGATGGTTTTGCTTGGTTTAAGCAACTCATAATAGAGAACGCCAATCTGATCCTACCAAATACACAGCATGAGTTTTTTTCCATGAATATTTGGCTTGGGTATCGATATTGTAGTATGATCAGGTGCTCCCCATGATTATCGTAGGTTTGTTGATTATTGTAGGTTCAATTTCTCAAACATCATCAGTATTTAAATTTGATGCAGTAAAAGATAATTATACCCTATGATGGGCCTATACCAAACCTACGATTATAATTTATAATATACTTTGGATCTCTAAAACATTTGGCACATTTTAGCTAAAAGAGGCTTACTGAAGTCAGGTAAACTTCTCTCAATTCCAATTAAGCAAAATATAAACAATATAAGGATTAAACAATATAATTATGAGTTAAATTGTTAAGGCGGTTAAAGTAAATAAAACCGAGAACAATAATTTGATTTGAATAACAAAGTTTACATTTCGAACCCAAATATAATGCAGAAACATCACAACAATTGTACTTAAAATACTGATACTAGTAGTGGTGATCAAAATCATTCCAAACTAAATTTAAAAATGCAATTGTTAAAAGGAAATTTCAGCACCAATAAAAAGGAACTATTACAGAGAATTCATTATGGTTAGCAGCTCTGTGATTATCCCGAAAGTTTAAAATTTATCCGGAAGTTATCATTTTTTAATGCAGGTGCACCTTAGTAATTGTCTTTGTTTTCTTCCCTTTTTTAACTTATAACATAGTTTGATAATGCAATATTGTTTGAACATAGTTTGCTGTGGTGTATACTATTACTGCTATTGTGTCATTTAGCTTTACATTTATTCCCTCTAATGTTTGAAACTTTTAACTACTTAAAATTTATCATTTTTTATTTTCATGGTATACTTTTTTAAAGGAAATGTGCATTAAATTACTTTTTGTTTAGGAATTTACAGTTAAGATTCATAAAGCTTATAAAGTAGATGGATTTATTTTCCATGATGGATTTGTTGAGGATGGCAAAGTTACTCCAAATCAGGATGTCAAGTTAATTATAAATCAGGTAATTGCTTTTATCAAAAGATTATTAAAATTAAGTGAGGGTGTGATGGGGTCGGAATACACTGGTACAATGTTCCAACAATTTCAGGTCAGTGATTTCAGAAATAAAAATGTATCTCTCTTGTTGTAACGGTCGATCTAGTAATAGTTACTCAGTGAGTAAAAGAAGCATGAACCTTCCACATTCATAATTAGAAGATTTAAAAAATAACAATATTCTTTTTAAAAAAATTTATTTGTTTCTTTTTCAATTTTTGTATTTAAGCATTCTGATGATTTGCATACACATTTTGCATTGTTTGCTAACTATCACTAATGCTGGACAAAAGGAGAAGTATTTCTTTTGTCCAGCTGATTAAGGGTGCCACTCTTCAGTCCTAAGGACTGAAAGTCTTGAGAAAAGATCAGTGGGGTGAAAATCTAAGTTTTTTTTTTAGAAAATAAAATTTATCAACATGGGATGTAACTTAATGATGCTGAAGTGAAAAATAAGGTGAGATATGAAAAGCTCCAAGAAAAAAAATTTTGGTGTAAAAAGATAGAGGTTATCTGTTATTTTTGTTTTGTTTGCTGTAAAAAAAGTATAATATAGAAAAAGTATCTTTTTTTTTAAAAAAAAAATAATCAAGTCATTGATTTAATATATGGATCATTCTCATCCAGAGTGAGCTATACATTACTGAAAGATTTTGTTAAATAATGCCAGACCATATTCATTGGTCCAAAAATAAGTTTAATCTTAAAATGTTTTAGAGTAACTCTCATGTTTTGTCAATTTCCTCTTAGAATTTTTCAAAAATAGTGGATCGAAACATAAACCGCTCCCATTTTTAGCTTTCAAAAATTTTCTTAAAATTCCCGGCTTATATTCGTAAATACTGGGCTGATTGTGCTCCGGAAAAAATCTAGATATCCGGATTTTTCGCTGTGATCCAGAAGTTTCCGGAGATCGAAGGTTCAGACATTTCAAAAAATCATTGATCACGAAAGTTTCCGGAAATCAAATTTTCAAAGGTGGAACTTAGTTTGTTTGTAAGGGAGAGCCGGAGAGATACTTTATAACATTATATTCAAGATTAATCTTAATTTTTTATCAGTAAATAGTTATTATAATCATAAACTCAAGAAAGAAAGACATATTTGTAAATTTCAATTATAGCTTCAGGTCATCATGGGTATGTGTAAATAGCTTAGGTATGTGTAAAATTTTAAATATATTTTAAGTAAACTTAAAAATATTGAAAACATTGAAAATATTGAAAAAAGGAAAAAACCTTTTTTTTCTTCTAATTTTTCGATTTAAACTTCTTTTTTTTTTCTTCTTTTTTCTTTTTCTTTTTTTTTACTCAAGAAATTTTCTGGAATTTTGACTTGAGTTCACAATCACCCCTGTAAATATAACGCTAATCCTAAAATTAGATTGCTTTTGTCAAAATTAAGAAGGAAAAGGGGGGTTACCCCCTTTTCACAACACCATAGGAGTTGTCTGTGATTTATTTTTTTGAAAAAAAAAGAGGGGGAGGAATCCTAAAAGTAAAAAAAAAAGGTGCTTACATAATATTTGAAAGCAATTAGATTGCTTCTCTTTTATTTAGGACCATCGGTTAGCCTGTTCACAACACCATTCAGCTCTGCACCTTCTCAACTCAGCTTTGAAAAAAGAGTTATCCTACTTCTTCCCCTACAGTGCTCAGTGCGGCTCAAAAGATCTTCAGCTTACATTCACTACAAAAGTAATTAAATGATATGTCTTCCTTTGTGTTTCCCTTGTGTCTGATTTTTTGAAAAAATCTGACATCCATCTTCTTTTTTGTTTTTGATAGGGAACTATAAGCGATGGACAGCTACAAAGCATAGAAAACTTTGTTAATGATTGCATTTCTAAGGATATGCCTGTGAACAAAGGGTTAGTTCCTTTGAAATCACTGAAAGAAATTCCAAATTACAAGACATCATTGGTAAAAGTATGTTATGTTTCTTTTTCGATTTTATATTTTAAGTCCTTTTTATGTTGTATGTACTAAAAATAAAAGTTATGTGGGATGTCAAAGTTGATCAAGTACAATATTTATATTAAATTTAGCATTGTTTTTACTCATAGGTGATCTTTTTTCTAGATTTCCTTCTTGTTTTTAACTTTTTTTTATTGAGTTTTACAATTTTTTTTGTAACTAAATAATCATTTGAAATTTTTTTTTTCAGAAATAAATAGTGAAATCTTTAAACATAAATTCATATTCTTTTTAAAAATATTTTTGACAAAAATAAATAAAAAAAACTTTGTTGAAAGGTGTCAAAAATTAAGTCGAAGGACGTTATGAAGTTGATTCACACTATCATGAAGACGCAAAACTATAACAAATATATACTTACAATCCATAAATGCTAGACTTACTTCGAGGAAAACATGTTATACAAATACATTGAAAAGAATTATAAAACTGATAGAATTATTTACATTAATGCAGTTTTTTTATATCAATAAAGTGTAGATATTAACAAGATACATTGAAAGTTAAAAAAAAATTTAATTTTATTTCAAATGACTTGTTGCACATAATTTTTAGAAAGCCATTCAGTGCTTTTCCTAGATTTTAAAATTTTCTTTCACGGCAGATTGGTGTGAAATCAGAACACCTTTTTCAACCCACTTCCTTCCATAAATTTGCAATACACGAAAATATAAATAAGAAAATTTTAAACAACAAACTACAGTTAAATATAGTTATTTAATGAAATCAATAAATTAATGAGTAAAAGAAAAGAAAGTTAGTGTGTACAATATTTATCGAATTGCTTAAATAAAAATAAATAAACAAGTCTTAGTCACGCAATTCCTAATTTGTGGTGTATTGTTGTTACTTGATTCACTGGAAACATTTGTAGTTTGTTTTTTAATACTTTAAAATTGATGAGAAAAATATTTATGTTTGTTTAATTTTTGCATAACTATTTTTTTTTAATTTCTTATTACTGAGAAATAGCTGTTTATAATTCACATCTCTTTTCTAATTATCTCAATAATTAAATTCTTGTGAGATTTTAACCCCTCCAAAAGTATGAANACTTGCGTGAGCAAATCACGTTCGAAGGTCACCAATGTGGGGGCGGAGTTATCAGACCATACCAACCTTCATCTATCAAAAGGTACCTCGTGATAGAATCAAGTTAGCATGCTTTATATACTACTGAATGATGTTTTAACTTTTGTAATGGTAGTTACGCCACAAATACTTTAAAATTGATGAGAAAAATATTTATGTTTGTTTAATTTTTGCATAACTATTTTTTTTTAATTTCTTATTACTGAGAAATAGCTGTTTATAATTCACATCTCTTTTCTAATTATCTCAATAATTAAATTCTTGTGAGATTTTAACCCCTCCAAAAGTATGAAAAATTTAAATTGCCTCTAAAAACTCCAAGAGAGACTAATTTCTTAATGCTGTATTAGTTGTGTGTTGGTTATTTATTTTGTTCAAGATTAAAGTGTCTGCTACTTTATAAAAAAAAAATTAAAATTTGTTTCTTTAAAAAAAAATTAAAGATTTATTTCTTTTGAAGACTGTGTTATTTAAAAATAAATGTAAAGTTTTTTTTTATTTTTAATAAAAAATTTATATTTAAAGCCTTTTTTCTTTGTCAGGAATGCAAAAACATGGTTCCTATTGTTTCTATTGGAAAAGAAAATTCTTTTATATCAGTTGAACCTTGTTGTGGAACGTAAGTATATATATTTGCTCCACTTTCCTTTATAAATTTAGTAATTATAAATTTACTATCCTTCTCAAAAAAATTAAAACTCAATTTAAAAGTAATTAACAAAATTTATGAACAATTGTAATTAAGAAGTTACTATTTTTTAAGGAAAAACGTCAATTATAAAAAGTTCATTCTTTGTTTTTTCTTATCCTGTTTTAGCATCTAAATATATTTCCTCCAAGTTACAAATATTTTGGTAGATTAACTGTACATTAATAAAAATAGTTTGTTCCTTCAATTTCCGTCTTCCCGTTGTAATTATGGTATATGTATATATATATACTTTGTTACTGCTACCATAAACTAAGAATAATTTTCTCTACATTAGTAACATTTCTTCCTTTTATGTATTATTTATGCTTGTTTATTTTTTTTATTGCTAATACTATGATAGCACAATTGTTATTAATTTTTCATATTGGAAATAGAACATAAATAGTTTTAAAGAAAAATTTTCTGATTGCATTAAAAAAAAATCAGAATGCTACAAATAAGCAAGTCTTATTATCTTACTAAGTAAAATATTTTTTTTATTAAAAACTTAAATTGAAATTTTTGAGGAATAATTGCTTTTTTGCTCTCTCATTGATTAAATAGACAGTGATAAAACTGTGGCTACTTGTATGGAGGCAAATTGGGAAAATTTGCTAATGACCAGTTGTAGCAATTTTAATTGTGAACACTTTTTAAAAGATAGGGCCACTTTTTCCAAATTAAAAATTTTAAAAAATTGAAAAAGCAATGGATATTAATTATGTAAGGTATTTCTTTGACATATTCTCAACATATGATAAATATTACAATATCTATTTCTAAAATAAATTACCAAATTTGATAAAAATTTAAATTTTTTTTAATTATTTATGTTTTTAAATATATATATATAACCGTCATTAAGCAACTGACCCAATTGTAGTGTGTCTTTTTTATTAATTTTATTTTATCACCGTAATATTTTAAATAATATTTTGTTTTAGACATGTTTCCTCCACTGCTGAACTTGGCCGTTTTATAATCCTCTCACATAAATCAAATAAAAATAAGGAAAAAATAATCAGAGCTGTTTGTGGGAAACAAGCAGAAGTAGTTAAATCAGATGGTGATGTTTATAACAAGACCTTGCTTGAACTTGAAGAATATGCATCGAATTGTTTGAAAACCTCAAAAGTATGTTACATTGTAAATATATATTAAATATTTTCTTTTCCTTTTTTTAAAAAATAGTCTGTATAAATATTTTTTAAATCAAAGCAAAAAATAATAAGAAGAAAGAGCTTCTTTAGTTCATATTTTTTTCTTCCAAATTCTATTTTACCAAATTATGAAAAATGTTACACAGTTATCGTTTTATAATTTCATTCAAAATCTTCATAAAAGTACAAATTCATTCTCCTACTGTTTTTTACTGCACAAACTGGAATAATTTAAGAAATCTTTCCTTTAACGTGTTTCTTCTACATTTTAACAAAAAAGAAATATTTCCACAAGAAATAAATATTTTCCAGCTTTTTTTTTTTATCTAAAAAATTTTAAAACCTTGGCCCATTTTGATGGGCCAATCTATTTATATTCTACTTTTTTTTCTTTTTTTTTTGCAATATAAATTTTAAAAATCTGTATATTATGTTTATTATTTCAATTTGTTTTGGCATTCCAATTAAAAAAAAAATCTTTATTTATTTAACAAACATTTATTTATACACTAACTGAGACAGTAATTAGGTTATTCTTAGAAATCAGAAAATTGCAGTAGAGAAAATAAATTTTTCATTAACCTATTTTCATTAAATCATTCTTCTATTCTTGATATAATATGGTTATTGTACATTTTTGATTATTGTTGTTTATTTACAACTAATTGACCCTAGGAGCTATTCAAATACAGTTGAATCTCAATCCATTGTTTCCACATCTTTCATTTTCCCATATGCATTCTCTTTTTTTAAAAGTCCCGTCACAAATTTATTTTATTCTCATATAGTTATTAATGCCCATCTAGATTACTTTTGAAAGAAGCAGATTTCATTGCCTATCTTTCAGAAATTCTATCTGCATTTAAAGAAAAAGATGCTTTTTACCCTTTTATGGCAATAAAATTCCTCATGCTCATGATAAAAAAGAAAATGAGGATTTGTTAATATTCAGGGGAAATGTTTAAATAGAGACAGGGAAAGGAAACCACAACCAGTACCGAAATTTGCTAAAGGAAATTTGCGATTTTCTGTTTTCACTCAAATTTGCAGAAAATGAACAGGATACTGTTACAAATGTTGAAAATTTATTTTTTGTGCTAAAAAGAAAATGATTTGTGTACTTTAAAAGTTTCAATTCTTTTAAATAAATAAATATTATGTTTCAAATGAATAAATGTAATAAAATAACCGTAATTCATCAGTTTTTAACAGTGTAAATTTATTATTTTTCATATACTTCCTATTGTTTGCAATGAATGGTTACATGAAAATAATCAGTATAGATTCCATTTACATAAGCATGACAGATATTTATAATTTGATTGTTTTTGCTAACAAGAGAGAAAGAGACTAAAAAAGTGTCTAAAATATGCTTGCATAACATATGAAAAGCTTCCCTGAAAAAATGTGTTATTATTGAAACGTTATATTATTGAAACGTTAAAATAAAGTTATTTCTTTTAAATTCATTTGTAATTCAAAATTTATTTAATTCAGTGTAAAAAAAGTTTACATTTTATGTTAACTTGATTTTCCTTCCTCTGTTTTTCATTAGAACACAAGATGGAATGAATATTTTTAAACATAGAATCATTATGCATTTTTTTTTTATTTATATTAACACTTTAAAGGCTTTAGTCCCTGTGTATGAAATTTCGTTGCTTTTTTCACCTACATTTAGGTAAGTAAAGTACAAACCATAATTATTAATCTAGAAGCATAAAATTTCTTTTATATTGATTGTTATATAATGGAATAAATATTTTATTTCTTTCCGATTGAATGACAGGGGAAAAGGGGAATTTTTGATTGAATTCAAGGGGAAAAGTTTGCATCTGAAAGCTCATTAAAAGCTGGAACAAACACCGAAAAAGTTGAAAATAGCTAATAGATATGCTCACTTTGTTCAATATCTTATAGCATCTAGTGCTCTCACTTTTCGATAAAAATCTAATGATTTTAAATTATCATTATTTTATGTTAGAATTTATTAATTTTAATTTTTAATAATTACTTACAGGTGAATAATTTGGAACTTTGGGACTGTTTGCAAGAATTAAAATCTGCCAAAGTGAGTAATAAAATAAATATTTTTATTCATAGTTATATAATGCAGTGATACCGCAAGATTTTGAAGACAATAAGGTACAGGTCTTTAGAACCCAGGACTTCAAAATTTCTGGGTATTTACTCCTGAAAGTGGTTTTTTATTTAGAATATAAAGCATTTAAAACATTCTAAATTTTCAAAAATTACTAAATTCTTTTTGAAATAAAATAAATTTGCAATCCAAATGTAGATAATTCTCTAAATGTTTATCCATTTATTAATATGTGCATTTAGTATAAGGATTTCATCTATTGATAAACTAAATAAAGAATGTTAAATCAAAGAAACTGTTATATTTGAGAATTCAATATTTTTAACTAGAATTGCTGAAGCATTAGAGCCCAAAAAGCAGCAATGTAATTTGATACTCAGAATTATTTTAATTTGTGTCTTTTGTAATTAATACAGATTTTTTTTTTTTTAATTTTGAAAGTTTTTCTATTCTGCCTGCATAAATTTACTGACCCCTCTATTTTTCCCAATAAAAAAAATATTTATAAGTCACAATACGTCCCAAAAAAAGTGCCATGAAATTTTTTTCCTGTCTCCTTTATGATTTTCGGCATTTTTGACATTCTGTAGCTAGTAAGCTACATATTTGACGTGCTATAGCAAGTGCTGTGTCATAGTAATGTCTTTTAATCAATTTAAATAAAGCACTAATTAATCAAAGTTTAGCAAATAAAGCTGTAGAATTTAATTTCATTTTAAATATCTTCGTAGCCATGGCACATCTTGTGATTTAATCCTTCGTTACACACTGAGTCGATGTAACACAACTTCATTTTGATCAAATTATTTCTTTATCAATTTACATGTAACATTTTAAGTGCACTTATATTTTTTTTTTAACTTTGCATGTTATGTATGGTTTATTAAAAATATTCATTTGCTACTGTTTTATTTTCTTATATTTTTATTTAACTTTATTTTTAGAATACTAAACACTTATATTTACTAAGTGTTTTTTTCCATATCATACGTGTACATACATATTCCTCTTCACTTCGAATTGAAGCATTGGGCTTCTATCATAGCTTTCCATCTCACTGTATTTATGGCCAGGTATTTTGCCTCTTTCTGTGTCTTTCCTATTTATTTTCAATTTGTTTACAATCGTCCTGCCCCAAGTATTTTTAGGTCTTCCTCTTTTTCTATTGCCCTGAGAGTTCTAATCAAAAACTTGTTTTACTTTAAATTTTTCAGGTTTAAGTAGAACAAGACCAATCCATTTCCATTTTTTATTTTCCATACCAATCGGTTCCTCTTTTGCTTTTCTAAGGATTTCTACATTACAAATTTTGTGGAATCACTTGATATGCAAGATTATTCTTAAACAGTTGTTAATAAATGCTTGAAGATTTTTCTTGTTATTTTTATTGCGGTGCCATGTCTCAGATCCATATAGTAAGACAGATTTAACTCTAGCATTGAAAATTCTAACTTTTGTTGTGTTTTTGTTTTTCCATAATTTATTGAGAATAGTGAAGCTGCTTCGGGCTTTCTTTAATCTATTTAGTATATCTTCAGCAATTCCTCCTTTGTTGTTAATTATACCTCCAAGAGATGTAAAATTCCTTACCTTCTCTAGTTCATTATTTTCTAAGGATATGTCATTGAATTGTTTAGTATAAATTTTCAAGCTTTTTGTTTTATTTTGGTTGATAATGAACCCCGTTTTCTTATCCTCTACGTTTGAATTGTTTGTGTTTGTTAGCCTGTCTTGAAGGGTGATGGTCAGTTAAAATAAGTGGTCTGCAAAATCAGGATCAAAAAGATATTCAGCATAGTTCCATCTTATACCCATTTTATTCTCTGATACTCTCTTCATTATCCGGACAATAGCAATTAAAAAGATTGTTTGAGACAGTATACAACCCTGTCTAAGATCCAAATAATTTTTTTAAGGATTCTGATTGTTGGTGGGCATGGATAACTTGAGCATTTTAATTTTTATGTATATATTTGTGTTAATATTTACTACCGTCATGACAACCGTTATTTAACTATCATGACAACCGTTATTTCTTAAAGCTTAAGTTTAATTTTTCCATATTTCTGCTGCAAAATTTATGTCTGTAAATCCACATACAATGTTATTATTGTTATTGTATGCAGGACTATAATCTAATTCCACACATTTTTGTTGCCGTAATTTAGACTTACAACGAAATAAAATGTATATCATGATAAAAACAAAATTTTTTGTCTAATTGTGTCATTAACTGATTACTTTCAGAGATAGTCATCCAGTGTTTTTTAAATTTGTAATTGTAGGTTCGCCAAGAGGATGAATTACCTCTCCTCTTATTCCGAAGTCATCAGGATATATTGTCAGAATTAACTAAAAGAATAACTCATGTTACATCAGACTTTGTTCAAAAAGGATTTGAAAATGTAAGTATAACTTGAACATTTGAAATTTTTATGAAAACAGTTATTATTTGGACTTTTTTTTTTAATATAAATTTTGGTGTGAAAGAAATTTTATAAAAAACTGTATGAGTTTCACTCCATTTAATTTGCACATATTTTTTTTTCATTAGGTCGTCTTTTACGTCTAATTATAAATTAAATTAATATGCATGATGGGTTTTTTTGAGCTAGTATTTTTTTTTCTTCCGACTTAGGCTTTTTAATAATTGATGAGTTTATGTTGTTTGACCAACTGCCTTCCAAAGTGATCAACAAAGTTAAGATGTTGATGACATAAAAATTCTTTACGAATACAGAAAAATCCTTTAAGAATCATAAAAAAATTACATTAAATTAAAATGTAATGTCCTTAAAAATGTTCAAAAACATATTTTATAATAGCTTTTTCATTTAAAAAAATAGAAATTGTTATTATCTATAAATTTAGTAAAAAATAAGGTAATTAAAACAAATATGTAATTTAAGAATAAAATAAAATGTAAATAAATGCGTGATGAAGATAGAAATTGCTTTTAAATTGTAGTATCAATCATCAAAAATGCCAGAATTGTATTTATACTTATAAAATTTTTCTATTTCATAAGTTGTTTATAGTCAATAAATTAAATTGTTATTGAAAATATATAGTCAAGTTTTAATATGTCTAATTATGTGTATAATGGTTACATATAAATTTTTAACTTTTACCAAAATTTAATGTTTTGGATAGTTAGAGCCAGTACAACCCAAGTGTCCTATCCAAAACCAGTTTTTGATTTCAAAAACCTCAACCCAGTACAGTTATCAAAGCAATAAGGATATGCAACAACATATTAATCATTTGCTTTATTTTCTTACCTTAAGATGGTTAGTTTCAATAAAAGTTTAGGAAAACTGAATCATCTCAAAACTTTCATTTTTTCTTATTCTTGTTTTGTGTTTTTTAAGTTAAAAATTTTTCAAGTCTGTTATCAGTTGCTCTCCATGTAAGTTGGTCCCCCTCTACCCCTAAGGTTTCAAATTACTAATTTATATGATTAAAAAAATATTTGTTTACAGTTAAAGTTAGAACAAAAAGAACATATCGTCTCAGAACTTTTGTTCCCTACTGTAGATAAAAAAAACTTGTTTAAATAAAAATTTTATATGCATATTTTATGTTTACAGAAATGTGCAGATATCTCTATCAGCTTTGGGGGGGTGAGCACCTCTGAGTGTAATCTACCACAGTAACTTTGTTCTTTTTGTTCAAACAGGTCAGAAGGAAATTTGTAATTGTATCATATCTTTCAAAATGCAAAAATTCTTTCCAATTATTCGGAAAAAATTTAACCATACTTAAAATATCAGAGCAATCAATCATATTATTTAGATTTTTATCAACAAAAAAGGAGTAAGACGAATCTATACTACATTTCAATGATGGAACGTCAAAAATATGTTGCATCGTAGAGACCAAAACATCACATAGGTTATGCTTATTTGTTTCATAAAATGTGGAAAATAATTTTGAACTCTTTTGATGCATTGCTTTTTATTTCTATAGTAAGGACTTCAGATAATACTGCAATATTCTATTTATTTTATATCAACTCTTTTTTATGTATATTTTATAGATGAAATCTGAAATGCCAGCTATTTTGGAGAAGTTCAAAAATAAGAGTTTTATTGTTCACATGCTGGAATGTAGGGGAGACGGTAGGAAAATATTAAACTATGCAATTGAGAACTCCTCTGACAAACCCTGTATTTATTTCATCAGAGAAGGCAATCAATCTGTGATATGCTCTTGCAGTGTTCCTAAGGTACTAATATGCATTTCTATTTATGTCATTCATTATAAAAGTTTTTGCAACTCCATGTAATATCATCAGTGAGCTTTTTTTTCTGGATATAACTCATATTGCGTGTTTAAAAAAATGGATGTAACTCAAAATGCTTGTTTTATTTTATTTTACAACCGTCGTTGAACAGTCGACCCAATTTTAAAATAACATTGAAGATCAAGTTATATATATTTTTCTTTCCAGTGGAAAAAATTATTCGCCAATACTTTCGCCAAAGCATGATTTAACATTTCAGACTGTCCAGAGAAAGAGATCACGGAAGATATGTATTTTTTTGCTTGATTTTATAACATTCAATCAATCATATCGTTCATGATATAAGTGAAGCCACTCCTATACTCGTATTCGTTTTCCAACACATTTGTAAAATTTTCATCTTTCAAAATTCATTTACTAAGAAGTACTTCACATTTATAACCTATGGCTCATTTATTTTTTAGCCTAAGAATTTTAATACATAATAATTATTTTATTTTTGCAATTGTTTCTAATCCGAGGGCCACAACAATAATTCAGGAATCGCAAAACCTGCACATGTATTAAATAAAGGTAAAGAAATTCAATAGCAAGACGAAAATAGTAGTTTATCTTAGTACTATAAGATATTGAATATTTTCTGTTATGGAATTTCGCTCTCAGAACGAATTAAACTAACAACTGTTTCAACTATGACTTGCTCACAGTTTAAAAAATACTGTGTTTGCAAATTTCCTTTATGGGAATAATATCAAAATCTATATAAATGGCTACGTTGATGGTTAGGAGTGCATTAAGGTTCTTTATAACAAGATTGAGAAATAGCTACCTTAAATGCATGTTTTTTTTTCATAGCTATTTAATAAAGTCTAATAAACGTGTAATAATATCATTTGTGTTTCTTAAATAAATAAATAAGTAAAAGTGAGAATATGAAATTTTGTAAGTGCTGAATGACAAAACAATATTTGCTAAATAGTGAAAATTTTTGGGAGGTCCCAGAGACCTCACATTTATTTAAATTCATTCAGATTAATTCATTAAAAAATCAAAGAGAAATAATGAAATATTTGCAATTTCATAAGTGCTTAATGCTCTTTTATTTAATCAGAAAAATTAAGTACATCAAAAATAACAAAGAAAATCTGTTCCCTCTCATTGAAATAGCATTAATTTTCCATGAGCGTACATTCGCGTTTGTAGGAGTAGTCCTAGTGATAAAGTAGCATATTCGCCGACTAATTTATGTATAAGTAATACATAATTCTTAATGCTTAACCACAAGTGCATTCTGATTACGTCCATTGACGGGCCCACGGAAATTTGTACCAATGAGGTATGAAAATTTAGTTTCATTAGAACCTTGTTGTTACTCACTGTTACCTTGTTGTTGGGCTCACTTTAAAAGTAGTTGCCAGGAATCGCTACAAAATACTGTTTTTTGTATCGCACTACTCACTACACTACTTTTTTTAAAAAGTAGCACACTACAAACTACGAAAAAGGTAACAACTACAGTAGTTTCACTACTTGTAGCATGCTACTTCCGGCGGCTGTTCTTATATTGATATAGTGTTGTATTAATATCTCTCTGTTTATTGATATCTTTGTAAATTGCTTTTTTCCAGAATTTAATTAGTTCAACTTTTTCTGCCTTGCTGTGGATAAATCCTGTAGCATCTCTACTGGAAGGCCGAGCTCGAACTCTCTTTAAAGATCCTGAACTTTTTTATTCTGTTGTGTCTAAAAGATTAGATAGATTGGATGATGCAGTGAGTTTAGCAGAAAAGTTTGTGAGAAACAATTTGAAAGGAAGATAATAGTTTATCAATGTTATGTAGCCAATGTAAATAGTTTCACAAATAAAGTATTTTATCTTACTTATTTTTGAAGTTTATGTAACAAAAGAAAAAAAAATATGTCTAATGCGAAAGAGAAAGAAAACAATTGCAGAATAAATTAAGAACTTGAGATAAATTGATTATCTAAAACTTATGACACCTACTAAATGGCTTGATAACTGTACATGATGCCTACTAAATGATTTGATTTTAAGTGAAAAACTTAAATTATTATTTTAAAAGTGAAGTAATGGCTTATTTATTTTTATTAAAAAAAAATAGACTGTTTCTCAAAATATTGTATCATAGAATAAACAACAATAAGTTGTCAGTGGCTTTTCGATCAGAATTTGAACAAAGAGAATAGTTTTTTTATATAATGCAGTTTTTTTTTAATACTTTTGTATTAAAATCACCATACATACTTTGTTTTTAAAAATAATACCTATTTTTATTTTTAAATTAAAGAAATTAATTACAATAGCAAATGCAATGGGAAACAATTTTTAATACCATCATGATTTATTTTCATACACTTGTATTCTTGCCAACTTTCATGCAATTTCTTGGCAGATTTTGATTTACATCACTTGACTTTGTTTATAATCATTGATTTATGCCTATATATTTACCAGGATGCGTAGTACTTTTTAAAAGTGCTTAAGCAACAGAAAAATATGTTATCCTAAAACCATTTGTAGTAATAAAGCTAATAATTTTTAACTCGTACAAAACATAAAAATGTTTGTGTCTTAAATATTAGAATTTTAACAGTTACTTAGAAATTTGTTGAAATAGCGGATTCCTCATAATATGCTATATTTGTTATATCGAGCTTTTACTACATCTTTTCATAATTTGCCTATAACCTGCAGCTTTTAATGGTCTTAAAAAAATTTCCTAACCTAACCTAATTTTTTTCAGTTTATAGCAGAAAGTTATAGAGTTTCAGTTGTTCTGCAGAGTTTCTGTTTCTCTATAACGAGAAATGGAGGCAATACTGACAGGTAAAATGCCTAATCATAATACAATGGGTGCTAACTCTACTGATTTTGTCCAGTTTATTTTTAGTTTCCACACTTAATCAAAACTCCTCCTGTTTTATGTACTATAACTGTTAATAAGTTTCTGGAAAAAAAATTCCTAACAACTTTTTTTGCACCACTCATTGTTTCCCATTAATTTTTTTATACAACTCGTTGTTACTGGATTCTATTTAAAGCAGTAAAGAAATAAGCAGAATATCCAAAACTAAATAATTTTTATTTTCACAAAATTATTTCAATAAAATTTTTACAAACTATTTTTGTTTTAAATCTAGGATACCTAGTTTCACTTTGTATCTAAAAACCATCTATTCTTGCAAATAATATATATATCAGATCTTAATATGACTATTTCCTAAGAAAACTTAACTTTATTCATAAATATAGCATGACATTATTTGTATTCTTCATATATTTTTTGTCTTACATATACAACAGAACTGAATAATTTTTGTACAATTCTAAATTAAACCTTTTCTGAAATTAAATTGTATTATTTTAAAACTAATAATGTTTTAATAATTATTAAATTAACTGAAAAATTATGTAACTATTCATTTTTCTAAATGATTTCATGGAAATTTTGCATATAAAAAACTGCTCTTTACTTTACAGTTTCTAAAGTTCCTAGTAACGAATGAGTAACTCAAAATATCTAGTAATGAAAATGACATTTTAAGAATAATTACTATGTCGAACATAAATTTTGTTGTGAAAAGGAAATTCAAATATGCTCATTTCAAATCTCTGAAGTAAGTGTTTCTTTGTAAGCTGCAGAAAGTTTGCAATTCTTCTAGTTCTTCTGAATTTTAATTTACTATTGTAAAGGTTTTGGTATTATCTAGGCAAGAGTTCTTTCCTAAAAATTTTGTGTTTCCCATTACAATCTCGTTCTTTGTGTTTGAGTGCATCCTGCAATCTTATTTGATTGTATTCCTTTGTTCTTGAGTGTATCCTGCAATTGCATTTGATTGTATTCTTTTGTGTTTGAATGCATCCAACAATCTCATTTGCTGCTCCACTTGATACCATTGTGAGTGCTGCTTCTGTTAAGCAAACTCTCATGAAATAGAAGATGTCTTAAGTATATTCGGTTATTATAGTTTCTTGATAGTTAGTTCGAATTTATTTGCGCATTGTAATATGTTCTATAATTCAAATTACAGATTGCGTTACGATTACACAGCTCGTTTTAACGTGTTTGTTTAAAAAAAAAAACAATAATGAACCATAAACGCTCAAAATTTAATTTCACGAACATTACAAAATACAAAAAATATTAATAATAATAACTAAGCAAGTAAATAAATAGCTTAAAATATATGAAGAATAAATAAATGAATACATTAAATGATAAATAAATATAATAAATTTTGTTAAAAAATAAATTAATTAATAGTAAATAAATAAATACAAGGAGTAAATGCATAAAATAAATGATAAAAAATTAATTCGAGAAACTAAATAAAATAAATAATACATTAATAAATTAAAGGAAAGAACAGAATAACAAAAATACTATAAATAATAACTAAATAAATAATGAATATAAGGAGATTAAAACTGAGATTATTGATTGAGAATCAGATGAATAAAAATAATAATACTGTTTGCAAAGGAGAATGAAGTTTAGATTTGAAATGACATATAAGAATTGAAGCTTAAATTTAAATTCAGATAAAAGGAAATTTATCCTAAATCGAGAATCAGCAATTAACCATTATTTGCTTTTTAAATCGCAAATGTACAAAAAATTAAACCCATTTCCTTAATGGAGGCATACATGCTGATAAATTATTCTAAATCGATGTCATAATTAGCTTGAACGAAATTAAAACGATATCTACTTTTGTCCTTTATTTATATCGCTATAAACACATATTTCGGACTAGACCTCATTCTAGAATCTTCCAACGATTCTCAAATGCTAATACATCATTCTTATGTACTCTTCATTGCTTCAATTATTTTATATTTTTATCCAGCGTTTCATTTGCAATTTTAGCATTTGCCGCCAAGAGAACACTTGGACGAAACTTTTTTAAACTTTATATTTTCATTGGGCTTCAAAGCATCATTCACTCAATATAATCTGGCGTGAGGTGACATGGAAAGTATGCCAAAAGTTGTGCCGAGTGTTGCGATAATGAACACCCATAACAACAGTCGGTCAAATATTAGCGCCACCTGTTGCCACTCTAGTTTTATTTTGTCTTTCCGGTCTTGTTCAACAACTCTTATCTCATTTTTGTCTATGCTTTGGCTGATTTTTTCCAGAATTTTCAAAAATTGCATCTCAAAGTTCTCTTTTGGATTTTTAATTGCTCTGTGAAGATTCGTGATGCAGTTGTTGCTGCAATACAGCTTTGGCGAAATTCTGCCGTTTTCGCAGTATTCTCTTTCAGGCATGATTTTTGTATTCATCCTACAATAAGCCTGAAACATTAAAAATATAGTTATATAAACTAAACGTCACTAATATTTGTGCAAAAACAAGATAATTTAATGCTTCAAAGAGGATGGGTAAAAAAGCTAGGAAATTGAGGAGTTGTCGGAATTCAGAACTCTCCAGTAAACTGCTTAACTGATCATATCAAATTTCTAAAACATTTAGGTCATGCTTGAATGGAAAAAGCACAATGTTTTACAGTTATTATTGAATTTTCTCTCAGATAGGTTCCTGGAGGGGGGGGGGACAAAGGGTCATTTACTTTAGAGACAATTTTTATGAAATATGATGGGGATCTCAACATTCTTTTGGTTCCACAGATTTTTTTTTCTCTTTCTAGAATTTATAAATGTATTGGCAATAATTATGACTCCTGTGCAGCTAAAAATTGTATTTGCGTTGTAAACAGTTTTTATTTAAAATTTTCGAAATTTATTTCGCAAATAATTTCTGTAACATCTCGAAACAAGGAAATAAGTTGAACTAAATCAACTAATTTCAAATTGGTAATGTAGTGACAAGTAGTTACATAAAAAATACTAATATCTCATAGCAATATATGCATTTCAAATATGTCTTGCTGATTCAAAAGTGTATTTAATGCACTATAATTTTTTTAAGAGAATTGTTTTCACGTATCTCATATATTAAAAGTGGAAATGCACCTCTCAGTGCAAAAATTGTGACAAGCAGAAGAAAATTGTTTCATTGAATTTAATTATTGATTGAGTAAAAATAAAACGCGTTAGAAAATTTTTGGGGTTATAGACGACTTTTGAAACTGTTTCTACAGTCTAGGTTTTAAGAAAAAATAAAATATATTTTTTGAAACAGAGAAAACTATTTTTATGTAATGTATTTTATTAATAATAAAATTAAGAATTAATAAATAAAACTAATTTTTTTTACAATAAATTCTAAAATAAACTATGTCGACTGAAAAGTAAGTACTTTAAAATTAGATATAAAATATTTAGCTTATTAAAAAAAAATTTAAAATTTCGAGTAAAGTACGTAAATCAAGTCGCTAGGAGAAATAAATAACGCTTTACTAACATTTTCAGAAAATTTAGAACATTTCATTCTTTCAAGGGATTAATTCAAGTGCCCTTCCTAGGTCCCAAACTTCCCGTCCTATCCTAGTTCAACAGTGGTTATTTGTTTGTGTGTTGTGCAGATGTCTTTAATGTATTAATGAAAGAAAAGAGAGCCTTACGGGATTGCTGGCATCCATCGTGTCCGGAACATTGACCCTTATAAAGAGCAGCTTGGCCAGCACACCAAACACAAACTTTTTGACGAGTGGAGGCACTTCGTTTCCGTGCAGGCCACGATGGTGAATATTCAGGGTGACCACTGACATTGCCGTTGCTAAGGACACCAAGGTCATCACCACAGCATAATATAGACCTGAAAAAAACATAAACAATTTTTAAAGATATAAGTAATGAAGTAATAGTTGAATATTTTCTTATTGATGTGTCACAATTTAAGGCATCATTTAATTGCAAAATGTGCGCGAATTAAAATGTTATATTGAAATCTAGTTTGACAGATTTTAGCCATGAATTTGATTTCCATTTTTCCGGTTTTTTAAAGTAGTTAGTTGCATGATCGAATTGCTAGATGCTCTCAAATCAATAAAGTGTGGAAGTGATCATGGATATAAAGTTAAGAAGATCGTTTGACTGGGATTAAATCAACAATATTAAGGTCTTGGTCTTTAATCTCGAATGAATTTGGTAATCAGAAGTGTATCAAAACATATATTTAGTTTTTGTATCTGGTTAAGATTTTAATAACACTGCAACTAAATCATGGACCAAGTGTTACATATAGTTCTAAAAGAAAAAAGGTGGTTGGATTTTACTTCAATGACGTAAAAAAATGTGTTGTACTGCTTTATCATACCCAAAAGTTAACCTCTTCAATACCTCGGTCCACGTACGTGTACTTTAGCTTCTGAAAAAACTGAATTTCTGAATGCAGAAATGATTTCAATAGAATTCCACATAAATAGAAGTGATTTTCGAAAATTGACAGGTAATCCGCGTGTTCGAAAACGATAGTAATTTTAAATATTTTATAATTTAATTATTCTGAAAATATTTCCTTTCTTTTGACTTAGTTCTGTGATTTGTATGAATCTTTTAAATTTATATTTACTTAACATTTAAAAATAATACAGTCAAGAACATTCATATCCACGTTTGTATACCCTGGTACGTACGACGAAATTTATGACAGCTTAGTAATCAAGTGAAATCTCATAGTATTATGAGTATTTAAAGGAAATCGAATGGCGTAGAGAACAAAAAATACTCACTGATTCACTAATATCAGATAGAAGTATACAAGAACACACATTTTTATAATAAGAACATATTTTATATTGTACATAGTATTATATGCATTATTTTGTGTTTGTAAATTAGTATACAAGATGGTCGTTTTCACTTTGAATCCTACAGTTTAAAAATGAATATTAAATATTATATTTGTGAGCTTTGTATTTAACTATTTAATCTATACAATTTGTCACACAAATGTGAATATAACGAAAAACTCAAATCGCTTAATTTGATAGGATAATAATTCGGTCAGAAAAATTATATTACAGCATGCCGTTGTATCTACAAAAAAACGAATGCGGGCGATCTTTCGAAAAAGATACTTCTTTGTGCAACCTATATATTATTAGAAATATTTAAATACCTAACTACATGCACCGAATATGATCAGTTTAAAATTCTATCTTAATCAACTAATTCCTCTATGATGTAATAAACTTTTGCTGGTAACAAGATCATCATTTTCTTAATAAAATAGTTAATTTACATATTTTCTGAAGTATTTTAAAGCAATTTAAGAAGTAATATTAAAAAATAAATGAATGAAAATAACGTCAATCAAAATAAAGCATTTGAGACAGAAATTTATAATTATGCATAGAAAAAAAAATGTGTTTAATTAAAGACATTTAAAACTTTACTATCCATTAAAGTAAAACGATTAAAAAGTTGTTGTTTTTTTTGTTAAAATTACAGATTTGTTTAATAATATCTCGTAATTACAAATGTTTAAAATACGTTTCTCCAAAGACGAAGTTTTCATGCAATTAGGAAACTGTCATTCAGATTTGATTTAATAAAAATCGTTTTTATTCTTTCTCATTTTGACGAAAATGTAACTCCTTAAATTCAATTATTTATTTTTGATGACATTTTTTGAGCATTTCGTTTCATGTCGATAAAAATGTTCGCGCCTGGAATTGAAATTTTGGACGCGTAATGAATGTTGATGAAAATCATTATTTCATCAGTCTGTTTCATTCGCTTATAAATTTAAAATTATTATTCTTGGAAAGTAGATTGCCCAAAGGGTAGTTTAACCAGCATTTTTAAATACTTACTAAGGTTTGGAATTAAGGTGCGTACAAACTAATTTTTTCAAACTTTAAAAATATAAGTTTTGATGAGCTAACTAGAAAAACACATTGAAATCGTTAGCAGAAATTTTTTCCGGAATTTAAAACATAATATTTTACTATTCTTTTAGGAAAAAAAAAACGAACTTAGAGAGTTTTTACCCCTGTTAGCACTGTTCACTAACCCTTGAGATTGCTTTTCATTCATTACTGTTTTTCTAAGTCGATTTTTGCCAGAACACAAAGAACATTATGTTAATAAATGTATAATTATTATAATTTTACGTCAGAACGTTAATGGTACGTAATTATAGTTATACGTAACGTATTATTCGCTAATTGTAATAAAATGAACGAAACTTTCGACAGCAACTCAAGCAAGAGATTGTAAAGTAAAGATCTCGAGAGATATAAGCAAGTTTTCAATTTAATGAATATTCATTATTTAAAGCAGAAAAAAAAAGTGAGAATAAGTCGGGGTAAAATTACTGACAACTGCAAAAACTTACGAACAAATTAAGAATCTAGAAAAAAAGTCTTGTTTGGTTCTCAATTCTGAGATTTTAAGAGCAACCAATGGATTTTTTTTACTACAAGTTTAAAACTAAATAATTCTCGAAATAATAATCGAATCTTAGCTTTTTTTTTTTATTTAATTGTATTCTTTATACATTTTTTCACACCTCTTCGTTATTTAATGCCTAATAGATTTTATGTATCAGAACAAAATGTAATCAGATTAGAAAACTTAACACAGTGGCAGTATCGCGTGCGGTTTTTCAATGTAGAGAGATAAGTTTTGAGAAATAACTTGAAAAACATAAAGCAAAACAAGTGAACAATAGTTTTCTGCAATTTTCGTCACAGTTCAAAATATGATGTTTTAAATATGTTGAAAATTAAATAAGAATCAAATAAATTTATTCTTCAAATTATTAGCCAAATATCAAAAGTATTCGCCAATTTTCGAAAGTCTTCGCCAAATGCAAATCTTAATAATTTTTTTATGAATCATTTTTTTCCATTGAAAACTATTTTATGGTAGTTTGTTTCAGGCTTATATCATTTGGACGCAGTTCTAATTGGTTATGCGGCGCATCCTTCTAAAATTGCTGGTTTCACGAATCCAGTTTCAGATATTCAGGTATCTCCAATCCAGGTTATATTGTTTCTGTCGTATGAACGAACTATTGTGATATTGTATAGAAGAATGAACAGAAATTTCAATGAAGTGAGGTAAGAGAAGCGCATAAATGAGAAACGTATAAATTGCATTTGAATTTAGTGAAAAATATGGGGCTCACCTATTAATGGCACAGTGTCTGAGGTGGGCGGCATGCTTTCGCCTATGACCATGAGGAAGACGGTCATAGACAGGAGGGTGGTAATGCCGAGGGTGACCTTCTCCCCTGAGTCAGAAGGCATATAGAAACTGAGCAGGGCAATACCTGTTATCAGCATGCATGGAAGTATTAGATTGAAGACATAAAACAATGGCCTTCGACGCAGGACGATGTGAAACGTCACATCAGGATAAGGCTCCTGTTAAAAAGAACAATTTGGCAGATATAGAATTCATTATTCATGTTTTACAGCGAACCATTAACTCCATCAGTTTTAAATAAACGTAGAAGAATGTATTTTGCTCAAAGAACTCTTAAGTTTTCGCCTTGTTTTTTAAACTCAGAAAAAAGCGAGAAATTTTTAAGTTTCTATTCCGAAGCTGAAGAAGTGAGGCATTTTTTCAAAGCGCGGGAAAACGGCCAAGTTTTTTGTACCGGTACAGCATCACGCTAAAGCTTAATTGCTAGTTAAACGTTGATTTAACTGTTTTCTTTAATTATTTTTAACTGAGTTTACGAAATTCTTTTAATCATTTGATTTGTTTTAATTTTAGGAGATACTTTTTTTTTCTTCTTTTTTGAAGATATCGACTGTAAAAGAAGATAAATTACACCATGTTTCTTAGCACTTGAAGGAAATAACGCTTTGACTTCACTTTAGCTTCTCTCGAATTTTCTTGCTCTCATTATCCTTATTTCTATACTAAATGTATACTGGTGGTCATTAAAATTACTGCACCAGCAAGGAATACAAATAGCCGAATAGTATTATTCACTGGATATATGCATTTTATTTTATTTTATAGCCGTCGTTGAACAGCCGACACACTTTTTGACTTCTAATTTTTAACTATATAGCTTTGTAATTTTGGACCCCATCCAGAAGATAAAGGATCAAGTATTGAGAAGATTTCTTATGAAACTAACCAGCATTTGAGTTACATAGAGCGGAAAACGTCGCACAGTTGGTCTGACGGCAAGGGGACTTTAGCCCATGATCCGTCTACCATTGTGGATATTTTACGTCAGCACTGTGGTTGGTGCGGAATTCGTATCGACCAGTAGTCGCTGGAATTAGAACATGGGTGGCCTCATTGGGAGATAAAAAAAAAGGAGCATGTGGTAAAATTTTAGGAAATCACGGTGTATAGACCACAACGAAATCAGAAGCAAAAATTTCAACTCTGGCAGAAATAACAATTTTTTACTAAGAGATTCGGGAACTTCAGAAAATGCAGCTTTAAAACTATGCCACGGACCGTGGTAATTTGTGAGTTGTGGTGAGTCAATCGCTTGACAATCATTAACTACGTATTTTTGTTTTCTCAAAGGTCAGGAGAACACACTGACTCTAGCACATGTCTTGATTCAAGGATGATCAGGACAATACAGACAGCATGCAGCTGTTGTCAGCAGAAAAATAAAGTTGAGGAGGCATCAAAGATTGGTCAGGGCCATGGGTCTTGACTCATCTGAAATGCTGTTTAAAATACCTAATGTTTTTAGGATGACACGCTTGATCTTTCTTGGGGCAATAAAAACACGTCAAATTCATCTGTAAGTTTCTATAGGTTTCTTTTCTTAATCTACAAGTTTATTTTTTCAATAGCTTCATAGATCCAATGGATTCAAGCTTCTCTAAAGATAAGTGGTTAAAATAAAGTTATTTGAAGTAAAGAGAAAGGGCCTTAAAAATGTGTTAAAACTAGTAGAAATTATGATATTTAAAGCAACAAGATTTTACATACCGACAGTGAATTTTCATTAAAATTTTGATAAAAGGCACGCAATTGTACTATACACACAAAAGGCTTGAACTTAAATATATAAGTTAATTTTTAAACTTAAATATATAAGTTAATTTTTTACTAAACCTGGCAACAGGAATAGAAGACTTCATTTCTTTCAACGAGCATCGTGATGAGATCCCATTCTCCATTTTCCACATAATTGGACAAATCACCTTCTCTCGTTTGAATGACGACATTCACACGATATCCGTCATAAGACCACGATGCAAATTTCATTGAACAATTCTGCTCGTCAAATGGAAACCATGCTACATTTATCTTGCATGAGCTCCGAAAGATGGCGCTGGAAAGCCATGTTAAATTTCCGTCTGAAGAAACGATGACGTTGGTGCTGAGTATGGCATTGTTGTATTGTGAATCTGCGCTGTAAAATAAAGGAAATAAATTGAAAAAAAAAAACTAGACAATTTATGATGAAAAATGTTGGCCACTGACTGCCGTGGCACAAATTACTGGCCTTATTTATAAACTGAACTTATTTGCTCATTTATTATTGCAAGCCGAAATAATAGCAAGAATGTAGGTGCAACTAAATATAGACTTTCATTGAAAAAAAAAAACAAAGTTACCATGGTAAGCGATTTATTTAAAAACATATTAAAATCAACAGACGCACTACACGCTCACAAAGAGTAATAAAACAGCAACGAAAAATAAGAATACAATCTAACTATCTTAGTTGCTAGTTAGTTAGATACTACAGATAAGGGATGACGTCAAGAGCAACGCGTGATTAACCTAGAGCCCCTGAACTAGAGCCAGTAGAGATAGTATAGGAGTCTTAGATTAACCTACAGCAAATGAAAAAGATAGGAACACGCAGTCCATGACGTCCCCGACGTAAGATGAATGCATAAGAAATTTACGTCACCAAAGATGGGTTTCATGAAACGGAAGATATAATTAAGTTAAGAAGCTTTATATAATAGCCGTAACACCTACTTTAGTAAACGAGAAACTTTTCACGTAATTAAGTCGCTCGGGTTATCAACGTAGCGGAAAGCTTGTGGGGGCATTAATTGTCGATGACCGGGACCGAACCAGATACCTTTAAGCCAATCCTCTAACCACCCTGGAAAAGTTTATACGCCTGCATTGTTTTGTCTTATACAAAGCTTCGTACGAAACATATTTCCTCTTTCTAACTTAATAGGAAGTAGGAAGTGTCAGCCCAGATCTGCACCCTGTCATTTGTATAAAAACGTCTGCTAAATTTTTTGACAAAGGTAAAATATTTCATTTGATCGCCTAATTAATTGAGATTTATAGACGCTAAATAAAAGAAACTTACACCAGAAATATATTTTTCTGAAGGCAGAAACTTTGTACGAATTCTTTAAGTGGAGTTCTCTTTAATCAAAGATGATTCAATGTCAACCACAAGATTGAAAGGTTCAGTCATTTGCTGAATAATTAGGAAACGGTATATTTGTCCTCCAGTTCGTATGAACTCTCTCTGTCATCTATGAATGTTTCGATGCTCCGTACGTTTATAAAAATATTATTGATAAATGTCTATTAGTTATCCATTAGTATTTGAAAACAGTTCTTGCCTGATGATGTAAACGTCATTTGTTAAAAAAATGACATGATTTGAGCCCTCGAAAATAGGTCTCCATTCTCAAGACTTGTCTGACGTGAATGAGGAAAATAAAATTAATTTGAAATTGAAAAAATAAAAGTGCCCACGAAAAATTGAAAGTAAAGGTGAAAAAAAAATTAGAAAAACCGCGGTGGGCAAGAGGCAAGTCAGGACTGTTTGCATTTTCACGAGATATGGGGGTTTGGAGAAAAAAAATCGACATTCATTTGAATGAAACAAGATTCCAGTATATCAAGATGAGCTGATGTGACAGGGGTGGAAGTGTATTTTTGGCAACAGCAGTTTTTCTAGATTTTTTTCGCCTTTACTTATTTATTGTTTTCTGTTTCACTCTCGCCTATGGCGGTTTTTCTAGTTTGTTTTGCTTTTATTTTTCTCATTCACTTTGGGCGAATATTAGAAAATGCACCGATTTTTGTGCGCTCGAAATATAATGACTTTTATCACCCTACTTCACATTTCTTTTGAAGCAAATGAAGCTAACATCATCAAGTATATCTTTCCGTTTTGGTTTCTTGGGATTATTCATTTAATTCTTACTTGTTGTACAAAATTATGTCTGGTCGCCATACTTTATCCGCTGGAATTCGAATAACTTTTATTCCTCCGAAATCTGAATGATTCCAAAGAAGTCCGTAATCCATCCAGATCTAAAAGAAGAAAAAAAAAGATGACATTTTTATGAACATTTTATAACTTGATCTATTGCTGAATTATGCGGTGTGTCTAATCTAAACCTACTACTATTAAAGTTGAACTCCGTAGTCTTGTAATTTTGAACCCAATCCAGAAGACAAGGGAACTCCTGGATCAAACATTGGCAGAAATTTGTTTTGAGGGAACTAACTCCATTTGCGCTACATGGAGAGGAAAACCACGAAACCCTCTTACGCTTAGTCTGACGGCACGAGGACTCTAATCCATGATCCGCCAACGATTGAGGATATTTTACGTCAGCACTGTGGTCGGTGCGACCCGGGTGATGAATTCGTATCGAATAGCCATGGCTGAGATTCGAACCCGGTTCACCTCATTGAACGAAGAACGCTCTATTCCCTGGTTGTTTTTAAAACTCATCTCTGCCTTTTGGTTATAACACAAGTTTTGGAGTTTTCAGAGACATCTTCCGTAACCAATATCTTTTACGGAAGATGTCTCCGAAAACATCAAAACTTGTTCGACAACCAGAAAATACAGAGATGAGTCTTAAAGGCGATCATAAAAAACGCCTAAAAGTCCCCCAAGGCAGTCAAGCAGGTTTTAATGCTTTGCTTAGTAGTATTTCATTAGATTTCAATAGAACTAATTTTTTTTTTAAATAATAATAATAATTTTTCACCCTGTAAGGTGTCAAAACTTAAGGAGATACCTAAAACCTCTCAGGAATTTCGAACAGAGAAGGATTGAACTGCATTTATTAGGAACTTCTTCAAGTTTCATCAGGATAATATGTCCCAATATACACCAAAGAGCCATTACATTATGACCATCCTCCATCTATAACAATGGACTCGCCCAGGTTTTCGTGGTTTCTCGCCCAGGAACAATGTTTTCATGGGGCACATTAGGATCCATAATCCTCATAGAACAATCCCTGACGTCTGTAAGCTACTTGAACATGGTTGCAGACCANATAACAAGGAAATACACTTCAAGTTTTAAAGGCGATCATAAGAAATGCATCAAAGCCACCCAAGGCAGTCAAACAGGTTTTGATGCTTCACTCTCCTTAGCAGTGTATCGTTAGATTTTAATAAAGCTATTTAAAAGAAATAATAATAATAAATTACGACCCTCTAAGGGGTCAAAACCTAAGGAGACCCTTAAAACCTCCTACAAGTTTCGGACAGAGAAAGATTTAAATGCATAATCTACTAGGAACTTCTCCAAGTTTCATCAGGGTAATATATCCCAATATATAAAGAATTAACTTGTTACTTGCATTCAATATACTGGATAAATACATACATTTGTAGAATGCAAACTTTTAACTAATAAGAATAAACATGTTAAAATTGTATTTTAAATTGACTATACATTTTAATAGTTAATGATTATTTAGTTATTTATTCCGCCATAAATATAAAAATGGTTAATGTTTGTTCTTCGAAAGATTTGACGTCAAAGAAATAACGCTTTTTCGCCAATTGTATAATTTTATATTATAACTGTTTTAGAGCAGTTGCAACTTTATAATAGATACTGTCTGGTTAAATTTCTTTTTAAGATACAAAAACAGGCGCAAAATATCAATTTGAAGAAAAACTGCAGTTTTTTTATGTATGAAAGCGTTACTTTGCGGCATTTCGTAACTAAATAAAAAGATGTAAAAGGTGAAAACAATAAAGTTGTAATAGTTTTTATCTTGTATCAAAATCTTGCCAAGATGGCACTTTTTTGAAAAGTTTAAATATTTTTTTTTAAATATTTAAACAATTTGCTAGGTAATATTTTTTTCAACAAAATAATATATGTAGTTCAAAATTAAAAGTTTTCCTCAAGTTTAAGTGGCCTTTCTTTATTTTCCTGAGCAAAAGAGCTACGATAATGGACATTATTTTAAGCCGATTAACCTGTAGGACTTTTAAACACATTAAATGTCACGTGATTTTTCATTCTTTTTCATTAAAAAATTATGAGCACTCTTGCTTCATCTTATTTTCTTTCTTTCTTTCAAGAGAGAGAGCGTGAAAGAGAGAAGAATAGGAAGAGATCTCATTACCTGATTCAGCCAGCAGTTGGTAGTTAAAATCTGATTTCTTTCATCCTTCCAGCAGATAAAAGAAAAGAAATTATAATGATCAAAATTTAAGCAGATAATGAGAGACGGAGAACAAGTAATTAAAACAAAAGGCAGCACATGTTATGAATTTTAAATGTGACCATATTTCCAAATATAGAACTTTCTCAGAAACTTTTATGGAAAAGAATTTGTTCCATCCATTAAGTGATCTTAAAATGAGAATGATTTTAGCTTACATTAATTTAAATATAGTATCATAATGAAGTCTAAATGTGAAGAATGTTTTATAAATATTGGTGCAAACTCAGAGAGGAGGTAAGGGACATTATAATGATTGAGAATCGCATTTTAACTCTAAGGCCGGATAGTCATAGTTGGCCGCTAGGGGCGCATTCTTATGAACTTTCTATTTCTGCACCCTTGAGCTGATACTTTTATTTATTTAAACTATAGTTTCCCAACCATTTTTTTTAGTTCATCGTTCATTTATTCAGTTTCATTCATTTATTCAGTTTCATTCATTTATTCGTTCAGTTTCTATTTACCAATGTATTGCTACTGAGAACAATTTTTAGAAATTTTCATGAAGATGATTTTAAATCATTATACCTAAATGAAATGTAAATAATAAATTAAATATTATTATTTAAAATTATTTAATTTTCATATTTTATGTAGTTGTTTGATAAAATGAGGGGCAAGATTTTTTTTGCAATTTCGGACTGTTATGAGGTAATCTCTCGACGTTCCATCTCCCCTAAATTCGATACTGAAATGAAAACATTTCAAATTTAATGAAGTGATTTAAATTTTGAAAGATAACTGTCAGAAATCTAAAGTTCTCTTTCCGAAAAATATACGACGAAAGTTTAAATACCTCGAGTTATTTTAATTCAGATTTTATTTGAAAAATAAATTTCAGATTTTTTTATTGGATTAATAAAAATGTGTAGTTGATTTAGTCTAAGAAATTACTAACTAGCTGTTTCGAGAAATTGAGACTGATGCTCTTAGGACAGCTGACAGTAACATATAATATAACACAGTTTCAAAATAGAAAAAAAAAATGTTACACGGCTCTACAACTTTAACTACACAATTTTCTTTCTGATTTTAAGATAAACGATTTCAAAACAAGTTGTCCAATAATGATTTTTAATGAAATCAAGGCTTGTTAAACCATAAAATTTAAAAGCTTCAAAAAAACAACGAAAAATTCATTAATTTGTTAAAAATTAAAAATGACAGTTTGTATTTTTAAAGACGAAAAATATCACCTCAGTTTCCTAAGTGTTAAAACGGGTTTATGTAATATCAAGTAAAGTGAGAGTGTCTTTTTTCTCAAGAAAAAGGACTAGTACTCTATTATTTTTATAGATTTCTATATTAACTACTTTTATAAATTCGTATAAATGCAGAGTTAGAAATCGTAACTAATTTTTGAATAGAAATTTTTTTTTAAAAATATTAATTTCAAAGTGCTCTCAATTTTTAAAATTTCTTCTGGAATTTCTTTCGGTCTCTCTAAAAAGCTCTTGAGCAAGGATCTAAACTATCTTAATTTGATGTTTTGGGATAGTTTTAGTCGAAAATTTCATGCAAAGAAGCTCAGAAATAGCTGCTTTATCATATTATTCTAATTTGGCGGTCAACTTGGCGAGCTTGTCAAATTAGTCACCAAATCATGAAATAATTTTTTATTTTAATAATATTTCGTTCACCATTCATCCATTTTTCTGACGTTTAATTAATTACTCATTCAGCTAGTTTAATTAATTATAAAAGTAAGTTTAATAAATATTTAGTGTGCGTTATCAAAAAGATTAATAACAAGTCTCATTATTTTAGTGGAATATTTGCACAATCAAAACAAGACTGGAGTGAGCGATGAAAAAACTATATAAATATTATGGTTTAAAATATTTTATATGATGTGAGAATTTTTAAAACTTTAGGAAATATGATAACTTACGACGTCTATAATTTGGGTTAGTGCTAGTCCAAAGGTAACGTTCACAGGTTCATCAGTATGCCTCGCAGGCCTGACGTTCTTGTCGTAATTGGAGAGAAGAAATCTGGTTAAACGATATTCATTCTCATCTCTACCGTTGATAATCATCAGTACTAAAAATGAAGGAAAAAATATGTCAGTTTCATTCCTTTAAACTACAAATTATCTCTATTAATAGTTGATTTGAAATAAACTTGGTGATGAGAACTTTTCTTGGAAATTAACGGCTATAAGAAGCCAATATGATATAGTTTGCATCATTATATCATAGTTCGTCGTTCGTCGACTGGTACCGGGGTATTAGACCAGGCCAAGCCTTGACCCTTTCTTATAATAGGAAAATCTGTACCACCATCTCGCACTTCGCCTGCGGTTACTTAAAGCAGTTTTTCGACGCTCTGTCGCCAAGGAAAATAAAAGAGCTATAGTTTAAGTGTCTTACACTTGAAGCAAATGCGATGATTTTAAACTAGCTATTTAAACTTGCCTTGAAGAATTATCTGGGCTTTAGAATAGACAAATAACTTATAAATTTTAAAAGTTATGAAACTTTTTTTTTAAATCATTGATTCGGTGACATTTTTCCACCTAAATGAAAATTATTAAAATCACTGCCGCATTCTCAGTTTTTGCACATTTTTATGAGCCCAAGTAAAGCAGTATTGAAGTAAGCTTTAAAATATTAAAAAAGTTAGACCACAAACTCTTTTCATTTTCACAAAACTGTGGCATTTCTCCCTATGACGTTTTGCGCCATTTACAAAATAAGCGTAGGCAGCGCTGATGGGTTTAGATAGGTTAAATTAGACCTAGTCATGAGTAAACAGTTGCAAACTCACAGCAATTTCAAAAGTGGCATATTATTCGCAAAAAAGTATAATTTCATATTACGACGGGGCCTTCGAAAAACCGAATTTCGAGTCTACCCAATCCAAAAGACAAGGGAACTCTGCCCCAGCACCCCCAGGAGTATTTATTTGTTATGAACTTAGTGACCCCGACAGATTTAACGTGCACGGCCCTGAATTTGCCATAATCATAATCAGAAAATATCTGACAGATATCTCCCGCAAACTTGCGTACTTATTTCGAAATTTCTTATGATAGGAAGATACTTTAAATAATACATTGGAACTAGGAAACTGTTACAAATATGATACACAGAATTCATTTGCATATATTTTCAACTAATTTATCAACTGAGCAAAATCAATTTATTTTATTTATTTGCTTAATGATTTATTAAATTTATGTATTTTTCCATCAGTTTATCAAACATAAACTCTCCTTCACAGAAAACATTTAAATGTGATAAATTACATTGAAGTAATAAGGTTATGTAAGCATTAATTTATGCGAGTTATTATAATTAATATGATAAATTGATTTGAAGTAAACTATAAGGTGTCTAATTACTGCGTAAAACGAAGGACGGTCCCAAAAATCGATTAAAAGAATTAATTCGGCACGATAGAGTTTGCTTGAAATAAAAAGAGTGTCTTAAGTTACTAATTTTAAATTTTTTTTTTCTTTGTAAAAAAAAAAAAAAAATTGTTGATGATCTTAAANTTTTATTTTGAACTAAGTAATAGTGAATTAAATAAATCAAACAATTATAGTAGCCATTTTATACATTTAATAATTTCACCATTATTTACAATGACGTTGTATGTGTGCAATCTTTCCATACGCAGTAAGTAATGTTAGAACTCGCCCCGGTTGAAAAATTCGCTCGTTGGAACTTAAAAATGTGTAGTCTGCCTCTTGTGAAGTACAATTCACCTATATTAGATTCCATATGTCAGCTCCTCGAGAAAGACAAACACTAGTTGGAGCCAATCTACGGCTATTCTATAAGGAACTTCTGCTTTCAACATTTTACCAATTGAAGCTGTCTGTGTCAACTATTTCCATCAATTTATGTCTTGTCGAACAAAAATAGAGAAAGTAAAAAGGTCTACTTTGTTAAAAAAGAAAGAACAAAAATAGCTTTATACAAAGTAGACAAGAAAATGGACGTATAATGTATATTGTTTATATTCGCCATGGATCGGCAAGTTAAAATTCTGTCATAAAACCTTCCGGCGGGCCACAGTTGGCCCGCGGGCCGTAGTTTCCCCATCTCTGAGCTAGCCTATGCTCTAACCACCTTGGAAAAGTGTATACACCAGAATAGGCTGAGTAAGAAAACTTTATATAGTTGCCACAGCAAGCTTATTACCCGTTCTTAATAAGGCAGAAACTTAATACTATTTCTTTAACTGGAGCTCTCTTAAATCAAAGATTATTCAATATCAACCACAAAATTGAAAGGGTTAAACATTTGCTGAATAATTGGGGAACGGTATATTTTCACAATATTTGTCCTCCAGTTCAAATAAATTCTTTGTCATCTATGGATTTGGATGTTTCGATGCCCTGTGCGCTTATATAAATATATAGATAAAAATTTATTAGCTATTCATTAGTATATGAAAACAGTTCTTACTTGATGATGTAAACTTCATTTGCCAAAAAATATGAGACATGGCAGCAAAAATCGACATGATTCAGGCTCTCAAATATTGGTTCTCATTCTCAAGACTCGTCTGACGTGAATGAGAAAAGTAAAATTTATTTGAAACAGAAAACGTAAGGAGGTGCCAACGAAGAATTGAAAGTAAATGTGAAAAACAAAATTTGGAAAACCACGATAGCCAGGAGACAAGTCAGGACAGGTTGCGTTTTCACCCGCTATGGGGACCTGAAGAGCTAAGCGATATTCATTTGAATGAAACAAGATTCCAGAACATCAAGATAAGCTGATGTGACAGGGGTGGAAATGCATTTTTAATGATTTGCCTTTTTCGGCCAATGCAGTATTTTTAATTTTGTTTTTCACCTATATTTGTTTGCTGTTTTCTGTTTCACGTTTTTGTGTGTTCTATAGTGGTTTTTCTAGTTTGTTTTGCTTTTATTTTTCCAGTCACTTCTGTCGAGTTTTAAAAAGAGAGCCTATTTTTGTGCGCTCGAAACATGTTGACTTTTATAACCCTACTTTACATTTTTTTGAAGCAAATGAAGTTTACATCATTAAGTATATCTTTCCATTTCAGTTTCTTGGGATTATTCATGAAATTCTTACTTGTTGTACAAAATTATGTCTGGTCGCCATACTTTATCCGCTGGAATTCGAATAACTTTTATTCCGCCGAAATCTGAATGATTCCAAAGAAGTCCGTAATCCATCCAGATCTAAAAGGAAAAAAGAGAAATTTTTAGGAACATTTTATAACTTGATGTATTGTTGAATTATATAGGGTGCTCTTAATTCTAACCAATATCATTTTATTATATTTTATAACAGTCGTTGAACAGCCGACCCAATGTTTTGGGTTTACGGCTACTAATGTTCAACTTCGCAGCCTTGAAACTTTAAAACCAATATAGAAGATAAGAGAATTCCTGGATAAATTATTGAAAAAAAATTGCCTTCGTAGAGGTCTTTTTGATTAAACTAGCCCGAATTTGCGTTACATGTAAAGGAAATCCACGAAAGCCTCACATGGTTAGCCAAACGGCAAAGGGACTCATAACTCGTGATCCGTCAACTACTGAGGATATTGCACGTCAGCTCTGTGATCGATGCGTGCAGGGTGCGGCCTGACCGATTGTTTAATAACAAGGAAATACACTTCAAGTTTTAAAGGCGATCATAAGAAATGCATCAAAGCCACCCAAGGCAGTCAAACAGGTTTTGATGCTTCACTCTCCTTAGCAGTGTATCGTTAGATTTTAATAAAGCTATTTAAAAGAAATAATAATAATAAATTACGACCCTCTAAGGGGTCAAAACCTAAGGAGACCCTTAAAACCTCCTACAAGTTTCGGACAGAGAAAGATTTAAATGCATAATCTACTAGGAACTTCTCCAAGTTTCATCAGGGTAATATATCCCAATATATAAAGAATTAACTTGTTACTTGCATTCAATATACTGGATAAATACATACATTTGTAGAATGCAAACTTTTAACTAATAAGAATAAACATGTTAAAATTGTATTTTAAATTGACTATACATTTTAATAGTTAATGATTATTTAGTTATTTATTCCGCCATAAATATAAAAATGGTTAATGTTTGTTCTTCGAAAGATTTGACGTCAAAGAAATAACGCTTTTTCGCCAATTGTATAATTTTATATTATAACTGTTTTAGAGCAGTTGCAACTTTATAATAGATACTGTCTGGTTAAATTTCTTTTTAAGATACAAAAACAGGCGCAAAATATCAATTTGAAGAAAAACTGCAGTTTTTTTATGTATGAAAGCGTTACTTTGCGGCATTTCGTAACTAAATAAAAAGATGTAAAAGGTGAAAACAATAAAGTTGTAATAGTTTTTATCTTGTATCAAAATCTTGCCAAGATGGCACTTTTTTGAAAAGTTTAAATATTTTTTTTTAAATATTTAAACAATTTGCTAGGTAATATTTTTTTCAACAAAATAATATATGTAGTTCAAAATTAAAAGTTTTCCTCAAGTTTAAGTGGCCTTTCTTTATTTTCCTGAGCAAAAGAGCTACGATAATGGACATTATTTTAAGCCGATTAACCTGTAGGACTTTTAAACACATTAAATGTCACGTGATTTTTCATTCTTTTTCATTAAAAAATTATAAGCACTCCTGCTTCATCTTATTTTCTTTCTTTCTTTCAAGAGAGATAGCGTGATAGAGAGAAGAATAGGAAGAGATCTCATTACCTGATTCAGCCAGCAGTTGGTAGTTAAAATCTGATTTCTTTCATCCTTCCAGCAGATAAAAGAAAAGAAATTATAATGATCAAAATTTAAGCAGATAATGAGAGACGGAGAACAAGTAATTAAAACAAAAGGCAGCACATGTTATGAATTTTAAATGTGGCCATATTTCCAAATATAGAACTTTCTTTGAAACTTTTATGGAAAAGAATTCATTCCATCCATTAAGTGATCTTAAAATGAGAATAATTTTAGCTTATATTAATTTAAATATAGAATCATAATGAAGTCTAAATAAGCAGAATGTTTTATAAATATTGGTACAAACTCAGAGTACGGGACATAATAGGGATTGAGAATTGCATAATAACCCTATGGCCAGAGAGTCATCGTTGGCCGCTAGGGGCGCATTCTTATGAACTTTCTATTTCTGCGCCCTTGAGCTGATACTTTTATTTATCTAAGCTATAATTTCCCGACCATTTTTTTAAGTTCATCTTACATTTTGCAACACAAAAATTATTCTGCTCCTCAAAAAACAAAACTTTTTTTTCATTTCATTTTTTTTAAATTCTTTTTTTAATAAGATACACTCGAACCATGTTGTTAATTTACTGAAAGCTTCTATTAGAAATTTTCATGAAGGTGTTTGTATCGATTCTAATTCACTATACCTCAATGAAATTCAAATAAATTAAATATTGTTTAAAATTATTTAATTTTCATATTTTATGTAGTTGCTTGAAGAAGTGAGGTGCAATATTTTTATGATTTCAGACTGTAATGAGGTGATCTATCAATTTTCTATTACCACTAAATCCGGTACTGAGACAAAAACATTTCAAATTTAATGAAGTGATTTGAATTGCAGAAAATAACTGTTTAGCATATAACTGTTAGAAGTTTTTTTTTTGTGAAAAAAATACGAGGAAAGTTTAAATACCTCGAGTTTATTTTAATTCAGATTTTATTTGAGAAATAAATTTCAGAATTTTCTCTTGGATCAACAACAAAAAAAGAAGAAAAAATATGCGTATTTGATTTAGTCTGAGGATTTACTAGCTGTTTCGGGAAATTAAGACTGATGTTTTTAGGACAGCCGAAAGTAACATATAATAAAAACACGGTTTCAAAATAGAGAAAAAAATTACACGGTTCTACAACTTAAATTACACAATTTTCTTTCTGATTTTAAGATAAACGATTTAAAAACAATTTGTCCAATAATGATTTTTAACGAAGTCAAGGCTTGTTAAACCATAAAATTTAAAAGCTTCAAAAAACAACAAAAAATTCATTAATTTGTTAAAAATTAAAAATGACAGTTTGTATTTTTGACGAAAAATATCACCTCAGTTTTCTAAGTGTTAAAACGGTTTTATGTAATATCAAGCAAAGTGAGAGTGTCTTTTTTCTCAATAAAAAGGACTCTATTATTTTTATAGATTTCTATATTAACTACTTTTATAAATTGGTATAAATGCAGAGTAACTAATTTTTGGATAGAAAATTTTTTTTAAAAACATTAATTTTAAAGTGCTCTCAATTTTTAAAATTTCTTCTGGGATTTCTTTTGGTCCCTCTAAAAAGCTCTTGAGCAAGGATCTAAACTATCTTAATTTGATGTTTTGGGATAATTTTAGTCGAAAATTGCATGCAAATAAGCTCAGAAATTGATGCTTTATCATATTATTCTAAATTGGCGGTCAACTTGGCGAGCTTGTCTAGTAAATCACCAAATCATTACATAATTTTATATTTTAATAATATTTCGTTCACCACTCATTTATTTTTCTGACGTTTAATTACTCATTCTGCTAGTTCAATTATTCATCAATTAATTATAAAATTAAATTTAATAAATAATTAGTTTACGTTATCAATAAGATTAATAACAAGCTTAATTATTTTAGTGAAATATTTGCTCAGTCAAAACAAGACGATGAAAAAAAATATATAAATATTACGGTTTAAAATATTATTTCCATCCATAGATATGATGTGAGAATTTTTAAAACTTTAGGAAATATGATAACTTACGACGTCTATAATTTGGGTTAGTGCTAGTCCAAAGGTAACGTTCACAGGTTCATCAGTATGCCTCGCAGGCCTGACGTTCTTGTCGTAATTGGAGAGAAGAAATCTGGTTAAACGATATTCATTCTCATCTCTACCGTTGATAATCATCAGTACTAAAAAGAAAAGAAAAATTATCAGTTTTATTCCTTTAAATTACAAATGGGCTTTATTAACAGTTGCTCTAAAATAAACTTATCGATGAAAACTTTTCTTGGCAATTAACGGCTATAAGAAGCCAAGATGCAGTAGTTTGCATCATTATATCATAGCTCGTCGACTGGTACCGGGGTATTAGACCTGGCCAAGCACTGACCCTTTCTTATAATAGGAAAATCTGTACCCTCGCTCTTCGCCAGAGGTCACTTAACGCAGTTTTTCGAAGCCCTGTCGCCAAGGAAAATAAAAATAAACGCATAGTTTAAGTGCCTTACACTTGAAACAATGTGATGATTTTAAACTATATAAATAATTTTGCAGTGAAGAATTATCTGGGCTTTAGAAATAACTAAAATATTTTAAAAGTTATTAAACTTTTTTTTGAAAAATAGTCGATTCAGCGACATTTTCCCACCTAGATGAAAGTTATCAAAATCACTGACGTATTCTCAGTTTTTGTACATTTTTATGAACCCAAGTAACGCAGTATTGAAGTAAGCTTTTAAATATTAAAAAATTTAGACCACAAACTCTTTTCATTTTCACAAAAATGCAGCGTTTCTCCATATTGACGTTTTGCGCCATTTTCAAAATAAGCGTAGGCAGCGCTGGCTTTAGATAGGTTAAATTAGATCTAACAGTCATGAGTAACAGTTGCAAACTCACATCAGTTATAAAACTGGCATATTATTCACAAAAAAAGTATAATTTCATATTACGACGGGACCTTCGAAAAAACCGAATTTCGAGTATACCCAATCCAGGAGACAAGGGAACTCTGCCCCACCACCCCCAGAAGTATTTATTTGTTATGGACTTAGTGACACCGGCAGATTTAACGTGCATCAGTCACCATTTAATAGACGGGGATTCTTCGACCGGTTGTATTCGAATTCCCGTTCTCACGAACTTGAGTCCAACGCCCTAAATCTGATCCCCATTTTATGTTTGACATTTGTTGAAACTAAACACATTTAGTCATGATCTTGATGTAGATAGAAAAATCTGTGCCAATGTTAAGTTTCGGATATCGCTTCGGTGAATTTCAGAATTTGGCCCAGGAGACACATGCAGATTAAATAATATTTCAACCAAAAAAAAAAAAAAAAATTCGTATGTATGCATCTAATCTTGAAATATATTTGTACCGAATATGAATGAAAAAAACCTATTTATGACAATTTGTTTTATATTATATCCACTTTTCTATTATCAGCAATTTCCCACCTTTCCTTGTACCGCCATTGAAATAAAAAGCTATACAAAATAGTTTTTTTAATCAGATTTAATACAAGGCATACACTAAATATTCTTATAGGAGATAAGAGAATATAAACCGAGTTTGAATATTATGGGTTAATATTAAGGGGAGATACGAGGCCATTTAAATGCGTAGCTTTTAAAATGCCACACCCATTTTTTTCTACAATTATTTATCGGGCTCACTAATTTACTAATAATTATTCCCTTCTGTATGATTGTTACCCATAGATTACAAAAATTACACATAGTTTACCATTACTTGGTACATATAACTGACACTTCAGACTCAAAATTGTTATACATTGCTCAAAATACAAAATGAACAACCCTGATTAACTTTTGATCTAATAATCGCATTTTCTCTCACTAGGATTCAATCCTAATGTTTTGAAGGCCAAACCTTTAGTATGTGTGAACGCTATTATGAAAATCAGACACAAAAACGCATTTTCTCTGAATAAGCATACTTTTTTTTTTCTTTCCAAAGATTCAGATTCCTGAGCATCAAATAATGGGGGGGGGGGGGAAATATAATTCAAATCTTCAAATATAGTTCAGCTTTTTTCGCAATGGGTGTTGAACCAAACTTTCGACCGCTCTCTTTTCCTAAATATAGGGACCATATTTTACAGATAGTGGCTACCCCCTATATTTTGAGAGCCAAAAATCTGAATCCGATGAAAATATGTAAGTTTATTAAGAGAAAGTACGTTTTCATGTCTGATTTCGTAATTTAAAATATCGTCTGCACTAATTAGTCAAAAATCGTCTTACTTAGAAAAAGTACGTTTTTATGTCTGATTTCGTAACTTAAAATATCGTTTGCAGTAATAAGTTAAAGATAGTCGTATTAAGAGAAAGTACGTTTTCATGTCTAATTTCGTAACTTAAAATATCGTCTGCACAAATGAGGGAAATATCTTCTTATTAAGATTAAATATCGTCTGAAACAATTAAGGCCCTGGAATCATTGAAATTGATTCCTGGTACGTAAAAATCCGATCATTTGATCAAAAGTTATTCAGGTTGTTCATTCCATTACGTTGCGCACTGAGCATTATAATTGCATTGTGTAAAGTTTTCTAGCTAACATTTATTTTTGATTGAAATCTTATTTTATCTATTTTTTGTTACGAGAAAGAATTTGTTAAAAGAACTGTGGGGACAAATTTTCTGCATTATTTGTGTATTGAATTTAGTATTCTATTTTTTGTTCCTCATTTCAATACAATCATGTATCGACGTTTAACAATTCTGAAATTTAAAGTTTGTTTGATTTGATCAAAGATACAACACGTTTCCTTATACAAATATACTCGATTTAAATATCCTGTCCAAGGAAAACTTTTTTTTTCAAAGAATTTTGTACAAATTCAATAAATAATTAAATATTTTATAGTAATTTATTTAAATAGTTGATGGCGGCATTTATTTAACTGATATTCCAATTCATGTTTAGGAAAAAGCTAGTTTTATGTTTAGCTCAATTTTTTTTCTTCTTCTAGGTAATGCTTTTGTATAAAGGGTAGTCGATTTTGTTCTACTACCTTATTATGTTGAATTCAACATTTTAATACATTTAAAATGAAAGTCATAAAAATTACTGAAGATTTCTAATATGTAAAAATCAGTTGAAATGTTGAGAAATGTTTTTTTTTTCCTTTTCTTTTTAATTCGATCTCTTATCACAAAATAAATATACCATATTCATTTGTATTTAATTTCATTCTACAAGGATAAACTCTATTTAAAAATATCAATAAAAAATATATGAAACCNCCAATTCTGAAATTTAAAGTTTGTTTGATTTGATCAAAGATACAACACGGTTCCTTATACAAATATACTCGATACAATTTAAATATCCTGTCCAAGGAAAACTTTATTTTTTTTCAAAGAATTTTGTACAAATTCAATAAATAATTAAATATTTTATAGCAATTTATTTAAATAGTTGATGGCGGCATTTATTTAGCTGATATTCAAGTCATGTTTAGGAAAAAGCTAGTTTTAAGTTTAACTCAATTTTTTTTCTTCTTCTAGGTAATGCTTTTGTATAAAGGGTAGTCGATTTTGTTCTACTACCTTATTATGTTGAATTCAACATTTTAATACATTTAAAATGAAAGTCATAAAAATTACTGAAGATTTCTAATATGTAAAAATCAGTTGAAATGTTGAGAAATGTTTTTTTTTTCCTTTTCTTTTTAATTCGATCTCTTATCACAAAATAAATATACCATATTCATTTGTATTTAATTTCATTCTACAAGGATAAACTCTATTTAAAAATATCAATAAAAAATATATGAAACCGCATTCATGTATAGTTAATATTGTATGATGGCTGTCAGATGACATTTACTAGCAGCGGACTTTATTTGTTAGAATTTCTAATATCATGAGTGTCGTGTAATCACCGCCTTTAATATATCAGTTAATATATAGTTTTAGAAAACCTTTTAAAAAAGAAATCGTAAAAAAAATCTACTCACTAAGTGTCACAAATTAATATTAAGAAAAAAACCGATAACGTTATAAAAATTTGATATTTCAAGATCAATCAGGGCAAATGCGGTCTCAAAATCATTAAAAATCGATTTGACAAAAGTTCCATCTTTTTTGGCAACTTTACGAACGCTTGAGTTTAAAAAGTTGGAGTTCGTATGTAATAGATCCAAGCTACATGAAACAAGCTACATGATTTCAACTACCTAACTTCACAGTATTAACTTTTGTACTATCAACTGTTAAAAATAAATAAATAAAAGCACATGCATGCGCTAAAAAATATTTTAATTCAAGGATATTTTTAAATTAAATATAATTAAAAGTAATAAGACGGTTTTTATCTAGATTTAACTAATGTGGTAGCTAAAATACGTGATCAATGACGAATCGTTCAACATTAAGTGTTCATTTATTATATTGCACTTGCATACAGCACCCTGCATGTTTACGTACATAGGTTCTGCGCAAGCTCATTAGAGAATCGTTTCCGATTTGACGTTCCATAAAATGTTTAGATATTACATAGAATGACGAATTTTAAACTTTGAAAGTAGCATATCTGATTCATTAGAATCCCGCTCAAAACGATGTTAATAAAGACTAAAAAAATAAATATTATTAAAATATATATTTAAACAATCAGGGTGGTTATGTGTAAACATTTTTTTTAAATATTTATAAGCAATAATTTCAACAAAAAAATTAGTTTCTCAAAAAAAAAAGAAAAAAAAACATTGAAAGATTTATAAAAGCGATACTTTACTATCTTCTTTCTAAATGTGAACTATATTAGTTCTTGAGGAGTTTATTTGAATGGAACGATTTCAAATTGACGTTATAAAGACAAGTTTGAATACATCCGAAGAAATAAATAAGAATTATTTCTCCATTCTTTAGAATCAAATCGGAAAAATTCCTGAAAAAGAATTATTATTGCCATACATAAGTGCCTTTCTCTCAGAAAGTGATAATCGTATAATCCATTTTGTATCAGTGAAAATAAGGTAAAAAGTCATAGAAATAAAAATATAATATATAAGGAGAAATTTCCTGTTAAATTCAAAGTTAAGAAGTTAAAGCAAAAGAATAACCGTTTGGAACATTTGTTACTTCGAAGAAAACAACTGCTACAAAGGTTCTGATGATAAAATAATGGGGGTAGATCATCTTTTCCGATCATCGTGTTCCAAGAAGCCATTTTTTAAGAAAGGGATCATCTACAAATTCTGAAAATGACGAACGCACTTTGGAAAATAAATAGTTATGCTTTATTTTTTTATTTTTGAGGATTGAGAAAATATGAAAGGTTTTTTTAATTCTCATTTCTTAGAATGTTATTCCTTTTACTTACAAGAAATTAATAAGAAAAAGTGTTTAAATAAATTGAAATATATCATTTAAATACAGAATAGCTTACGCTTTAGTTAAAATTTGTGTAAAAAATTACAATATTTTTAATTTGGTTCAGAGGTTGGCGAGCAATAATAGCATGCAAGGACATAGCATGAAATATATTTAAAATAAAGTATAAAGAAAATTAAAGTATAAAGGCTTGAGTATTAAATTGAGATGAGCAAGCGATGATATTTAAAAGGAACTACGTAAGCACTCTCGGGGGTTGGCGAACGACAGCGAGTAAGAGGCGATGGGCCGTAGTATTTTATAAAAGAAAACTTTTCTTCTAGACTCTTAACTTTTTTCAAGGTTAAACAAATCTCAAAGAAAGCATATCTATACAAGATAAAATGAGAGTTGCTTTCTTTACATGAAACAAAAATACAATGGCTGATGTCATTTTGAAAGGACAATTCTTTTCTTCAATTCCATCTTCTGGGAAGCATTCTATCATTCTGTAACTGCAAAATCAATACCTGTTTGATCTTCTCGGAGTAAAATAATGGAATCAACAGATCCATGGTCGCCAGTTTGTCTGCCATATCTTTCATGATGTTTGAAAAGTCGCTGACAGATCTTAAATTGTTTATGATATATACCCTCCCAACCTTAGAAAAGGAATAAGATAAGAGAGAGCATTCATCCTCCAAACCAAATAGACCAAAGATGCAGATAGACCAAAGATCACACGTGATGAAAACAAGTGGTAAAATATATCCTTTGATAGAAAAGGGATTTTTAGGCTTTAATTATTATTCAGAATCAAATTAACATTTTTGAAAATTTTTTGTTTTATTTTATACATTGAAAATTTTTATTATTGAACTTCGCTACCGAATTTTGTCTTTTTAAAAGCTTTAAACTTTGAAAAACTTTAAACTTTGAGAAAGATTTAGAAATGCTTATAAGCTTACAGTTTAAAATTCGGTAACAAAGTTCAATAAAAACATTTTTGAATGAGTAAAAGGGAAAAGAAAATATTTAAAAATGTTAATTCGTTTCTGAATAAATAAGGAAACATTGACGCTGTTTTTTGAAGCTATGTAGTCGTGGAAAATAAAAAAGTCATAGTTTAAGTGCCTTACACTTGAAACAATGCTATAATTTTAAACTAACGTTATACATAATCTTGCCGTGAGGAATTATCTGAGCGTTAGAATAGACAAATAACTTAAATATTTTAAAAGTTATTAAACTTTTTTTTAAAATACGCCAATTTGGCAGCATTTTTCCGCCTGAGTGAAAATTATCAAAATCATTGCCTTATTCTCAGTTTTTGCAAATTTTTAGGAACCCAAGTAATGTAGCATTGGGATAAGTTTTTAAATATTAACAAATTAGATCATAATCGCTTTTTATTTTCATAAAACTGTTGCTTTACCCCATATTGACGTCTTAGCCGTTTTCAAAAGAAGCGTTGACAGCGCTGACTTCTGATAGGATAAACTTGACCTAACAGTCATGAGTAACAGTTGCAAACTCACGAGTAATAGTAAACAATGCGCATGCGTCATCATTACGTTACAAAGGAGGCCGCTGCTGTCACAGAATTTCACAGTCTTATAATCTTTACTGAATTGCTTTTTATCCACTTTTTATCTTAATTTGGCTATATATTCGGCAATTTTTGATGACAATTTTATTTTATTTCATAACCGTCGTTGAACAGCCGACCCAATTTTGGGTTTACAACTATTAATGTTCAACTACGTAACCTTGTAATTATGAATCCAGAAGACAAGGGAACTCCTGGATCAAGTATTGTGAGAAATTTGCCTTCTTGGAGGACTTTTTGATGAAACTAACTTTTGATAAAACAACGAAAACCTACCACGGTTAGCCTGACTGCTCTAACCCATGATCCGTCTACCACTGAAGATATTTTACGTCAGCACTGTGGTAGGTCCGAGCCGGGAGTAAAATTCATATCGACCAGCCATCGGTTAGATTCGAACCCGGTGCACCTTATTGGAAGGCGAGTGCTCTATCGCCTGAGCCACTCGGCAAAATTTTTATTTAAACGAGTATGCGTAAAATACAACATTGATTGATTGTTTTCATTCGGTGCCATAGTATTCGTAATTCGCCAAATAATGTTTCCCTTCTAACCAATCACGTAAGTAGTTGCTTCTTGATGTTTAACATAAGTCTTTGCCTATTCAGCCGTGATGCGCTCCCTCTAATACTATCTCTGTCCTAAGCTTATAACAGAATTGCCCTTCACGCAGCATCCTTATTCCCATCTATAACCATAATTTTCTTCATTTTTCCGGGAAAAATACACCCACAGACAAACGACAATACAATAAAATTTACGGCCGATTACCGCGTCGAGAGTTTTATGTATTTTTATCAACAATGGAAAGACAAAACAGCTATTTGTCGAACACAAAATGAAATCACAAAAAAGTTGTCGCGAGTTTTACAGAAATGATACAACATTAATCAATATTAATGTTACAGGTTGGGAAATAATTAAGAACAAATTATTGTTATGTTACAGGAAATATATATTTCTGTGATTTTATTGTATATTATTGTGCAACTAAGTGCTTTAAGGCAGTGGTAGGCACTAAAATGATTCCAAAGCCCGAAATTAGGCAGCTGCTCTTGCATTTTTCAGTTAAATGTACCGGAGTTTTGCTTTGAAAAAGATCAGATTTTTAAACTCATTTTATATTATTGTTTTCCTTAAATGTTTTAACATTATTTATTTATATTCTATTTAACAATAAATTATATATTTTTTTAATTAAAAGTTAATATTGCAAAAATAGAAATATGATACATCAATCACATTCAATTTTTTTTGAATAATATATTAATTGAAATTCTAAAAGAAATTATTTATTTCTCAATCTTATTTACTACTCAATTTTTAATTACTCAAAAAAGAGTAGACCTAAAGCAGCACGTTCTCTAAGCATTGGTATGCTATACTGAGGTACTCTTTTAACTTATATTGGATACTATTATTATTTTTGAATGATATTAATGATTGAATGATTGGCAAGCACTGAAAATTTTTATTGAACCGTACAGAGGTCAGTTAGAAAGTTTTAGGTATAACTTATAAAAACATAATATAGCTTTTGTCAAAAATATTTTAGGTATTAGTTTTATTATTATTTTACTTTTAAATGAAAGTGCACAATATTCTGCATCATAAGAAATAAGACTTTATTAAAATATTATCTGAATTATATTGTTATCTTAATTTATATTTTAATTATTTTATATTTTTGCATTCAAATAATTACCATTTAAGTAAACAGTATATGCGTTGAGAAATAAAGGACATTAAAAATCGGGNAGAATTGAAATCTTATGTTAAAATATTATCTGAATTATATTGTTATCTTAATTTACATTTTAATTATTTCATATTTTTTCATTCAAATAATTACCATTTAAGTAAACAGTATATGCGTTGAGAAATAAAGGACATTAAAAATCGGGGTTAATACATAAAAGTGATGTAATTTTAACAGTAAATAATTCAATAATCCAAGTTTTCGATATAAAAGGTACTCCTTATTTTAAGAAAGAAAAATCACGAGTTTTAATTTTTGATCTCATTCCCCTTGACTGAAGATTAATGCAGTTTCAATAATCAACTGTCCCGTTCGGTGTTCAACTGGAAAAAAGTATCTTTATGACTTAATCATCGTTAAGTATCTTTACAACGATTTAAGTGTCTTTATTGCAAAGAAGGTTTTTCCAGTTAAAAACGGCAATCAAGCATCACTGGCTGCGGTGATTAAGCGGGTGGGTGACCACTCTGGTCAACTAGCGTAGGGACCGAGGGTGTGCAGTATCGGTCTTCGTTAAACTGTTCTACCGTAAAGTGCTTGACTTCACAAGCATATCTTCAGGCTACCAAAGCGGGGGAGTCATCCCCTCTGCCGAGGATCGAAATTGTGATGGCGTGGCTTCGGATCATCCTCAGGGATGTTTCCCAGACCGCCTCCGATAGCCCATTGAGCAGCTCTAGTTTGAAGTAAATATTACCTACTTACCTAATTATCAGTTAGGCGAATGACCTAGTGGGCGAATTTGCCTGAAGTTTTCTCGTTTGGCAGTCATTCAAGTTCACCTTCTATTACATCTGGTAGCGATTTGACAGCTAGGCGAATGGACTAATAAGAGAATGGCGTAATACTGCGTTTCTAAATAATAAATCAACCATCAAAAGATGGGGGAAAATTTTCAATTAATTATTATTAATTTCTTATTGTTTGCACTTGACCTGATTTAAACTAAAGGGATTTTAAAACTTTTATTCAACGCATCGTGCTCAGATCAATTGTTTTGTTTTTGCTCAAATTAAAAAAAAAAAAAGAAAATTAAAAATGAAAATAAAAATATTGGAAGGACTAATCGAAAACAGACTTTTCAGAAATTAAGTATTTTTTTTATTAAAGTTATTTCGGTGCAATTTGTATCAAAGTAATCATGCTAGAGTATAAATTCTGTTATTCCTTCAAGCATCATTATCAGCCCACAAAAGCCATTTTCTGCGGACGTGAGAACTCAAGCTATCACTGTTCCAAACTGGAGCAGAATTTGCAACCTCATGGGAAATCAAAACAAAGCCTCTACAAGACTTTGTCTAATTTTTTTGTAATGAATATCCCCGTCTTTTTTACTCTCTACTTCGTTTGAAATAATAATGCCCAGACATTGCAAGAGGCAATTTGCTTTGTTACCTTTCATTTATCATGTCTTTTTACTTTGTTTAAAATACAATATAAGAGTTTAAAAGCCGTGATATTAGGAAAATCTAAAAGCATAAATAATGTGGCTAAGAGGATTTAGATTTTAGGTTAAATATTTGCCTTTCATTTTGTCGGTATATTTTTGCTCTTGATAAATTATTGATTATAGATTTTCCACTCTAAAGTAATTTACCTTTTAAAAAGCCGTGGAAAATAAAGGTCTTGTTTCATTAGGTTAGGTGAAAATATCAATATAATAGTAATCATTGAACTTCTTTAAAAAATCGCCAATTCTTTCTTCAATCACCAAATATTTCCAACATCAGCAAACTTTTTCATAACAGGTGCCATGACTAAGTAGTGGTGTAAAATGGTAATATTAGAGTGTGTATCCGCTTCGGAGGACGGTAAAAACCTATTATTACAGTGCCTATATTAAGCACTAATATTGGTATAATAGGTTGTTATAACCACAGCATCTATCACGGGAATACCAATAGCATTTAATATCACATTTAATGAAGTATTAGTGACATCAATAATGGTTTAACTATTTTTTACGACCTTTGATATAAGTATCGATAGGATCTCGCTAAAAATTATAAAAATATGACAATATAATTATAATTATATATAAAAATTTATTTTGATAATAGGCTGGAATAGAAGTAATTTTGCAATAGGTAAGAAAAAACTGAAATAAAAGAAAATATTTTTTATTAAAAAGCTAAATTAATGGAGAACACAAGCGGTAATTGGAATATAAGAATCGTATAAAATTGCCATATTGTTATTGGCGCCAATAATGCTTAATAAATATTATTTAATTTGGTGATTTTATTCGATGCTAAATATTTACCAGATTAATTAATTTTGCCAGCATATTACCTTAAACAATCGACTGTACCTACAGTTGGTAAAAAGATACCAACTGTAGGTACAGTAGAAATAAGGCTTTTAATGTCTATCTAAAGGAATAAATATTGAAATAAATTGCTGAAATGGTAATTTTTGTATATCGACTATGATTTACCTCGAGTAATTATGCAAAATGATATTGAATACAGTTAATCTTTATTTTGATGAAATCAGCTTTTAAAAACATATTTTGATCATACTGATAATAATAAATAAATAAAATTGGAATTGTTTTAGCTTAATTACTTGTATTTGTATATCTTTTAGTTTTGAGCAGAATATCGTAGCGTTGATCCTTACAGAATCTTAACTTTTTTTTTCATTGATCATAAACTTTTTTTACAACCCGTATAAAAAAGAAAATTAACCTAGTATTTTATGCAATTCCGGCAGTTGGCGCCTTGGCGAAATTAAGTAACGTTATTTACGTCAACCCTTTCGCCCACTCATTAGATCGTGGTTGGATTTGATTGGGAATCATTCGAATATAATTATTAATTACCATTAACATAGTTTTTTTCTTATAAAATATACTTATATGGTGAAGTTTCGGTTCATCTAGCTAAACCATATAATTGCTGACATATCCACTCGGGATATACTATGTTATGTTTGCTCATAATTATGATATGAACTGTTAATTTGGTACTTGCACTTCGAGAAGCAGAAGATCACAGATACCCACACATGTGACCTATGACGTCAGCTACAACTGATCGTTTATAAGCTAAATTCCATGATAAAGTTGAGCTAAAATTCTCGACACAAGTTAGAATATTAACTAACGTGAAGTTAATTAAATTTCGCGCCGTATCGCACATCAAATTTGTTGAAATATAATTCTTTCTCGTCTACATTTTTTACTTAAATTATATTTAATATTTGTTTATTTATTTTATTGTAAGCGTGATCTATTTTTGTATCGCGTACCTGGCAACTTCAATGCATAATTAGATTGTTTATGTTCAACGTTTCTTCGTGCCTGTCTTTGTGTTAAGTAAGAAATATGTAGTGAAAGAATTGAAATCTTATGAAGGAATCTTTGTGTAGGCTTTATTCGGCTTACTCGAAATAGAATGGAAAGAACGTAAACAAATGCCACATTTCAGCAGCCAATCAGGATCGAGATACCCACACTACGTCACTTTCAGGTACCCCATTGTTCATAACTTTTCGTCGTTGTTGATTCGAGATTGGCATTTCCATCACTGGTATTTGTCGTACATTGGCACTGGACACCGGCTATCCTCCATCGTTTGTGGGTCAAAAAATCCGAGATAATCGGAAAGAAATATTTATTCTGAGTGTGTTTGATTTCGCTATTTAAAATATTATCTGCACCAATGAATTAAGACATTCAAGGTCAATCATTTGATCATTACGATACTATCTTAGAACTTGAACATCTGACTGTTAGATCAAATGTTATTCAGTTGTTCCTTTTTTTATTTTTGTACATTTGTAATCCAGGTCAATTATTTAACATTCCAAATATTTGGATAAATTCGTTTCCAATAACCTACTATGGCTTTTCATAGTGAAATGGTCAAGCATTTCATATGAAATGCTTGACCGAAACCGGGAATCCCAACTAAAGATGGCTGAAGTTCATCCAATGAGTAGTCTCGAGGAAACAAGATAGATAAGTAAACGTGTGTGTACAAAAAAAAATCTTATTCCAGTTTTTGTGTGATTCTTTTTTTCCAGATTCTCCAGGAAATAAGATGTGGGGGAAAGGGGGTGGCAATGATAAGTCTTCTTTCTTAGACATGACAGCAAAGTGGCAAAAGAACTTCTGATCGATTTACACCTGGGGCCAGTTATTACTTTTTCAGCTTCACTTACAATTCTTTCATACATTTCTTCGATGAGATTTGGAATGAGGACGCAAAAAAAAAAATATTTACCTTCCTCATGATAGACATTTCAGCAACTTATTTCATGAAGAATGTGGTTGAATGAATGTCATAATATTTTCTGCATTGAAAATGTTCTAAAAGATATGTTCTTCAGTATATGTATATTACGTTAAATAAGTTCTCAAAAGTTCAGTTCTTAAGTCGATTAATTTTCTAAATCAGTCATTTCTAAATTGATTTCTAAATCAGTTCTCACATCGATTGCGTAATATACATCTGTTCATATGTATATTACGTTATCGACCAGCAGTTCTCGAAATGGTGGAGCATAACATAGATCTAAACTTTAAGTTTTAAAAACAATTGAGTTTAAATTTAATTCTCAGTAGACGTTTTAAAGTTGATTTGTAATTTTGTCAAGTTAAAGAAATTAACGTAAATTGCTGTTAACGATTTCTATAAAACACCTTACAATATTCTTTTCAAACCAAAAAAGCTAATTTTGGACATTCAGGATGTTAACTGAGCCAATACAACACCATTTTTTTTTTAAAAATAGTTTATTAGATTTTATAAACAAAAAAAAAGAGTATAAAGTCTCACTATTAACTGATAATATCCTTAACAAATGAAATACCGGTAGTTGATAATCTATATTTTAATGTGCGAAATATTTTTAGAAAAGCAATTTCGTGTTTCAATGCATATTCTAATCAGTAACACACGAAACCACACTATCATTTTAGGGCGATTCTTTCGTTACGTGTGTTATTTTTACACGACATATTTCAACTTTAACACTTATTATAATAAACTTTTTAGATATTTTTTATGTTTTTCTTAATTTGTTGTTAAATCTATATGTGTTGTAAGTTTTCAAAACGAAGATTGAAGGCGCAAACTAGTTTGATGTTGAAAAAAAAAATTTCTGAAATTTTGTTACGTGTGTTACCCTTTATAATGCTAGATATTTGAAACTTTGAATANATCTACCGGCAACTGCTTAAATTAAAACTTGAATGCTTTCGGAAAAATTTCATATGTTCTTTTTCGACATATTTGTCTTCGTTTTTTTACTATAACGCTTCGAAATCCCAGAGGGAATTATTAATAACCCTGTATTTATTTATCAATTCTTATAGACATTATACAAGCATTTAAAACTATGACATAAACGATTGTCCAAATTAGGTAATGCTAACTTTCCCCATAAATTAATCATTTAAAGTAATAAGATGACCCAAAATTCAATGAAAAAAGTTATTATGAGATTAATTTTACTTAAATAGAAAAGTATATTGCATTTAGGTGTGAATATTTAGTACATATGACAAACATATCAAGAGAAATGGCAGAGGTTATTGTTCCCTCCTCTTGAGAAGTACCCTATAATACATTCTAAATCCAAAAGAAATGTTCTAGAATCAGTAAAATAAGTTAAATTATGAGGTTTAATGAGGACGCTAGGATACGTACAATTGTGCTACGTACAAATGTATATGGACATAACATTTTGACTATTGTAATGGAGAAATAAATTTTAAACTTTCTAAGGGATAAGATTGCCAATGCCTAAATTATTAGAGTATATTTGATAGATTTTATAAAAGGATTAATTGATTTTGATTTATTTAATTCAATTTATTGTTATTTTGTGAAAAAATTCCAGGAATGAAACATTTTATGTTTATTTATTTAAAATGTTGATTAGTGTAGGGATTTTATTATTTTTAAACAGCTGTTGTAAAATATGTTTTTACCGAATTTTTTTTAATAATATGACCTGCCTTTCAGCTGCCGTACTTTCAAAAACAACTGCTCAAAGAAATACTACTTTATAAAAAGTTGTACCAGAAGAAGTCATTAAATAATCTCGATTAACTTTCTCAGATAGATTTCAAGATCTGTAATTAATCTTAAATAGACGGGAAGAAACTAGCACCACGACTAACTTTTGATCTATTGATCGAAATATCACTCACGAAGACCCTATCTAAATAGTTTCAGGATGTAGCCTTAAATATGCTAATTACTATGTGTAAACGATGTTTTAGTAAGTTGCGAAGTCAGTCACAAAAACGCACTTTCTCTAAATAAACATACCTTTCTTCGGCGGATTTGGATTCTTGACTTTTATTAATTGATTTCATTGAGTTCTTTCATTTTTTTGCGTAATTCACTATATTATATACTATTTTACTACAATTTTATATAACACTTATGGTATTGCGATATAATAATAAACGAATAATTCTTTTTCAACTAGTGTTTTTTTTTAAAAAAATTAGTTAAATGGAAATACTTTATCATTTTTGGTAATATTTTTAACTCATAAAAAGATTTATACCTAAAAGATAACCGTTGATTGATAAACCATTAATAACAATATATTATATAATAGTATTTGCAATTAAAAATATATGAAGTATTAATAATATTTTATAATGATCCGCGTTGTCAACTTCAAATTAATCTTAGAATCTTAATGAATCTCTTGAAAAATATTTAATTGTTATAAATTTGAGTTTGATGGACTGAATGGAATCGGACATTATATAATATTCAATGAGGTGCTTTATTTTCGATGCTTTTTCCGGAGTTTTTTTTTCCCAAGAGTTTTTCTTCCGGTGCTCTTTTTTCCATAATTCGTTGCAACAATAGGTACCTTGAAAGACGAATAATTCGTTAATTAATTTCTCATTGTCTATGTAAGATTGTTCAGACCATCAACTTCATCCTAGAGAAAAATATTTAATAAATTTTTCTGGTCTTTTACTACCAATGTGAGATAGTTCAGATGATCAACTTTAACCTAAAGAAGATTATTTAATAAATTTTCTGGTCTCTTACTACCTATGTGAGATCGTTCAGACGATCAACTTTAACCTAGAGATGATTATTTAATAACTTTTTCTGGTCTTTTACTACCTATGTGAGATCGTTCAGACGATCAACTTTTACCTAAAGAAGATTACTTAATAACTTTTTCTGGTCTTTTACTACCTATGTGAGATCGTTCAGACGATAAATTATCCTAGAGAAGATTATTCAGTAAATATTTTGGTCTTTTTTAAAAATCTTGTTAACAATCTTCTAGTCAACAGTATTTTTACTACAAATTTATATTTGAAATGTTTATCACATCGTTATACTTTTTTCAACATTAAAATAGATTTTCTTTCAACAATACAAACTGGAGAGTATCAAAATTAAGCGAATTCGCACTCTTTTATGCCAAAACTGAGAAAAATAGATATCTGCTTTCAAACAGATTTCAAGTTTACTCTTCTCTGTAATCTATCCTCTCTACTTGGCTTACAGTCTAACCATCCATATCAGAACATAAATAAACTATTTCCAGACTTGTGTCAACTGCAACACGATATTCATACATCAAAATTCAGCTTATGGAGAAATCCCATCGATTTTCCACTTTCTCGTTTGCTGTCTTGGGGGGAGGGGGTCGTAAATTTATCATTACACCCCACTCTGATGGTTCTCTTCTTGTAAACGGGAAAAAATCCTGCAGAACTTTTTTTTTTATCTTTGGAGGGGTGGAGAGATTTTGTTTTATATATTTTTCTGTTCAAACTCACTTAACAAATTGAAGGAAAGCATTTAGGGTAGCCACCCATCAAAAATTTTCAAGATGAACATTTTGTTTGTCTTATCGAACGATGCATTTTTCCAAATTTGATTACCTTGATAGTTCTGATGCTTTTACTTTATTTATTTGCCAACATAAAAAATTTTAAATTTTTTTTTTAATATTTTATAAAACTAACCAAAACAAACGAAAAAAAGCAATGATAGGAATCTCAATAAATATTTTGCACGAAATTCATTTCTAGTTCTCTAAATTCGATACTAATGGAAATTTTCAACTTGCAACATTTCTTAAAGTAACAATTAATTTAATAAGGCTTTCCGAAATTCATAGGTGAAGCTTTTAAGTAACAACAAATAAATTTCTATGCTAATTATGGAATTTTAATATTAAAAACAATAGTTTTGCAAACATCAACAGCCTTTTTGTAATGCTAGGAAAGTTGAATTGCTTAATATTTGAAAATTAGCCAAATGTCACATTATTAAGACTCATTGAAATGCGCTCACATGAAAATGAGTATGAAAATTGCTTGATTTCAATTTATTTCCAAATAAGTGAATAAAGATTGCCAAATTTGAGAATTTAAAAAAAAGTTTTTTTTTTTTATTATTATTTAAATTGTTTTTTTAAAGTCTCGGTTGTTCTTTACTGAAAAACAGAACAAAGTTACAGTTTAAAACTATAGCTTTGCTTCAAGTTTAAGGTACTTAAATTGTGATCTTTTTGTTCTTGTTTTCGTCAGTGAAAAGTCTTCGGAAAACACCCACAAAACTACACAAAAACTGTCTGAAAATTTAATCAAAAGTTTTTTTTCTTCCAATTTTCATTAATAACATTGGAGGAAAAAAGAAGTTCTTAAATGTTTGCATCATAAAAATTTTTGTTTCCTGGAGTTCAATATTAGATATGCCATTTTGAATTTAATTGGGGCAAAACAATTCTTCAAAAGCAGCCTCAGAAAAACTTGATAAAATGAGTTAGTTAGTAAATTTTGGACGCCATGTTGAATTCAATATTTTGATTTTATGTTTTCCAACCTGATTTTGATTGGTTTTTTTTTAAAAAAAAATGTCTAATTACAAGTTTTCTGAAAAGTTGGACTGGTAAGGTTAATTAGGTCCCCGTCCCCCCCAAATAGGGGCATGGGTAAGAAAATAAGGTTATTCTTTTTGATGGAATATTACAATATAGAAAGTGGTGTTGAATAAAAAAATTTTTTAAAAAGACAGCCAGTTGTTTCGGTACCATAAACAAGTGCCCTTATAGCGATACTCAACGATGTATTGGAATTTCCATATCGGAAATTTGCTGACTTAATATCATTCACACATAGAAGAAAGTAGCTTTATCTTAGAGCTGGAATGTAATAAAGGGAATGATAAAGCTTGAATAAAGAAAATTTTTAAAACAGTCAACCGTTTCGGTACTAATGAAAGTTTCCATTATCATCATAGGAAATACTCAACGACAGATTTGATTCGTCGTCTTGAAATCTGGTAACCTGACATTGTATTGGTATGTAGAAGAAAGTAAGTTATTTTTGACCCGGAGTATGATATAAGAAATAATGATCAATGTATAAATGAAAAAAGGCAATCTTTTCGGGACTTTGATCAAGTAAAACAACCCCTGACAAGATTCAATGGCAATTTTAATTCAACGTAACTAAATCTCAAGAAGTTGCAAATGTACAAAATATTATTATGCTTATTATACAAAATATTATTATGTAAACAATATTATTATGCTTTGTGTAACGATAAAAACAGTATACAATAATAAACTAAAAGCTCTTACCGTTCATAAAAATGATGAGAGAAACTTCTAAAAGCATCGTGCATATTTATGCATAGTCGTGCAGTCAGACTTTGGCAGAGAAGTTGTTTATTTCATTCAGCTTTTTAATCATATCCTAAAACAGAAAAAAATAAATATATGCTTTTTAACTACATTCTCAAACTAAAACAAATAATTTGTTTCTTCACTAATATATCTGTAATTTATGCATTTTTTCCTAATTGAAAGAATTTTTTTTTCATTATTGGTATATTTTTATTGTTCATTTTTGAGTCCAATATTAGTCATTTCGAAAGCAGTCAACTTTCTTTTTAAAGACTAAATGCAATTTTTCTTATTTACAAAACAATGGTTTGAAAATATAAATATTTTAATCAACTTCAAGAATTTTTGTTCTGGAGAATAATTCAATGCAATTTCATTATTTGTAACAGTAAATTGATAGCAATCATAAGTTAACTGATATATCTGAAACAAAATTCAAATCTAGATCTTCTAGAATAATAATCTTTGGAGCAAAAAAGTGAACGATCTACTCTGCCTAATTGTATAAGATTTAAAAATATAAAAATAAACCTTCCCTTTTAAAAAATGCACTTTTTAAGATTACATTGAATAATTAAAGGATATACGTTTTTATAATCCCATTCCAATGAAAGATCTGGTGAACTTGGTGCAAAATAAAAGATGATAAACTCAGATCTTAGGCGAAACCAGTCAAGTTGACCACCTGTTAATGTTGATTTCTATTATTAAGAACATAATTTATCCTGTATAATAAAAGGGAGCAAAATCATTATAACTTGACCACCTGTTTATCTTGTATGTTAACTTCTAAAAGAAGTCAAATTTGTCTAATAGCATTATTGAATTTTGTTCTTAACTCTTCATAACTTGACAAGAAAAACAATGACTTACCCTTTTATAAGTTGACCTCATGTCTAATTTGACCACTAAAGCAATTCATCATAAGTGGTCAACTTACGCACTAGTTAGGATGCTATTGAATGCTATTCTAAATCCTTTATCCTAAATCCTTTCCTGCAACACCTTCAATTGGAATTGCATTTTTTTTTACGTTGAATCTTTACTAATTTCTTTATTACCTATTTTTAATAAACTTCTTAAACAAAAAACAAAACAAGAAATATTTCCGTTATTCAGATAGTTCTAGATAGGCTCCTTAAAAAGAATCGATGAAAAATAAATTATAGAGCTTTTAATGAATTGAATAGATTTTGGAGTCACTGGACAAGAAGTTATAGTTTTTCTCCTCATAAAATTCAATGAGATTGTTGACCCATAGATAAAATACTCTCTTCTGATTATATTGAAATACCTTTGTGTTTAAAAACTTCAAAACTAATAAAATTATGGATTAAGCTAATAAATAATGGAAACATAAAAGTTACATTTGGCCCATCGCCAAACATCTATAAAATGAACTCAATCATTTTTTAAAAAAATTACATGCTTGAATGATTTCTTTAAAAAAATCTGCTCACTTAAAAATGTTTGATAGAGACTTTCTGGCCGATTAATTTCGTGAATTAATCCCCTCCCCCGTAGTTTAAAAGTATTTTCATCACATTATCTTTTATAGCACCAATAGTTTTTGTGAGGTATATGAAATATGCAGTTTGAGACTGCAAGTTGTTTTAAATCAGCTATTTGTTATTTTTTTTAGTTAATTTTCAACTTTTGTTGAGTGTTTAAGCTTTTCAATTGTGCGTAAACTGTGTTAAATTTCATAATGCCACTTACACAGAAAAGCTGCTGAAAGACAAATTTCATGGTTTAAATATTACATATAGTCATTTTTTTAAAAATGAGGGATTATTTACCCGATTTAAACTAAAGCGATTTTTTTTTGAGGCTTGCACATTAATTTTTGAAACCTGAAATTGTTCGATTAGGAAAGACCTCAAGTACCCTTAACAGAGTTTTTTCGAAGCTCTTTTGCCAACGAAAATGAGAAAGCCTCAGCTCAAGTGCCCCAGAGACAAAACTACAATTTTTAACTATATGTCCCATCTAGCCATCCATACGCCATAAAAAGTTATCTGGACTTTAGAATGAACTAATAACTGAAGTAATTTAAGATATTCCTGGATAATCTGGTTGGTAGGACGTTAGGCTCTTGATCGTGAATTCGAATATCCCGACCGAAGAATCTCTGTGTATTAAATGGCTACTGGTATACGTTTAATACGTCTGGTTCACAAAGTCCTCCTATGTTCCCATAACAAATCAACACCTCTGGGGGTACTGTATTGGAGATGGATCATTCCCTGGTTCAGGTCATAATTAAGATCTGTGGATGAATGAGTGGAGTATGAATGGGTTCTCCCAGTAAAACGGGATGTAACGTGTATGGGGTAAAATCGTATTCTTGGCCATAGATGACGCTACTGATAAACAGGAAACGCACCCACCCTCTGCCTTAAAAATTCGTTTGGATTCCTATGGCAGACTTGCAGATATTGGCAAGTGCCATTGACGTAGTAAGAACAACAAATATCTTAAATGTTACGAAAGATTTTTAATAATCACCAAAGTGTTGAGGTTTTTCCACCTAGATAAAAAACTTATCAAAATCAACGATTAACTCTGAATTGTTTAAATATTTAAAAACAAATCGATCACAAACGCTTTCTACTTTCACGAAAATGTGGCTATTCTAACCTCATATTATTTACAAAAATAGTATATTTTTCGCAAAAAAAGCGTTATCTCATGTTATAACAGAACCTTCAAAAATCAACCTTAAAAGAATACCATTGTTTTCTAACAAATTCGAAATGCATTTGAATGAGAATTAATTAGGGGGGCTAGCAGGGTGCGGTGCCTCCTAGTCGTTAAAAAATTCGCTTTCATATTATACAAAAACCGTCTGTTAACCTCCAGGACTTATCTAATACCAGGACTTATCTTATGTGAATCACAGATCCATTTAAATTGGTTAAAAGTAACCTCCACCTGCCACAATGCACTTGTTTATTTGGATGTAAAAGTTTCAGAAACAAGTTTTAAAGACCTTTTTTAAGAATTCTCTTCAATTCTGTCAATCTTAATGACTTCAAAATCTTCTAAACCTTGTCCTTTTAGCAATTTTTTTCAGTTTTGGGTGCTTTGAACTTTTTGGACAGCATTTTACAAAGGACTTTAAAAGTTGTTTCTGTAACTTTTGCAGCCAGGTACCGAAGTATATTACATCAGATAGAGGTCATTTTTTTTGTATGAAATAAGTATGTAATTAACATAAATATTTTGAGAAGTTATTTAGATCAACCTTGGAAATGAATAGTCGCATAATATGTCGTTGTGTTTTCCAGTTGACCACAAAATATTGATTATTCAAAGACATGTATTGTGTTATGGCATATCAATGTTCATAGTGGGGTACTTGACAATTTGTTTTTAGAGTCAATTTTGACATTGATCCCATAATAGACGTGAGAATTTGGTGGAACTAAATACTAAGACTTCTGATATAAACTAATTAAGTACAAAGATATCAAGACAAAAAAGTTAGCGGTAAATTTTTAAATTGGCATGAATTATAAGAAAAACAAGCAGGTAAGTTTGAGAAATTCTGCTTAGTTTGGTAGAATTACTGCATAGCTGCAAAATTTTCCTTATTTTCTGCATGATTATTACGAATGTAATTATTCTTTTTATCGTGGATTTTTTTGGAAATTAATATTTATCAATTTTAAATTTTCCCCATGTTAAACAATATTATTTTATATAAATTATTTCTACTTGGTTTATTTTGCTGGCATTAACTGTTCTCTGTGTTAGGTGTATTATGCCAATATTTCATTTTTTTCACTATATCCATGAACTAAAATAGTCTAGACAGAAATTTTTTTTTTTTTTACTTAAATCCATGTTATAAAATTTTTGCTCTTCTGTTCTCCTTATAACTCAACAGCACGACGACAAGTAAAAGGTTCTAGAAAAGAACTTTTCTCCCCTTTTTTTAGCAAACGTTCTCGAATTCATAAAAAGGTTAATGTGGTAAAGTCTTTTTTACCTTTTTTTTTTATTAGAACTTCACAAAAATGGTTTATCGATTTACATCTCTTAATCCCTGTGACGTGGTGGAGGAAGTGGGAAAATAAGGTCTGCGTTCAGCGAAATCTGACTCCGGACAATCCTGGAAAAAATCATTAAATGTGCCACTCCTTATTGTCTAGATGTCCAATATCCTTACCACAGTCGATTGCTTGCCTAGAAGGGTATTCATTCGGGGGACAATCTGATATCAGTTTTTTCCCTCCTGTTTTAGATTGGTAAAAGAAGAAAATTCGGAATGTCCTAAGAAATTAAAACGATGTTTAAAAAAGCTTCAGTTCTTATTTATAGTTAAATTAAGTTAAGAACTCCAATTTAATTGTGCTTGAGTTCCGTTACAAAAATTTAAGGTATTTTAGAGGTTTATATGAGGTTGTTTTGAGGCATCAAAGTTAATTTGAGGTTTATTCGAAGTTTATTTCAAACTCAATCTTAAAGAATCAACCTCCTAAGGCGTATAATCAAGGCATATGAAGTTATTTTATTCACATTTGAGGTTGTTTTGAGGTTTATGGAAATCTACTTTAGAGCAACCAGCTTAGTGAGGTTGTTTTTGAGGTGTAGGGACTATTTTTTCTACACTTCAAGGAAATACGTATATTTGAGGTGTGAATACTTTCACCCGATCTAAAAAAAAATTTTCTCTGAGTTATATATGAGGTTGATATTATGAGGTGAAAAATGAGGTTAAAATTGGAAAATTTTTAATGAGGCTATTTTTGTTGCAAAACATAACATAATTAGCAGTATATTTGCCTCTATATTTTTGGTACAAGCTAACGGAAGCATAAAAGCCAATTCATCGTGGCTTGAGTCCAATGAATTTCAAGAGGACTATGATCTCAATATTTCCAAGTTAAGCTCCCAAAAAGTTTCATCTCTCATATGCGTAAGTGAAGTAACGACGGTATGGTAAGATATTTATTTTAGTTACGGTTTAAGTTCAATGAATTTCACGATAATTTGGGTCGCAGGATTTCTAAGCTAAATTTTTAAAAATTACCTAATGTTACGTTTTGAAGTTAAGTAAGATAACAGAGTTGTCATCGACAGCAGTTTCATAAGGCTCGTATCCAAGGTATCATGAAAGTAATTTTTTAGGCTAATTATGTAAAAACATTTCAGTATTTCCAGGCTAATTATGTAAAAATTATCGACTTTTATATCTTAAGCATTGTAATGAAGTTGTCATATGTATCTATTTATTGTGTAAGGTTACAGGGTTGTAATCGACGTTAAATCAATGACATTTTAAATTTTTAAAAATTGGCAATTGTTAGACACTAAATAAGGTTACGGATTTGTCTATGTAAGCCTTTTTGTTGTATTTTAGGTTATCTGATTTTATTGGAGTTTAATCTGTTTCATGAATTTTAAGAGGATACAGACATAAAACTGTACTTCAAATTGACTGAAAACAATGTTTAAAATCAAAAATAATAAAGTGTACTTTAAATCTATATGAGTTTCAGTGTCTCATAGGCAATAAGGATAAGGCAATTGTACTTTTTGTGCAATGTAAAGAATGGATGCTCAAATTTCACGTAACTTTCTTCGTCTTTAACGAAACATTTTCCTGATATATACTCCGAGCACAAATTTCGTCAAAGTGACGAAAAAACAAATTTCTTTTTTGTAACTATAGTTGAACAGCCGATCCAGTTTTGAGTTTACGCCTACCAATGATCAACTCCGTAGCCTTGTAATTTTGAACCTAATCCAGAAGACAAGGATCAAGTATTTGTATTCAAGTAAGGATCAAGTATTCGTATTAAGTATAACTCTTGGATCAAGTATTGGGGGAAATTTGCCTTCTTGAAGGATTTTTGATGGAACTAACCCTCATTTGCGTTAAACGGAGAGGAAAACCACGAAAATCTCCTACGGTTAGTCTGACGGCAAGCGGACTTTAATCCATGATCCACCTACTCCTGAGGATATTTTACGTCAGCACTTTGGTCGGTGCAAGCTGGGTGCGGAATGCGTATCGATCAGCCATCACTGGAATTCGAATCCGGCTTACCTCATTGGCGGGGGCGAGAGCTCTATCCTCTGAGCCACCACGACTCACGAAATAACTGTTGCTTTATACATACTACTAATATTAGTGCTTTATAAATACTACTTTTTAAGAAAACGAATTTCGTCAAAATTAAAGAAATATTTCGTCATTCTATTTTTCAAAAAAAAATCATAACTTTTACATAACTTTTTTTTTACCACTTTACCGGGGGCATCACATAGGTGGTAGAACACATCATCAGATATAACAGAGAGATTAGTTACGCGCATGTCCGAAGCGGGACTCGAGCCCGGTATCGCCTTGTTTAGTTACTTTACTTTCGATCGTGTTGTCTTCATTCTAGTTAACAATCTTCCACAATGCACTGCGAATTTGAGAGTTCGCGTTTTGTCATTAAGTACGTGATTTCGGGACGAAATGATTCTCAAAATTAACTATATACAGCTCGGTTGCTGAATCGTTAGAAGTGATAGTTTTATTTCTGCGAGTACTAAAATTGCAGTCTGTGCCATCAGGATTCGATGCATAATTTCGATATTGTTTTCGTTTCAGATATAGCTTCACTTTAAAAAAAATTTTTTAAAGCATTAAAAATACTAACAGATATTTAATTTTTAAAAATACTTTAAATTGTTCTTAAGTTAATACGAACTCAATTTTTATTGTTCTTAAGAAAAATTGAAACAATTGAGTATTATTTTATTTTACAAAAGAGCCGAAACAATTCGAGTGGAATTATTCTAAACTGATAACCTAATCGAAGAAAACAAAGTTGCATTTCTTAAAATAGAAATACAGTTGTTTTTCTCTGATTTTTGAAACAAGTTCGGACATGAACCATGAGTATCGTCCGAATAAACAGCAATATAAATTCTTTAAAGCATCCCCATCAATTGAATCAGAAACTCTTCATTGCTAAACTGCATTCTTTCCACCCAAAAACGAGACAAAAGTCGAGAAAGGATTCGGAGATGTGGCGCCAGACTTCCAACGCCAATTTTATTGGCGAAAATTCTAAGTAAGCCATTATCGTCGCTATACCAAGTTAGCGGTTTATTTGCTCTTTATTTGTCGCACGATTCTTTCCTCTAATTGGCCGAGGGAGAGGACTAAAATTAGAATCTTTTGAATGAAATTGAATAGAAGACACAGTAAGCGTTTAGAAGCCATTCATCTCGAGTATGAATGAAGCGATCATTTATTCACTTTGCCCAAATAATAAGAAACAAGTTCTAATGGGCATTTCAGAAAGTTCAAAAGACGTATATGTAATTTGGTACATCAATAATTTTGTCCTTCCTTCTAACAATAATAAAATAAGTTTTATATAATGCTCTAGCATAAATATTTGGAAAAGAATGCTCCCGCAAATATTAAAATCTATCTTCATAAATCAAATAGAAAGTTTGTTCGTACGTTTTCTCAGCAAATCCAAAAAGCTCAACAGCTACACATCAAATTTGGAGCACATACGCTATAAGGTAGATAGTTTGGCGCTCTCTACTGTTTACTTTAAAAATCCTGTTTCATCTCCCGTTCTCGCTCTGTAACCCGAAGACTAAAATTTTCATAAAATTCAGTAAATATTATATAATGCATTTGATACATACAAATTTTAGCTCTGGTTATCAAATAACGAGTTTTATTGGGAATTTATATCATATTTTCATTAGTTAATTTCTCTTTGGTTGTATGCATTAGATTAGCACAAGTAAAAACAACAATGGATAATTTTCCGGCGCATGGGGACAACATTAGCGAATTTGTATTTTGAAAAACGGTGTTATAACGTTATATAAAATTTTGTGACAAACTTCAATGAGAGTTTGGGCATATCATCAGGATGCTTAGGAAACCGTACCCGGAAAGTCGTCATACACCGCTAGGGATGCATCCCTATTAAGATCTGTTTTTTCTGAACAGGGAAAAAAATCTGTAGCTTTAGAAGCAAGACTAATTTCAGATTTGCAATCACCACACCCGCATTATACAAGATCAAGCATTTGTATAAATGGAACAAACAATTTGTTCCTCAGTGTAATGTAAAATCAGCAAAATCGAAGGTTTCATACTAAGTTTCGATTTGTAATTGAGAAATTTATGGTGTTAATTCCTAATTATCATTCATAATAGTGTCAAATCAAATCGTGTCAATTTATAGTGTCAATTCATAATTACGAAAGTGTTACGAGTGTGGGATTTTATTCCCAAGCTGACCTCTGAATCATAAAACATAAATGTTCGATGGGATTCATACCGGGAGATCCAGATGGCCAAAACATTCACTTTAAACCAGTCGCGAACAATTAAGATCCGGTGACATGGCGCATTGTCATCTATAAAAAATTCTTCCATCGTTGTTTGGGTACATGAAGTCCATGAATGAATTCAAGTGATCTCTAAGTATCGGAACATAACCATTTCCAGTCAATGACCGGTTCAGTCGGACCCTAAGAGTCCATCCCAGTCCATGCCATAAAAAAGCAACTCACACCAGTATGGAACCACCACCAGATTGCACAGTGCCTTGCTGATAACTAGGGTCCATAGCTTCATGGGTGTGCACCACACTCGAGCTCTCCCATCCGCTCTGACCAGCTGAAATCGCGACTCATTTGACCAAGATACAGTTTTCAGTTTTCAAGGGTCCAACCAATTTGGTCATGAGCCCAAGGAGTGACGTCTTGCTGTTAGTACAGGCACTCGATTCGGTCTTTTGCAGCTATATCTCATTGCAATCAAAATCTACCGCACTGTCCTGACGGATACATACATTTCACTCCCCGCATTGATGCATGCGGTTATTTCACGCATAGTTACTTGTCTGTTAACATTGACAATTTGCGCACACGTCGACAGTCCCGATCGGCCACTAAGTTATCCATGGATTGAAGTTGTGCTTGATGATATTATCTATTCTCGGCTCATTCTTGACACTGTAGATATAGGAAAGTCAAATTCCTTCACAATTTCCAAAATGGAATGTCCCATGCGTCTTGCTTCAACTAACTACCATTCCACGTTCAATCTGTCAATTGTCGTCTTTCGGTCATAAGTACAGTGCGCGAAAAAAAAAAGACGGACCGCCCTGAATAACTTTTGATCTAATGATGGGATCTTCACAGGAATCAATCTTAATGACTCAAGGGGTTAACCGATTTTACTAAAATTTTATATTTTGCCATTTGAAATTGTGTTCTTTGAATGATTCAAAAAATTGTATACCTTACAACTCAAAATTTTTTCGACCATTGTTAAATAAAATAATAAACATTTAACAAAGGTTATTTTTTGCATGGAATTATCTTGGGTAGGACTGGGCGATATTAGAAATTATATATCGTGATGCATCGTCAGTTTTGCATCGCGATATAGCGATGCATCGCGATATAGTATTTTTGAATTTCATTTACTTGTAAGGCACAGAAAGTCAGATTTCTATCAAAACTTCATACTCAGATTGATTTAAATCAATTTATAAATTTGAAGATATATATGTTTTGCTTAAGAAAGATATTAAATAAATTGACTACAANTGGCTTCCTGGGGTGTGCCCCACACTTGAACTCTCCCATCCGCTCTGAGCAGCTGAAATCGTGACTCATCTGCCCAAGATACAGTTTTCCAGTCTTCTAGGATTTAACCAATGTGGTCATGAGCCCAGGCCGTGACGTCTTGCTGTCAGTGAAGGCACCCGAGTCGATCTTCTGCTACTATATCTCATTGCAACCAAATTTCGCCACACTGTCCGAACGAACTCGGCCATTCCCCAGCATTGGTGCATGCAGTTATTTCACGCACTTGTCCGTTAACATTGACAATTTTGCACACACGTCGACAGTAACGATCGACCATTAAGTTGTTCATGGATTGAAGTTGTGCTTGATGATATTATCTATTCTCGGCTCATTCCTGACACTGTAGATGTAGGAATGTCCAGTTCCTTCACAATTTTCGAAATGAAATGTCCTATGCGTCTTGCTCCAACTAACTACCATTCCGCGTTCAATCTGTCAAATGTCGTTTTGCGGTCATAAGTGCAGTGTTAAAAAAAACGGACCGCTCTGAATAATTTTTGATCTAATGAAGGGATCTTCACAGGAATCAAACTTAATGGCTCAAGGGGTTAATTAATGAGTGCAGACGATAATTATGTTACGAACTCTGACACAAAAACGTACTTCCTCTGTATAAACATTTTTTTTTCCGATTAATTCGGATTTCTGACCCCCAAAATATAGGGGGTAGCCGCAATCTGGAAAATATGGTCCCAATTTCCCCATCAAATTTTTAATACCTGACTTTTTTGGAATTCAATTTTTCAGGAACTATTCAACCGATTTTGCTAAAATTTTGTATTTTGCCAAATAAAATTACGTTCTTTGAATGATTAAAAAAATTATATACCTTACAATTCAAATTTTTTCAACCATTATTAAATAAAATAATAAATATTTAACAAAGGTTATTTTTTGTGGGGAATTATCTGTGGACAAACGAATTTTACAATTGCGTGCAAAAAATTTTTCAATTCGATTAAAAAGTTCTCAAGACATAACAAAATACCCAAAAAGTAAAATTAACATTAAGGGGTCAAAACTTTGGACAGCTCTCCGGACCAAACTGTGGGAACCATATTTCCCAGATTGAGACTGCCCCCCATATTTTGGGGGTCAGAAATCCAAATCCTTAAAAAAAAAAAAGGTATGCTTATTCAGAAAAGTAGGTTTTTGTGTCTACCCAAAAGTGCACTACCCAAGTATGCATTTTGTACGCGATACTTCAGCCATCTGTATGTTTGCATAGTTTTATCACGTGACTTATGTCACCTCAGTGTAAATGTGAGTGTTTAGAAATATTATTTGCGTATGTAAACTTACTATACATATATTTGACCTATGTAAAAATAACATAAATTAATTAATATTAAATTCTTCTGATAATACTTCAGGATATTAATATTCGTACTTACTGGTTACAGAAACTAATATTCGTAAAGAGAGAAAATAAGTTGTCAAAATATGGTACACCGGGAAAGTTAAAAAAAGATTAAAAAAATATTAGTATCTACAGAAATATTGTTGTGACAAATGTTTTAGAGGGGGAATGCTGAACATTTTGTTGAGTTTTATCATTTTTTTCTAAAAAAAAAAAAATAATGCTACGTGGAAGTTTAATTTTGTTTATTGCTGCATTTTATCTAAAATTCTCTAAATTAAATGTGTAAGGATACATTTGAAAAAATTCTTTTAATTTACATCGTAATCGAGTTAACAATTAATGATTAGAGATGTGCGGATTTTTCTCTGTTGACTAGGGAATTTAGGTATTTCCTGTAATCATACTTCATCAAACAGTTCAACAACAAGAAAAGATGCTACACACATAACTTACACTTTTTAATAAAGTTTTAATAATTTTAAAAATATATAAAAATAAACAAATTTTACAAAGTATTTCTTTGCAATCAAAAAACAAAAGAAGATTAAAACTGTAAGATTAACGAAAAAATTGCCTTTTATCAAAAAATTAGTGAGGGTACGGTGTTCTAACGTTTTTTTTTTTCAGTTTTTTTTTGTAAATTATAAAAATATTATTATTATGTTAAATTAGGTAAATTATATATGTTATTATTGTTAAATTATAATTATGATTAAATTACAATTATAATTATTTTATGAATTACAATTATAATTATTATGATGTTAAATCTTGACACGAGCGAAAGAAAACTTATGTAAGAGTTAAAGTACTTACAGTAAAAAGGTAAGAAAGGTAAACGCTTATCATCATTGTTCCATAATCTATATATGTTCCTCGCAGTTAAATAATCCTCGTGAATAGCGAAATCAAATTTTAAATTTACCAGTTTTTTAAAATTTGATAACTCAGAAACTATTCGACCGATTGAATTTTGCCATCTAAAATTACGTTCTTTAAAATAATGTAAAAAGTTGTTCACTCTACAATTCAAAATCTTTGGTTAACATGGAAAAAAAACTAAATGCGTTGTTATGGACAGAGAAAACGGACCAACTGAGGGTGCAGTGAATACTGAACTTGTTATATTGAAAGGGTGACAGAAATCAAATATCTTGGCTCAATTATCACTGAAAAAAAGAGAATTAAATGATAGATGATAAAGGCTAGAGGCCTGAGATAAAGGCTAGATTTTACAACAAATGTTACTTTTCAATGTTCAAGTTATTTAAATCTTCCCTGGTTTCAAGAAAATTGAAATTAGATACAATTATATAAACAATAATTAGACCCATTGTTACATATGCAGCTGAAACTTGGACTACTACTCAGAATGAAGAGAAAATACTTATTACTTTTGCGAGAAAGATTCTCAGAAAAATACATGTACCAATCAAAGATGGAGATTTATGGAGAATTATGAGTAATTTACAGTTAAGTAAACTATATAAAGAAAAAGATCTAGCAAATTGAGCAAAAACAGAAAGAATACAATGGCTTAGACTTTTGGAGTGAATGAGTGAGGAAAGAGCAACTAAGAAATTCTATAAATTAGAGGGAAAGTGAAAGGACGGACGCCCTAGAAAAAGAGGGCTTGATGAGGTAGAAAAAGATCTTTAAAAAAAAATCAAAATCAAAAATTGGAGGATAAAGGCCAAGGACCGGAAAAAATGGAGCTGTGTGGTAAAGGAGACCAAGGTCCTTCATGGACTGTAGAGCCGAGGAGTAAGTAAGTAAATACAATTTTTAAAAAATCGACTATTGTAAAAAATAATAAGTAATTATTAAAACTATTTTTTGCAGGAGATTATTTTCGGATAAATGAATTTTATAATCGTGAACAAAAATGTTCGTATCACTTAAAAAGTTCTCAAAATATAGTGCAAAAAGTGAAAATAATCGTCAGAGGTTCGAACTTATAAACCGTTTTCTGAACTAATTATTGGGACCATGTTTACCTGTTTGCGGCTATCCCCCCCCCACCCCCATTTGGTGGGCCAGGTATTCGAGTCAGTTGAAAAAAGGTAGGTATGCTTATTCATAAAAAGTACGTTTCTGTGCTTAATTTCGCAACTTAGTTCTCCGCCTTAATTAATTAACATATTTAAGGACTGAAATTTCAACAAAAGACTATGTGGAGCTGTTTTTTTCTTCCGTACTCAACTTTTTTTTCAACCAATAACGGCGGCAGGAGAAATTATGTGTCTTTAACTAACCATAATGCCCAATAATAAATCAAATTTACGATATTCAAAACTTTCAACTTACAACGGATACAAAATAAGCGCTGTAAGATGACGGCACTGACACTAAAAGTTGAAGTCAATTAAAATAACAGCTCAGTTTTTCTCTCTCTCTCTCTCTCTCTCCATTCCTGTAAAATTCTGACAAGGTTAGATAATTCAAAAACATTAAATCCTCTATCATCGATTCAGTAAAAATAGGGTCATAATGCAACAGGGTTCCAGCACAGGGATTCCCACAAAACTATCATCCGTCTTCTATGATTAATGGTGTTCCCTGAAATCGGAAATTTCTGTTGCTGGAGCTTCCATCAGACAACAGATGAAGTCACCGCCTCAGCTGCCTCTGGCGATGGAAAATTTCATTTTTATGCGCCAAAGGATTTTTTCAGTACTACCGCAATATCGGAGGATTGTAACCACTCTTATCTGCAACTCTATTCCAAGCACTGGGAAAGCAATTATTTAGTACACCTCTTCACGTTTTTACTAGATATATCAGTATCCATTTTATTTGACAGTAATTTTTTTATAAATTAAAAAATATAACAAATTTGTTGTTTTTGAAGTCAGTTCATAGAATTTTAAGCTTAAAGTTGTTTCTCAAAATATTTAGTTTATGATTTGCTTAAATGCTAAGTTTTCAAGTATTTAGGAATAAAAGTTTTTAATGTTATTGACATATAAACTGCTCAAAAAAAAGTGCGTGGAGTCCCTCCGCGTGGAAGAAGTTAAACTTCGTAACCTGCGACGTTAATTGGGTATAATATGAAAAAAACACAACTACTTCTACTTACTAGGAATAACATTTACCTTTTAGTTTAATTAATAAGCTGAGTTCTAAATATGTTTACTAAATTCATATTTCAAAAGGAACTAGACTAATACAATTCCAACCTGCCGAGTAGCGACTTATAACAACACACTTCATTTAATGTTTACTTGTTGCTAAAAATCAGATTCGCAGAAAATGCTGTTTACTAGTTAAATTTAGTAGGAATAACTCATCCTGTGACGTAGGCTATAGTATACCCAATTGTAGAAGAATCAGCAGTCGTAGAAGGATCACTAGTTCTATTCAACGACTCTTTTTCCTGCTCCATAATAAATTATATGTGTATCAAAACAAACTAAAAAAATATTTACAGAAAAACAAAAGTTTTATGTCTTTTATTATTTTTATGTTAGTGAGAACCAAAACAATATGGAAATGGATGAGGGAAAACTGGATCCTACCACGTGATTTCCCGGCCAATAAAAATGTAGCGTTAAACGTTTAACGCTTCCTTGTTGGAAGTCGCATAAGAAGTGTAACTTCAATAAACAGAAACATTTTTTTACAAATACAAAGAAATTGGATATGAGTTTTTTTATTATCTCTTCTAAAAGAGCGCTAAGGCATACAGTTACAAATATAGAAATTAAAATTTAAGCTCTTTTGTTAAAGCGTTCAGTGAGCGGGTGGCTGACCAATTTGATTCTCATTAACACTGTTTTTCGAAGCTTTGTCACCAAGGAAAATAAAAAATACTATAGTTAATACTATGATTTTAAATTAAATACATAATTTTGCCGTGAAGAATTATCTCTGCTTTAGAACAGACAAATAACTTAAATAGTTTAAAAGTTATTAAAAAATTTTAAAAATTGCCAATTTGGTGACATTTTTCCACCTAGATGAAAATTATTAAAATCATTGCCTTAGTCTCAGTTTTTGCAAATTTTCATGACCCCAGGTAATGTAGCATTGGAGTAAGTCTTTAAACATAAAAAAATTAGACCACAAACGTTTTTCATTTTCGTAAAACTGTGGTTTTTCTCGATATGGACGTTTTGCTCAATATAATAAAAAAAAAAAATTCAAAATAAGCGCAGAGAGTGTTGTCTTTAGATAGGCTAAACTTGACCTAACAGTCTTGAGTAACAGTTGCAAACTCACAGCAGTTTTAAAAATAGCATATTATTCGCAAAAAAGCATCAGTTCATACTGCGACGGAGCCTTTGAAAAACAGCATTTAACTGTTTTACCGTAAAGTGGCCGACTTCGCATGCAGCTCGTAAGGCAAATTTGGGGCCTGCAAAGGTTTAAAATTGCGATGGCATGTCTTAGGATCATTCTCAGGGATGTTTCTCAGAGCGTTATCAGTAGCTCATTGTGCCGCTCTAGCTCGACGTAAATAAGGTACTATTACTACCACTATTGTTTGTACTGTACATCTAATTATTTATAAAAATCTAATGATGGTGGTCGCAGTTTTCCAGTGTTGTCGGAACATTTTTATTGGGCAGAAAAATCACATGGTAGGATCCAGTTTTTCCACATTAATTTCTATATCTTATTGATTGTCATCCGGCATAAAACTAATAAAAGTCCTAAAGATATTAGTTTTGGTGAAATACTTTTGTATCCCAAATTTAAAGGTATTTACTTGTAGTACTTATTTTTCTTATTTTACTCTACTGTGTTTACGTTTTTGATTTTTGGATCGTTTTCTAAATGAAGGTTTTAAAATTATAAGTGTTGTTTCGTTATTATAACGCTTATAATTTTAAAACCTTATAACCTATGATATTACTGGATAATATAACCTGTAACCTGGATAATATAACCTTCTAACCTGTGATATTACTACCTTATAACCTATGATAAACCTATGATATTACTTTAATACTCTACATTTTAAGATAAACTTATTTTAATAGGTGTTTACACTTAAACCGTATTACAGTTAATATTTTTTGGTATAAATTACAGTAATATGAAATTATAAATTAATATTTAAGAGATTCGTTAAATGGTATATAGAACTTAACGATCATTTTCATACACAATGTGATCCGTGCGGAAAATTGTGTATTATACATCCAATTGATTGGTAAGTGAAAATATTAAATCCCGGTTTTGGAATTCACTTATTTGTTATGATAATGTATCTTTAATTTTAAATGTTATTAAAAAATAATTAATAAGCAAAGTTATTTATATTCACTAATAGATCTAAATAAAATCTAACGAGATCTTTCATATCGTTTACCAATCAAATAAACATTTAATTTAAAGAAATGAATGTTAAACGCAGGAAGTGAAGGTACAAGCGTAAGCAAACAGAATTCTTTACTGTTCATAGATTTTAAGTGAATAATTTAAACTTTCGTAGAAAAAAAAAGCTGCTTTATGATAAGAAATAATAATTTTGCAGCAATCATCGGGGTCGGTGAGAGACAGCGAACAGGGGGATTATTTATTAAATTAAACTGAGAAACATTTTTCTTATAAAATAAATTGTTTAGATTACAAAAAAAATTTCAAAATTTTTGAATTATTCTATTATTTTGAATTATTCAAATGGCTATGTTCAATTATGAGATAGAATTACAGCTGCACTCAGCCAATCGTCCTCAATTCTACAAAAAAAAAAAAATAATTGACGCTAGAACTGGCCTTTGTTTTGTTTTAAAACCGTTTGCTTTTGTCTATGAAATATCTATTAGATGTTTCTTTAGTTACTAATTTTACTTTATCTTATTGACTATCTCTATTCTCATTTCCGTCAATAGTAAAATTAAATTTATAATTTTCCACAAATTATTATATGCATTTGAAATCCGTATAATTTATCAAATCTAATAGTATCTGATTGTAATATAGACTTAAGCGCAAAATGCATAATATTCTATTGAAAATTTATCGACATTTTTTCCTGAAAAAAATCAGTGTAGTAACAACATAATCAATATTAGTTCAAATCTACGCAAAATAGAATAACACATTTTATTTAAAATTAAAAGATTGTAAAACGATTATAAANAATTAAATACATAATCTTGCCACGAAGAATTACCTGGGCTTTAAAACAGACAAATAATTTAAATAGTTTAAAAGTTATTAATAAATTTTTAAAAATTGCCAATTGGGTGACATTTTTCCACCTAGATGAAGATTATCAAAATCACTGCCTTATACTCAGTTTTTGCAAATTTTCATAAGCCCAGGTAATGTAGCAGTGGAGTAAGTTTTTAAACATAAAAAAATTCGACCACAAACGTTTTTCATTTCCGTAAAACTGTGGTTTTTCTCGATATGGACGTTTTGCTCAATATAATAAAAATAAATTTCAAAATAAGCGTAGACAGCGCTATCTTTAGATAGGCTAAACTTGACCTAACAGTCATGAGTAACAGTTGCAAACTCACAGCAGTTTTAAAAATAGCATATTATTCGCAAAAAAGCATCAGTTCATACTGCGACAGAGCCTTTGAAAAACAGCATTTAACTGTTTTACCGTAAAATGGCCGACTTCGCATGCATCTCGTAAGGAAATTTGGGGTCTGCAATGGTTTAAAATTGCGATGGCATGTCTTAGGATCATCGTCAGGGATGTTTCTCAGAGCGTTATCAGTAGCCCATTGTGCCGCTCCAGCTCGACGTAAATAAGGTACTATTACTACCACTATTGTCTGTACTGTACATCTAATTATTTATAAAAAATCTAATGATGGTGGTCGCAGTTTTCCAGTGTTGTCGGAAAAAATCACATGGTAGGATCCAGTTTTTAGAATTGTTTAGCAATCAAATAAACATTTAATTTAAAGACGCAGGAAGTGAGGGTACAAGCGTAAGCAAACAGAATTCTTTACAGTACATAGATTTTAAGTGAATAATTTCAACTTTCCTAAAAAAAAAAACTGTTTTATGATAAGAAACAATAATTTCGCAGCAATCATCGGGGTTGGTGAGAGACAGTGAACAGGGGGCTTATTTATTAAATTAAACTGAGAAACGTTTTTCTTATGAAATAAATTGTTTAAATTACAAAAAAAATTTCAGAATTTTTGAATTATTCTCCTATTACTTTGAATTATTCAAATGGCTATGTTCAATTATGATGCACTCAGCCAATCGTCCTCAAATCTACAAAAAAAATTGACGCTAGAACTGGCCATTGTTTTGTTTTAAAACCATTTGCTTTTGTCTATGAAATATCAATTAGATGTTTCTTTAGTTACTAATTTTACTTTATTTTATTTTACTTCATCTTATTGACTATCTCTATTCTCATTTCTGTAAATAGTAAAATTAAATTTATAAATTTACACAAATTATTATATGCATTTAAAATCCGTATAATTTATCAAATCTAATAGTATCTGAATGCTATATATACTTAAGCGCAAAATGCATAATATTCTATTGAAAATTTATCGACATTTTTTCCTGAATAAAATCAGTGTAGTAACAACATAATCAATATTAGTTCAAATGTACGCAATATAGAATAACACACTTTATTTAAAATTAAAAGATTATAAAACGATTATAAAAATGCTTAGTTTACGGAATGGGTAACCTGCAAGTGACGTAATGGGGGTATTTCGATCCTGATTGGTTGTTTTCGTTAGCAACTGTTCTTTCCTTCCTATATCGAGTAAGCTAAGCTCGTCAAGTATCAATTATCTTAAGTGCCACATTCTAAATTCTTTCACTATGCATATTTACACAGAGGGTTAACACAAAGCCAGACACGAAGTCACGTGTTACATAAACAATCTAATTGCGCATCGAAGTTTCCACGTACACAAAACAAAATCATATCATGGCTACAATAAAATGCATAAACAAATAATAAATCTAAGTGAAGTAAATGAAACAGACGAGAAAGAATTATATTTCAAATCATTCGATGAGAGATACGGCAATTTATTTAATCAACTTATCGTTAATTAACATTCTAACTTATGTAGAGAAACTTACACAAAATTAATATGCCATTTTCCTGATAAAGATTAGCTGGTGCTGACGTCTTAGATCACATGTGTGGGGTATGGGAAGTCTTCTTCTTCTTGAAGTACCCAATTGTACTCATAAAAATTGAGTTACTTTTCTCCCTCACCAATAATATTTTTGAATGAAATAAATCATATCAAGACTGTTATTGGAAATAAAAGTTATGTTAAATTTAAAATTTTTAACATGAATCTTAAAAAAATTGTAAGCATATTACATTTATATTAAAAACAGATTTATTAAAGATTTATTAGATTATTTAAAAACATCCAAATTCTTTCCTAAAATAAGTAATATAAAATAAATTTATTTAAATATTGTTCGATATTTGAACAAGGGGTATTTTAAGATTTTTTTAAAAAAAATTCTGACCCTGTGAACTTTAGGGAATGGAACAAAATTATAGCAAACAAATTCTTTTTTAAAATCATGTATGAGTGCTTTCAGAAATATTTAAACAGGTCACACTTTTAAATGTAATCATTTGGGATTAACATGTTTAATTGTAAAATACTAGTCACAAAAAAGTGCTAACAAGACTTGTAAATAATTTAAAGCACTGTTCTGTCTAGAGTGGAATCATAACTTTAGTGAGGTAAGAATACACGTAACTTCAATGAAACAAATTCGATAAAAAGTAAATATGAGAACAAAATGAGATAAGTTGCCAAAAATACTCCTAAAAGTATTATTGGCAACTTGTGACAGTTATGAAGGCAAGTCATGAAATGATTTCCGTGTGACTTTCAAGGCATCAAAGTTGCAACAAATTTTCCATGTGGCTTTAGTCGCAGTAAAGTATTTTTGCGACTAGCAAGGGGAAAAAGTCACAATAAATAGTCACGGAGACTTTTTACATGATATCACTAGACAGAGTAGCATCAAGGGTAACATTATGATCACATTGAGACATTTCAAAGCAGTCACTTCTGTGACAATGACTTCTTTGACCATTTTTGACCACATTATGACGTTACTGTGACAATCTATGCTGTCTGGGAAATAGTTTCAAATTGTAATAGAGTTTCATGCTCTTCTCTTTTTCCTTCGGTAATCGGGTTTCGATGTTTTCAGTCCTTTCTTTTCTCACTGGCGATTCATTAGATTTCGATATGGTTTTTGTTTGGCTTAACTGTTATTCTGTATAACACTTTTTACTTCATTCTTAAACAGGAATTTTAAAAATGTACAATAAGCGCCGTCATAACGGCTCACCCTGAGCAGAGTAACAAATTCTGATAAAATTACAATGTTGTAAGGTAATAACATTTCGAGTAAAAAGAAACATAATGATGGTTAGTAAATTCAAAATATACGATATTTAAATGCTGTATGGTAATGACATTTCGTGTAAAAAAAAAACATAATTATGGTTAGTAAATTTTAAATATACAATATTTAAAGCATTCATTTTGTAATTTTTCCGTTCATATGATAACAGCTTAGCGAAAATTCGGGTTTTCAAAATTATAGTTCTTACTACCACAAATTTAGTAAAAAATGCAAAACTAAAAAGTAAACTTAACCGAATAAATGGCTTTTAAGCCATAGTCATCATGATAAATTTACAAAATTGTATCGCATATTACAAAACCATATTTTATTGTTTATTTTACCAAAATCAAAACCAAAACGCTGCGGGAAAATTGTAGAGTTTTGTGGTGCTCCCATACAGTCAAAAACATGGTAATCTTTACCATGTTATGGTAGTTTAGACCATACTTTTTGGCAGTGTGTATTATTATTTTATTGCTTTTTCTTCTCGGGATAACAAATAAAAAAAGCTCTAGTTAACAATTTTACCAAAAGACATTGCCAAAAAGAGAATAAGGAAGAGTATTATAAATCGATCCAGGATTAAAATATTGAGTTAATTTACAAAATATACGAAAAGATGTTCACATAAAACTGTCAAAATCCTTGCGTCGCAATAGATTTACACAAGTTCTCGGTGACAGCTCTTGTTGCTTTGAGGTCAGGCATTTCATTTCAAAAATTCAATTCAACTGAAATAATAAAACAGCCACAGCGGCCAATATTATGAGTAACGTGAACATTTTGAGATGCGAATCAAAAACACATTTTCTTTTACGAAAAGTAACCAATAAAATGTTTACTTCGCGAAAATGTTTTCGAACGATTTATTATTTTTACTAATAGAAAACATAAATTAGAGTTTCAGTTCATGGCAGTGTAGAACGTTGCCGATTCTGAGTGTTTTGAAAATAGTTGTTCGGCAAAGAAATTAGAAAAGAAAATAATGTTAAAACATTGATTTGCCATATTTGCCATTTGAAGAAATTTTACAGTCAAAAGTAAAATACCAGATTTTTTTTTTTTTTTTTTTGTTACTCTCTTTCTTTGAAGGAATTGAACGAAATGTTAAATAGCATATGAAACAGAGGATAAAAGTGTTACATAATTGAAAATTAAAACTGAATTAAATGAAATTTTAATGAAGTGTAATGAGCATTGAATTGTAAAAATGCTATACAATACTAATTAATTTTTATTGAAATTATTATCTATTTAAAAGCATGAGAATAAATTTATTATTTGCTATTTTTTAATTTATTATTAAAATTTACATTTGGATTAATATTTAAACATGTGTTTTACTATTTTAATTCAAAGAAATTAAGAGGAGCTTTGAAAATAAGTAAAATTTAATATTTGAATTTTTATTTGACAAGATTTGATTTTTTTAAAATTTTTTCGCTGCCCCTCAAAGATTGCTATGCAATATTATATGGAAATACTAATGCAATATCTATACATAATAATAAACGCGGCTGTGTGGGTGTGTCTGTAATCACAATATATCTCCCCAGAAGCCTCGCCCAGGCACAAAACTCGGCACATAATTGTGTTTTGACATAATGAAGAAGTATTTTTTTTCTTTTTCAAAAATTTGGATTAGTTTTTTAGTTATCAGTAATTTTGCAAGAAAATCTATGCTTTTTCGTCTTTAAAGAGCCATATTCAAAAAACTATTGAAAAATGCATATACTTTTCTCCACTCTTATAAATGTATGCTAATGCTAACCTTACAATTGAAATATTAATTTTCGACAACTTAAACCAATAATGTATGAATGAATTAATAATTTAATTGTAAGGTTCGCATTAGTTTACATTTATCAAAGTGGAGAAAAGTTTAACTTTTGTATTAAAAATGTGGCAACATATTCGATACGTAAATAGAACGCTTCGCTTTGATATATTTGTCGCTGTTCATAATTGTTATAATAAGTTTTTCTTCTTCTTTCCACGCTCTATTTTTTTTTTTTAAGCGAAGACGATAATTTTTGTAGCGATATAGAAATAGAAATTGATACCATAAAAAATTATATGGAAATAGAAGTTGATACCATAAAAAATTTATTCGTTTTCGTGTTCTTTTCATGTATTTAGCATTTTAGTTTTTTTTTTCCTTAAGCGTTGTAGCTATATAAAATAGGAATTTAATTGTTTTTGAATCAACGATCACTCTTACCTTGGATCTCTTTGGTTTTTCTATTCTTTATTTTAACAGTTTTTATCAAATGTAATTAGTTATTTTCAGAAAGTTTCAGCAGATAAGCTCTTAGATTTTAATATTGAAGACAAAATTGCAGGACAGGAACACTTTAATTGTCCACTAATCTTTAGATTTCCTGCTATGTTTTAAAAATCTTTATTTGCGAAAACTTTTAGCGTGGCGGACAGCTGGCCGCCTTAAGCGGCTAGTAATGAATAAATATGTATTAATGAATATCATCGCATAGAAAGAATAGAATTTACGCTGGCAAGCAGAACAGATTTACTTACAAATATCTAGAATACAAAGTTTCCACTTGAAATGTATGTATGGAATCCTCTAGAACATTCCATAAATAGTAACTAATATCTTATGTTAATATTTAAATACTTCTGAAGTCTTCGTAGAAATTGAGTGAAGTTGGAGAATCGAACTCAGTAGACCTCCGATCTACCATGTGAGTGCCTTTTTAGCCGCTCTGCCATGCCACTGATCTCGTCTCAGTATTAATGAAATACACTTTCATTAATACTACTTACTACTTATCCTCTACGTGCCTTTGGGCACTTAAGGCCTCTAGCATATCCCTCCAACGCCTCCTGTCTCTAGCAATAGATCTTGTTTCCTCCCAGCCAGATATTCCACATTCTTTTAATTCGTCCAAAAACATGCGCTGGATGGTAAGTCTGGGTCTTCCTCTTGTTCTTTTACCATAGGGGCCCGTGTAAGCGCAACAGATGTTATTTTTTCCTTGGGCATTCTAAAGATATGTCCGAGCCAGCTCCATCTTCGTTTTTTAATTACATCTTCTATTGTTTTTATTTTAGCTTTCTTTAGTAGATTTTGACTTGATACTTTGTAAGGCCAGAAAATTTTAAAAATAAATCTTAAACAACTTTCATTTATAATATGTAGTAAATTTTATTGAAATATACTTTGCAAACCCTGCTCGCTTCTCTCACTACTGCGTTAAGCCCATTTAAAATGTGTTCTAACGTAAAATTTCAAAAATTTAAATCAATTATTAGCATCTTTAAAACTAATTCTCTTTTAAAAAATAAAAATTTTATTCAATAATAAGTCATTGAAATAAAAATTTTTAAATTGAAATAAATCATATGCAATTGAAAAACTTGCAAAAGCCAAACAATAACAATGCTTAAAAAAATATGCATGATGCCACGTTTCCTACGCCTCCCTTCAACGCTAGACTTTCAAAAACTGTTCCTTAACAGTTCCGTTAGCTCTTCGAGCACACTTTTTTATTATACTTAAAAAGCGTAATAGGGTGACTAATACTCATTTTCAACGAATAACAATAAATAAAATTATTATTATTGATCCTACATAATTATAAATAGAAACTCATATTAACCGCTTTGATTGTTAATATGAACTATTCACCTTAAACCTTTCAATATCTATCAACTGTTAGATCAGCTTGTTTGTTTCAGCTTTTCATTGTGTACATGAGTGAAAAGAAGAATTTTCATTTAGAAATTTGTAAGTATTCACATTTGATTCTTATGACAATTTGATGCTATATTTGATATATATATATATATATAAATAGAAAAATTAATATATTATAGATGAGACTAATAAGTTATTCTAGCTAAACTAATAAATTACATAATAAACTAATAAATGATAGATAATAGAAGGAAATAAATAAATATAAATTATTCTAATAGTTTAATCATATAATTTGTTAAATGAAATTAAAGTATCGAAATTAATTTGATCAGCATCTTTTTTCATTCTAAGCAAATTCAATTATTACCACATTGTAACGTCACATAAAAAATTTATTAGCTTAATTTTTTTCAATATATTGGGAACATACTTTTGCCGTTCTCAAGTTCACTTTCCCAACAAACAAAAACACTATCTCAAATTGAATTATCTTCGTAATTTTTTCTGTTTCCTAGAAATCGTAATTTTTTCTGTTTTCAACAAATTGTCGGAGAGACGCTTGTTTAGTACGGTAGATTTCTTAACGTTACTTATATAGTTAAGCGTTTTATTTTTAGAGCTTTTTGACTTTTCCATTGTTTAGTTTCATAATTGATTTCGCATTGTTTTAAGCGTTGGTGGTCTTTATAGACTGTTTTTTTTTCTTCTTCTCTGTCTCGTCAAGTAGGTGGTGAAAAATATTTGATTCATAAAGGTAATTTGGAAATAAACATTATGTAAATATTTAGTTTTTCAAATACACTATTTAAATACAACAGTTTTCTTTCAATCTTTTTTATAAAAAAGGAAGAAAGTTAAATTAAATTACTAAATATTGTAAAAAAAATATCTAATGAAAATTATTTAAATAAAAATAGTCATGAATTTATAACTTGTTGTAGATTTACTTTACCATTAATACTGGGCTTGAATNTTACTGCAGTACTGAGCGCTTTTGTTTGTTAGTTACCAAGAATTGGCCCGAAAAAGGACTTGCGCAAGTTAATATTATACTGGATAACTTAAAGAAGTTTATAATTAATACGGTTGATATTTAATTATAATATTTTAATGATTTTAGAAATTTAACATTTATTTAAGAAAGAGAGAGGGAGAATGGGGGGAGAAAGAAACATGAATTACCCGTTTTGCACAGATTTTTAGCAACGAATTTGCCCACAATGGATTTGCACTAGGTAAAAATATATAAGTTACCAAGGAAGTTTTTAGTAAGTTTATTTATAATGACATACAATTAACTATATGGAATTTAATTACTTTAGTTGGGTATCCATTGTTTTTCATCAAATTTTGAAAAAGTTTGTTTTTTAGATAAATAAACATTGCTACATATTCTCTTAATTCTATTCATTTGATTAATATTGATTAATACTTATTAATATTTAAATAGATGTTTTTAGAAACATTAGAATTCCAAGTAATTAGTTTATTTATATTAAAATTAAAATCATTTCTTTTATCGCATAAATCAACGCAGCAGATATTTTCTTCTCTTATAATACCAAAATCCAAAAAATTAATTCTAATGTTATCCTCATGATTACGAAGCAAGATTGTTTCCTCGGGGTAAATATAATTTAATAAAATTGTATAATCTTGAAAATTAAATATATTTAAGTCTAAATTTAGATAAATAAACATTACTACATATTCTCTTAATTCTATTCATTTGATTAATATTGACTAATACTGATTAATATTTAAATAGATGTTTTTAGAAACATTAGAATTCCAAGTAATTAGTTTATTTATATTAAAATTAAAATCATTTCTTTTATCGCATAAATCAACGCAGCAGATATTTTCTTCTCTTATAATACCAAAATCCAAAAAATTAATTCTAATGTTATCCTCATGATTACGAAGCAAGATTGTTTCCTCGGGGTAAATATAATTTAATAAAATTGTATAATCTTGAAAATTAAATATATTTAAGTCTAAATTTAGATAAATAAACATTACTACATATTCTCTTAATTCTATTCATTTGATTAATATTGACTAATACTGATTAATATTTAAATAGATGTTTTTAGAAACATTAGAATTCCAAGTAATTAGTTTATCTATATTAAAATTAAAATCATTTCTTTTATCGCATAAATCAACGCAGCAGATATTTTCTTCTCTTATAATACCAAAATCCAAAAAATTATTTCTAATGTTATCCTCATTATTACGAAGCAAGATTGTTTCCTCGGGGTAAATATAATTTAATAAAATTGTATAATCTTGAAAATTATATATATTTAAGTCATCAATAAATCTAAAAACAAATTTAATATTAAAAGCATAATATTTTTTTCATAATAGTGAAAAATAAGTTAGCTAAGAAGAATGAATAATTAGATCCTTGTGATATTCCATCAATTTGAATAGAATTATCTTTTCCATTGTAAAGATAACTATTAAAAAGACAAAAATTAATTAGAATTTCCCACTAATCAAAATCGCAATTAAGGATATTCTTAAAATCATAATAATAATAATTCAAAAGAACATCTTTTAGTTTAGAATGAAGAATGCTATTGATAAGATCCTGGAAATCAAAAGTCGCAATAGAATTAACTTTATTATACTTAAAAAATTCTAAAATTGGTCGAATATTAGTGATAATCCAGGAAAAATCTTCCTTAATAATATTTTTAATAATTTTTTTGGAGAAAATTTTAGGTTTAATTAGGTAAGTAACAAAACACCCTGTTCAAAAATGACAAAATGACACCCTGTTTAAAATATTAGAAATATTTTAAAACTGGAATGAATTTAAAATTTGACTAAAACGGAATAGAAATAAATATTAAAAATGTATTAGAAAATTTTAAACATTGGAAACAAAGTATGTGAACTGTTTCTAAAAAATTAAAAATTATTCTTTTTCGTTGTTAAGAGAAAACTTCAAACTAAAGGAATTTCGTAAAGCTCTTTACTATAAATATTTATCACAGTGAACATGAAATCAAAAGGGGTAGCCGATTTAATCAATTTTTAACGAGAATACTTTTTTTTAGCTCAGATCATTAATTCGGTGTTAAACCATTAAATACGGATATAAGAAAACCATCATTATCTGTAGAAAGCTATCATTATCCATTAAAACAAAATATGAAAACTTTTGATGTAAACTGTTTAAGAAATGGCGTTAAGTTTATCATTATATGTTTTACAGTTTTGAAAACAGGTTATTAAAATTTAGAACTTGGAAAGAATATTTAGTCTATTCATAGAATCATTTTCAAACAAAAGTATTGACTAATATTATATTAATTTAAAATATATATATATTTTTAGAGAAAAGCAAAAAATATTTTTTAAATCATCCAAAAAAAAACATAAATTGTGATTAAAAACCTATATGCAAAATATTTTAGTTTAAAGTTTAATGGTCTAAATTTAGCATGTTTTAATTACATTGATGACCTAATGGTGACGTAATTTTTAATATCACTATAATTAGTGATATTAAAAATTAAACAATACATCTAGTTAATATGCTTTTCACTTGTATATATTTAAAATATAGGATTAGCATCGCATTTACCTACCCTTGTTATTTCTTATATAAATTTAAAATATAGACATCAAATATATATTCTATGCTTTATACTTACATAAATTTTACAAAAAATCACTCCATACATCTAAAGTACTTAAAGTTACAATGTTTTTCACTCTATAAATTTAACCTTCATATCATAAATTTTAACTGTATATTCTCGTTACACCTTATAGCTATAAAAATTTAAAATTTAAACCATGCATTATAACTGCCCATCGTTGCAATGAACTTATATAAATTAAAAATTTATACCATTCTCCTTAACTACTTATTATAACCATTTTTGATCCTTTTAAAAAGATAAAAAGAGTGGTTGGGTGGCGCAGTTGGTTTGTCGTCGGCCTTCTGAGCCCAAGTCTGCGGGTTCGATCCCCGGCCCAGACACCGGATTTTCGGGATGCAGAAAATCCTCAGCGNGACCTAATGGTGACGTAATTTTTAATATCACTATAATTAGTGATATTAAAAATTAAACAATACATCTAGTTAATATGCTTTTCACTTGTATATATTTAAAATATAGGATTAGCATCGCATTTACCTACCCTTGTTATTTCTTATATAAATTTAAAATATAGACATCAAATATGTATATTAATCAAATATATATTACTGTTTCTATGCTTTATACTTATATAAATTTTACAAAAAATCACTCCATACATCTAAAGTACTTAAAGTTACAATGTTTTTCACTCTATAAATTTAACCTTCATATCATAAATTTTAACTGTATATTCTCGTTACACCTTACAGCTATAAAAATTCAAAATTTAAACCATGCATTATAACTGCATGTCGCTGCAATGAACTTATATAAATTAAAAATTTATACCATTCACCTTAACTACTTATTATAACCATTTTTGACCCTTTTAAAAAGATAAAATTTAGAAAGTACATTGATACTTTATAGTGAGGTACTTTTTTATTTCTATAAATTTAAAATTCATATAGTACATCTTAACTGCATATTATGGTCACGATTTATACTTATTTATTTTTAAAATTTAAATCGAACATCTAAACTATTTAACGTCACAACCCCGGTAGCAAAATTTGATTCAATTTCTACAACACTATCTTCATAAATAGAAATTTTTTCGCTACCTTAATGCAGAAGGACAAACAATATTAATGTATAAATCCATCTTAATCTAGCATACATGTAGAAAAGTTTGCAAGTATAAGGTCCTTTAAAATATATAAAAACTTTATGTTGTTTAAATTTGAGGTGAAGTTGTTACTTACAAAACTTTTGACTTTACTTATAACTATAGGACTTACTATAACAGTGACTTAAAACTATAATAAAATTTATATCTATGATGGCTTATAACTTAAAACTATGACACTTACTTACGACTTGTCACAATTTAACATTTGTATAAAGTTAAAATTTAGCTTTTACTATATTCACATGCTTAACTGTGCAATATATTTCAAATTCCAATACACCAAAATGAGCAAAGAGCGTAAAAATTTAGAAAATATGACTTATTGAATTATTTTTCTATTTGTTATGTAATAGTTGGTCAGTATGACTGTAAAAACCTCATTTTTATAGCCTTACCCTTAACACGTAGGGAAGAAAATATTGAAAATTTTAATTCCTCGATTATTACGTTAATTTTAATACCGTCTGAACTCTTTGAAATAAAATGGAGAATGAAACTCTAGATTACTGATAGCGAAAGTAACTCATTAATATTCAAAATTGACCATCCCTGGTCAGAGCAATTATGAAATAAGAATAATAAATGCGTGGAACATAGGAGGACTTCATCGTATCACTTTCCCTAAAACCAGAATCTTGAAAACTTGTCTCAAAAGGACATAAATTTATGTCTGTCGAAACATTTCGCTCGAATCCAAACAATAAAAAACACAAACCATGAAGTTCTAATCATTCATTTGGAAGGAAATAAAAGTGCCTGTAAGTCAAAGAAGTTCAGAGTTATAGAGGAACAATAAAAAGGAAACAAACTCAGCTTTAAATCCCGCTATTTTAAACTTTTACAACTATTGTATGTTTCTTTAGATAAGAAGAAAAGATAAAGCTGATGAGAAAAGTGCTGATCTTTCTGCCGGCCAATAAAATTCTGAAAGTCTCTAAATCGACGGAAGAGTTATAAAAATGTATAGAAGCTGAACTAGCTCATTCATATTCAAATAGGATATTGATTTTATAGTTATTAAGTTTTAAGAAGTGTTCCTTTACTAATGATTTTATTTAAATTTATCCTATTACATATTTATTTTTCTACAAATATGAGATAGTTTGAGCCATCATGTAAGCGTGAAATTCATCAGACCGTGCCAATTAAGTTTAATGAATAACACCATTTGCAGCTTAAAATGTGAGAAGGAAGTAATTTAATCCAACGTTTCAGTTCGTTACATGTTTCAGTTCGTTCTCTGGTTCAGATCAAAATTGCTATTTGTGGATGTAAGGATGGATTTGCAATATAAACGGGTGTGACGTATGGGTATGGCAGAACTCGAATTTTTGGGCATAGATGGCGCCACTGAAAAACACGAGCAATCGCACCCTCTTGCCTTAATGGCCTACGACAACAGCAACAGCAACATATTTCAGTTTTCGCTATTCACATGTTTAAGAAATAATAAAACAGAAAAAAAAAACTTTTTTATTTTCTCATTTGTTCTTAAAAATAATCAAAAATTTGAAAAAAACCCAAACAGAAAGGAACAACTTAACGCTTAGCAACATCTTAGAGCTTGTGACTAGTTGCGGTTTTTTTTTTAAACTTATGTAAAAGTAATTAAATTTACAAAGACAGCTGAAAATAAGACGGAAAGGTGGATATATTGTAGTCTTTGAATTTATAACTGATTTTCATGAGGATTAAAATAAGCTCTTAGACGTTTTCATTACAAACTTATACTTTTCTCGGGTAAGAAAACATTACACTGTAAGAATTTTCATTCCAAAACTACGGTAGAATAACGGGCGGCAGTCTGTCCATCTTATTCACCGTAAAGTTTATGGTAAAGAATATTTTTTGCCTTTACAGTTTTGAAACCGTTTACAACTAGCATGGTTGAAAAACAATGAATACAAAACTATACGGTTTTATAACCGTTTGCAAACTAGCAGAGGTCAAAACCGTAAAAAAATAAATTACGTTAGGCAATTTTATGGTGCTGCCATCTATGTGTAAATGATAGTGTCGTATTCTAATAGTCCGGGGTCACAAATTGGGGATTGCAGGACAATGGAAGCTCTTCTTGAATAAAAGAATGGAAGAAACAATGTGATGCCAACGCTGGGACTCGAACCCCTGCTCTATCTGTTACGAAATTGGCAGATTAGTATTCTCGGCAGTTATACATAGTTAGTTACTAGGAACTAAGTGACTTCATTAGGTGGCGCTAGTTGATGCGATAAATTTCTGGTTGTTTAACAGCATTATGTGGAAGCAGATAAAAAAAAATTCTCATAGTCAACAGTTTTAATACTTATGGTAATTTGACTGTTTCGTTTGAACAAGCTAAATAGGAATGAAAGATTGTTATTTAACCATTTATTCCGAGAAATTTTAAACAGTGTGCTGTTAAAAAATCTTGGTAGTCATTTATATTTTAATCTTCTCGAGTAATTTTCTTACCAATATTTTCACTTTTCCGTCTTGATTTTTAGAAGCCTACAGCCCTGTTGAAGATTAATTATTAAATTCGCAAATAATTCACGGAAAAAAAGAGCATGAAAACGAGAAGAGAAAAGCTTCCTGAATTACTATTTATAAAATTCATATATTTCTCACATGTTTCTATCCAGGATTTGTTCCAAATATTTTTTTCTCGTAATTCGTTTAGCAGTTTCCCTTCTTGAAAGCGTCATTTGCATATTTTAGTTTGATGAATGACAGGTGGCAAAAAGAAAATATTTACGTTTCAGTTTTATATCTATAAACTGATGTTTCTCTTTTTTCTCTCTCTTCAATTCAACTTTAATCGGAAGTTTGCGCAATCATCCGAAATTTCAATTTGCCGCGAAAGAAAAAGGAAATATTTACTCACTGAAGTGTGAGCAAACATAGTGGATGAAACGTATTTCTTCTTTGCTAAAATTGTTTTCAAAACCCATTTTTAAAGTCATCCCCTTAAAATTTCATTTATGAAATTACTTAAATAAAAATTCTTTTAAAATCGAAGTCTGAAAAATTCTTTTAAAATCGAACTCTGAAATATTCACTTAATATCGAACTCTAAGAAATTCATTTAAAATCGATGTCTAAAACATTCTTTTAAAATCGAAGTCTAAATTATTTTTTTTTAAATCGAAGTCTAAATAATTTTTTTTTAAATCGAAGTCTAAATAATTCTTTTAAAATCTAAATCTAAAAAATTCTTTTAAAATCCTCATTTCAAAAACCTAAATAAAACTACCATTTAAAATGCATTTAAATTCACCATTTTCACAAGTTCACTAAAAATAACCATTTAGAAAATTCATTTTAAAGTACCGTTTCCAAAATTCATTGAAAATACTCAATTCTAAATTTCACTTTAAAAGCACCAATTTTAATTAATTAAAACCAATTTTAAATAATCAATTAAAATTACTTTCAAAAATTCACTTAAAATCCCCATTTCAAATAATCAATTAAAGTCACATAAAAAATTTCTTTAAAAATTAAAATCTTCTCAAAATTTCAATTAAAATAATTATTTTAGAAATTCATTTAAAATTATCCCAATAAAACTATAATTTTAAAAANCTTTGATGATAATATACTATGTCTTTGTGCTAGAACATTGTGTTCATTGGCGAGCGAGCGCAGCGAGCCATGGTTCACGGCATGAACCACATAGGATTGCGTAGCAATTCTCGGGGGTTGGCGAGCGTTAGCGAGCAGGGGGCGGAGCCTCCTAGTTATTTTAGAAATTCATTTAAAATTATCCCAATAAAACTATAATTTTAAAAATTCAATCAAAATCACTATTTCAAAAATCTGTCGAAATTACTCCTTTCAAAAATAAGGTTAAAATCATTTTTTCTGAACTATTTGAATAAGCAACGATTTTTTTAAAACTTAATTAGATCTCTTAATAAATATCAATAAAGTTTCTGAATATTTAAACATCAATTCTAGAGTAATGATTAATTTTTCAGTTGTTATAAAAATTGCTTTTAAATTAAGAATACATTTAAAAGGACAATTTAAAATAATTGAGGATTTTTAAGGTTTTATTACTAAGTAATGCTTTTATCAAGTATTTATTAATTATTAATACTTTAACTTATAATTAATCTGATTAATTATAATACAATATAATCATTCAAGTATTCACTGTATGAATTTTTCTCGAAAATCAGTATATATTAGTTAATGTGACTAAAAGCAATAAACTTCATTGCCTTTCATCTGATTAATATTATTTTACAATGTAAAGAACTATTTTTTTCTGATATTATAGAAAGTAAAAGTTTAAAATAAAATAACCATTTAACTTTTGTGAGGAAATATAAGTGTATTAAAAACAAATACAGATATACATGCACTATGCACATTGTGGTCAAAAATAGTAATTTTTCAATAATTGTTCAAAAAAAATTTTTTATAGATTCACTTCCAAGTTTGCTATTTAGAAAAATATTCAAGTTACTTTTTATTATTTTTAATAGTAAATAATACAAATGTGATTTAAAAATAGTTGCTTTCCTACATTTACTTAGAAATTGATTAAAAAATTGCGAAGGTTACGTTTGGAGAGAATTAAAACTTGTTAGCTATAATTATAGTCTTCTTTTATCTGTTTACACCCTTTCATAAATAATGATAGAATCAATGCTTTTAAATGTACAAAAATAAACAGAAAGTTGCTTCACAATAGTTGCTCATAATTGGCTATAAAATTAAATAATGAATATGTAGCAGAACGTTACGGAGTTCCTGCAGAAAGATTTTTCTTTCGAAAAGTAAAACTACTTCTTAAAAAAATTACTTTTTCTTTCTACAGAAATATAAATGTAATATTTGAATCATTATATTTGAATACTGTATTTTCGACAGCTATTGATACTGATTTACAAGTGGATTTTAAAGATCCCGATACATTTCAAACAACATGGAAAATTCAAATCGTACATTTGAGTAATTACTTTTTAAGGCAATAATTCCACCGAATTTGTGGCAGTTATTGCTATTGATTTCTCCATAATTTTTAAATCCGATATTTTTTATACGATATTAATGACAGCGATAATAATCTCGATAATTCGATAATAATCTCGAAACGAAACCGAGAAGTCCGATTTGCATGATTTTGTCGTCCATCATTTTTTCGGCAATTACTGTTACGGATTTCATGATTTTTTAATTATTTTTTTATTGTGTTGATTATTTACCAAATGCGAAGAAGGAAATAATGTGTGCGTCTCCCCCCCCCCTTTCAACAAATTGCGAGAATATCACCAATAATATTAGAATAAAAAATTATTAGACGTTCAATTTAAAAAAATGTATAGTTTTCTTTTAGTAAACACATCGCTTTTGTTATCTTAAATTAGTAACGTATGTGTTTTATTATTAAAAGTATCTTGCAGAAAGATATTAGTGTAGTTTTGTCGCAGATAGCTGGAAAAATTCTGCCACAGGGAATATCAGAAAGAAATTTTTTGGAACAGTAGCTTTCAATCGTTTTATTTGGATAGAAATTGGTTAAAATTGCTTTTAGGCGCTTAAATTGGATAAAAATCATTAAAAATAGTTGCTATTAAGCATTTAAATTAGAGAGAACATTCAATTTAATCACTTGAAAAAATAAGAATATACGCTAATATTGTCGATTTTTTCCCTCAATAAAATAATGTGGTTAGTACCCAAAATAAAAACAACAAACAAGTTTTGTATTTTACAGGCATTTAAAAACTTAACGTAAAAAGTTTTGACACAATGAGTCATTTGTAAAGTAATAAACTATTTGAAACAGAGCCGCACATGGTTGTCTGATTACTTTAATAGTACGGGTAACTTGATTTTAGTAAATATATGAATACTAGGAGGCTCCGCCCCCTGCTCGCTAACGCTCGCCAACCCCATGTTTGTCATGTTTTTAGGGCATGAATCTGAATTGAACAACCTGATAATGCTCACTCTGGTTATTTCTCCAGAAAGAGCTTCGTCTT
>NC_092206.1:92993901-93084815 GCF_043381705.1 Parasteatoda tepidariorum | reverse complement strand
ATGTTTTTGTTGAGCCACCTCATGTGACATTTGCCATGTGACATTTTTAGCAGCAATCATTGGTCTATTTTCTAATGTTGCCATTCGGGGAGTTGTAATGAGGCTTTTTTTGGTGCCGTGTAAGAGAAATATATATAAAGATTGAATTAAAAATGTGGGTTCACACTTGAGAAAAATTGTGGTGCTAATTCTGTTGTTGTTTCTCTTTTTATTTCGTTTCATAACCGTCGCTGAACAGCCGACCCAATTCTGGATTTACGACTACCAATGTTCGCATCTTTGTAATTTTGATCCCAATCCAGAAGACAAGGGAGCTCCTGGATCAGTACCCCCAGAGGTATTGATTTGTTATGGGAACGTGGAGGACTTTGCGACAGATTTAAAGTGCATCAGTCACCATTTGGTACACGGGGAGTCTTCGGCCGGAGGGTATCGAACCCACGACCACTTGGACATGGAGCCAGTGCCCTACCAACCAGGCTATCCTGGCTCCTTTCTAATGCCATTTGCCACTATCAGCAAGCCAGCTTGGTGAAACCAAGCAAATTTAAGGCAAAGGGTGAGTTTCTTGTTTTTCAGTGGTGCCATCTATGGCCAAGAATACGACTTCAGCCACAAACATGTCACAGCTCGTTTATAGGGCTCACCCATACATCCATGGATAGCCTAAACCACAGGACGATCCATCTCCAATTCAGAAACCCTAGAGGTATTACTTGTTATGTAAACATGAAAAATTTTGTGCCCCGACAGATTTAGAGTGCACCAGTCATCATTTACTACACGAGGAGTCTTCGGCCGGAGGAGATCGAACTTACGACCTCTTGGATATAGGCCCAACGCCCTACCAACCAGGCTATCTCGGTCCAGTACAAATTCTTTTGTGCCGAAATGAATAATGTTTAAAATATTCATCAACGCAGTTGAGAGAACCAATTTGAGTTGTTTTTTTAATCTATAATTTTCGAAGCATATTTATTAAATAAAAATCTTCAAAAGTATGTACAGAGTAGCTTTTAATAATAAATAAAATTAAAAACCGCTTGAAGAAAATATTCTTTAACAACCCAACTCTAAAATCGCAACTCAAAACTTAAAAGAAAACATATTTGCTATTTTAGCATCATAAAGTTTAAAAATTGCTTTTTTCCAATTTTTAGTTTCAATATGTAGATTTTAATAATTTTTAGTTCCTTCATCCAAAGAATATTGGAAACGAGTAATACCATTTATTGGAAGATATAAAAAAGACAGATGTACATTTATAAAATTTGTAGTGCCAATTAAAATGAATAAATTGTTACCAAGAAACAAATAAAATCCTTCATAATTTTTAAAACTCAATATATTTTGCGGGAAATGTTACTAATACTTATCAAATATATTCATGTTTAACCAATTACATTATGATCAATATCATAAAATAATCAATACCATTTTAAAACTCTACTTATAAATATCAATATAATTTTTTTAAACGAAATTTATAATTGTTTCACGGTTGAATAACTTTATAATTGAAGAGATCAATGTATATAATTAAAAGGGGGTATGTTGCAAATCTGCACTTTCGAGATAAACCAAAAAAACTGTGTCAATTGTATAATATATTATTTTAATTGCTTCTAAATTGTTGGATTCCCTTCTTTAGGCAGTCTAGAAAACTACTCGGTATTTAATAATCGATGGTTGATATTCCAAAACCAACAAAAAACTTTTTTTTATTTAAAATGTTACATACTATACCCTACTTTTAACATTCACAGCTTCAATTCATTTATTACTTTTGAAACAAAAAGTTTTTAAACAGCTTACCTTTTTAAGGGATTTTTATTTAAAACAAAATTAACTAACTTTATTGGACGTTCATCTTTTAAAGAAAAAACTCAATAAATTTAAAATTTATTCTCATATTGAAAATAAAATTTCTTAAGTTAAGACATATGATATATCTGTAATTCAATGTATTTCGATACGTTTTATATATTTTGCTTTATATATTTCGCTACTCATGTATAAAATAAAAATACTCAGTACTTTAAAACCTTATCTATCAAATTAAATATTTAATGCCAAAGAACTTAATATTTATAGAGTGTTTAAGTTTCTTTATTTTCTTTTATTTTCATCAATAGATTTTTACCTAAAGCAAAATTAAATAAATTTTATAAGACTTTCTGTTTAAAAAAAAATTGTTTTTAATTTATAGCTGCAATGAAAATGAAATTGTTAACATAAAATAAATGATATTTTTTACATCTGTTATCAATATATTTTGCAACCTATATATCTACCAGTAATTAAATGAATAAAATAATAGTATATACGATAAATACAAAATTAAATTACAATTTTTAAACAGAATTTTATTCATAATTTTTCCCCGTTAAACTATTTTATAATTCATTTAATACTTTAGAAATAAAAAAAAATTCTTAAAGTGCTTGAATTTTAATTTCATCAGTTGATTTCCATTTAAAACAATTAATTTTTATTGAACTTTCTTTATTTGAAAAAAAATTATCCTTAAGAAATTCAGCATTATAATTCTGAATAATTTTTCCCCGTTAAACTATTTTATAACTCATTTAAAACTATAGAAATAAAAAAACAATTTTTAAAGTGCTTACCTTTTAATTTCATCAGTTGATTTCCATTTAAAACAATTAATTTTTACTGAACTTTCTTTTTTTAAAAAAAATATCCTTAAGAAATTCAGTTTTATTAATCCAACAATACACTGCTCGGAAAAGTCAATTGTTAACGTACAAGAGAAGTGCAACAAGCTGCTCAAAAAATTGATGGTCTTACAAATCGGGAGCAATTCCGGAGAGACGGAGATGCCCGCTTTCGGGATAAGAAGGGTAAAACTGAGGCAAAGGATTTACCCGTGAGCCCTTTATTGAGTTGTAAGTGTAGGTGGCGTCCCGACTGAGAAGAAGAAAGATTTTTGAGTTTATTTAGTTTGACAATAAAATAAATCTTCTTTCATTCCCGGGATTATGCTAATATTTATGCGAACGGATGGATTTAACTTGTTCAAACTGTTTATTAATTCGCTAAATCGAAGGAGCAGAGACGATTATTTTTGATTAAACTTACTGTTGTCAAAACTTTTATTTCGATTTACCGGAACTTTTCTATCATGCCCGAAATCGAAATTCTCTCACTAATATTTGTATGATTTTTTTTTTTTTATTTACTGTATAATCTCGATACCTTAAAGTTGAAGGAATGCTAAAAAAAAATCGTGATAGCGAGTTTTCGAGATAATAAGTTCCGAACTAAATATGTTCTAAAAAGAAAAAAGTGTATACACTCTATAACAAAAAAAATCGACGCACCAAGAACGCACTAAGACGCGCAAAATCGATCAGGCTGGAATGATGCCGACTGGGGACGTATAGTCTTTAGCGACGAATTCCACTTCCAACTGTGTCCTGACGATCATCGAGGATGTGTTTGGAGACGCACAGGGCAGAGGGGGGATCCTGCCTTCACTATTGCACACCACACCGGCCCTCAANGCTTGTCAAACTCTTCCTTGACCTGCTAGATCACCAGATCTCTCTCCCATCGCGGAATGTCTGGGATATGATAGGAAGGCGATTGCATCTGGCACGGAATGTTGATGACCTCGTTCGAAAATTGGATCGAATTTGGCAGGAAATACCGCAAGAGACCATCCGGGAGCTTTATCGGTTTATGCCACGCCGTGTGGCAGCTTGTATCCACGCTAGAGGCGGGTCAACATTTTATTGAACTTGTTACTGTAACTCTGCAATAAATTATTCAATTGTTCTGAAATTTTAATCATTTACTATTCTGTACATTGTCTTCCTATCCACCAATTTTCGTTTCAATCGGACTACTTCTTCTTGGTGCGTCGATTTTTTTGTTATAGAGTGTACTTAAAAATTATTACTCTAAAAAGTCGAGTCATGAAACCTAAGAATAACTGCTATTAAATATGTATATAATGATAGTCGACTATAAGCCTAAATAAAACAATGATAATTTTATTTTTAAAAGTAAGACAAGAACAATAATGCATTAAATAGAAATGGATTGGTTTACAATGAACTTACATTGTTATTTTTCCAAAAAAAATTCTTTTTCTTTTTCGAAAAATATTCGACATGGCAAAGTTTTGAAAAGAAACCCTTCGATTTAGAAATTCACAATAACAATAGGTGGATACAAAATGCCTAGGGGAAAGATATTTTTTTGATATAACAAGGTTTTCGAGATATTGAGAGTATACTGTACAACTTTATTTAGAAATACAATTTTTCTGACATTTTCTTTAAACCTTTTTCGAAACCGACATTTTTTGAATAAAGATTTTAATCATGATATTTTTTTGCGTGTTTTTTAAAGACATCAATAAATAAAAACTTTTGTTTAGTCTAACCATTGGGAAAACTTCAAAGTATTGGAACCTTTATTATAAAAGAAAAAGACTTAATAATAATAATTTTTAAAAGAATATTTCTATGGATTTGTTTATTCATTGATACAGGTATAAATAAAAATTGAGTTCTCTTTTATTTTCTTTAAACACTTTGCCGAACAGAAACTATTGAAAGAAGATTTTAGACATCAGATATTTTAAAGATATCCAGAAATGAAAAAAGTCTATAATAGAACAAACTCTGTAAAACTAACTTGACAATAAGGAAAAATTAACTATTTTAATGTATCAGAACTTATATTGTTACTAATATCGAAAATATTGATGAATTGAATGCGGTGAAATTAATAAAAATATTTCTTAGTATAGCTCTACTTTATCTATTTTTCGGAGAACTCAATAAACTGACGTGGTGATGCTTCTCAAAAATGTGTATTTATAAATAAAAAATAATCCGAAACTTAAAAAACGTAATATTTAATTTCTGATCTTCGAACTCCTCCGTATGAACACGTCCTTGAGGTTCTATGATTGAAAGGAAACATAATTTTAAATTAAAAAGCGAAAATAAAAATAAAGTGAGCATTGCGCCATCTGTTGCCTATAAATTCTTTTGCATCCATTGATACAAGAATATACTGAAATAAAACCGAAACTGAATCTTTCAAATGATTCATTTAGAGTCACGATGGCTCAGAGGATAGAGCGCTCACCTTCCAATGAGATGAACCGGGGTTCGATTCCGGCGATGGCTGGTCGATACGAATTCCGCATCCGGCTTGCACCGACCACGTGAAATATCCTAAGTGGTAGACGGATCATGGGCTAATCGTAGGAGGTTATCGTTGTCTTCCTCTCCATGTAACGCAAGTTCCATCAAAAAGTTCTCCACAGAGGCAAAATTTCTCCCAATACTTGAGCCAAGAGTTCCCTTGTCTTCTGGATTGGGTTCAAAATCACAAGGCTACGGAGTTGAACGTTAGTAGTCGTTAACCCAAACTTGAGTCAGCTGTTCAGCTACGGATATAATAGAGAATGAAATGATTAACTTAATCATTATTACTTCTTTTATTTCTCTTATCGATGTCAAAAAGGAAGAAAAAAATTAAACTCTTTATTACTAAAACTAATAACAAAAAATTTAGTTCAATATGATAAATCTTTAATTGTAATTATAGGCGTCGTTCGCGGGAGAAACGGTGGGGTATATGTTCCCCCCAACGATTAGAAATCCCTCTCACTGTTTCAGATAAATAAATAAAAATTTTATGCGTCATCATCGATTTAATCATCAAAGTTAAAATCTAGAAAGAGTAAAAAAATAATCTTTTTGTAAATATTCAGCATGCATTTTTTTCGTATTTTCTTGACATATTTTTTTCGTGAAATTTAGAGAGATATTGTAAATGATTATTTAAATTTCGTCCCCTTCAAAAATTAGACCAAAGCGACGCTCGTAATTTTAACCAATTTGAGATTTTAAAACAATCAAACAATTGTTTGCTTACCTGGTTTTATTCATTGTTATAAGTAAATGAAAACACATTTTTCCTATATTTTCTTTTAATTCTTATAAGCACAAATAAAAGATTTGTGAGTTTAATTATGAATAATTTTTGTATTTTTTTATGTTTGCTAAAAAATCTAAATTCTCTTCTAAACATTTCGACTAGAAAACTTCTTTAGATTCTCAGAATAAGGAAAATTTCAAAAAAAAATTTGTATGCAGTTGGTTACAAAAATCAAAACAATTTTGTCAGCAATCGTTATTATATATAAGAATAATTATATATATTTTTTTTAAAAGAGTTTTTTGTAATGTGTTGTTTTTCGTAAATCATCGATAACAATATAAAAAAATAATACTTGAATAACTTTCCGTTTATCAATGTGTCGCATTCTTTGAATTGTAAACAGAAAAAAAATATTCAAGTATATATATTGATCTTTATTTTAATACAATTTTATGTTCTCATTGTTTTAATGACATTCTAAAAGATGATTTCTCAATTAATTTTGCTTATCAGTAATAAAAATTCCCAGGAAAAAGAATTCAAATACAATTAAAAAAGACAATTGTTATGTTTTTATGAAGATCATGAAATATTGAAAAAGTATGATTTATTCTTCGTATGCAAAATTGCGCATTCAAAAAATTTTAAACTTCATTGAAAATATGTCCTTTTTAGAAAAAAAGAATTTTTTTTCTCAAGAAAATGTAATATCTAGCATTAAAAAATAAATTGAGTAAATTTTTAAATAAATATATCTACGCTTCTACATCCAGTAATATTAGATCACATAGTTATTATCGTACAATATTTAAATAATTAAAAAAAGTTTATTTGTTGAGCAAATAAGATTCAAAATAGAAACTATTATTATTAATCTAGTTTCAAGTTATTAAAAAAAGTCCCATTTCAAAGTACCTTGTAATGGTTTAATGAAAAAAATACGCCTTTTAATTTTTTCCAATGCAACACATGGCTTTATTCAACAAAAATTTAATAATATAAAACTAAGTTTTGGATTTATGTCGCTTTTGCAATTGAACGATCAAATTTTACAATTGATATCCAAGTATTTTGAATTTTGGTTTTTCAAATAAGAAAAGTCTTATTTTATAATTATAATAAAAAATATTATATTAAACCTAAACAAAACAAATAGCTTCATCTAATTAAAATTCGTCAGATAATCTGTAGTTGCAACCATTAAAAAATAAATAAATACCCAGTGTCCAAAAATGATCAACGATATGAATTTTCCCTTAAAGACTAAAGAAAAAAGATCGAAGTTTAACTATCGATTTTTTGCCTTTTTGTTAGAGAAGCCAGTTACTTATTCTTTTCAAGATTCAAAATTAGTTTCGGAGTTTGTCAGCGGATGGCGGTATTAGCTGGGAGGAAAAGTGAAACAATGTTTCCTGCTGAATTTCAACTAAAATGTTTATACAGGGGACTGTAATTTTGTTTTCTTATCAAATTTCAAAGACAGTCACAAAGTATTTCAACAGATGGCACTTCTGAACGGAAGAACTATAAAATAATATTATTTTCTGCTGCAAGCCAGCTATTCGTACTGAAATATTTGCTTGGCCGCCTGTTACATTTGTTCCCTAACAGCCTAACAGTTGTCAGCTACAACTGTTGTGGTAATTGAAAAAATATTGTCTCCTGGTTTTTCTAGACTACTAGCGGCGTCTACTGATAATCTTTGAAGCTAACTTTGAAACTTGATAAGCATTAATTGCTAGTTTTTATCAAAAAATAGTTTTGGTTTGAAGAAGATTTGTTGTTGTTGTTGTTAATTTACGTCGCACTAGAGCTGCACAATGGGCTATATAAAAAACACTTGGTTTCAGTGNTCACTAAACGTTTGCCACTAACAAATAATCATAGACTATTTTCAACGTCCCGCTACAGCACTTTATTTATACGCTTTCAGCATCAATTCAGAGGGCGCTGCGCGCGCCACGCACGCGCGATGGCTCTGAAACTTTATTAATTTGCATAATATCCTATATCCATTATTAAAATAATATTTCATTTGATTCTGATGATTCCTTCATGGTGTTGCATTTTCTACAAACAGCAGTTTATTTGCTTGGCCGCCTGTTACATTTGTTCCCTAACAGTTGCCAGCTACAACTGTTGTGGTAATTGAAAAAATATTGTTTCCTGGTTTTTCTAGACTACTAGCGACGTCAACTGATAATCTTTGAAGCTAACTTTGAAACTTGATAAGCATTAATTGCTTGTTTTTATCAAAAAATGCTTTTGGTTTGAAGAAGAAGTTGGTGAATATATCATTAGTTCAAGAAGTTGGATGTTGATTGGTGTATTTTCATCGCTCCGTGTTTTATTTCGGAGTGATATAGGCAAGCAATTATTTAACAAAAATCACAAATTCATTAATAAAGAATCAAATTAGAATAAATAAAAATGCTTTATTTTTGAAATTTATGTGGAGCTCCAAAGTAAAGATTAATCTCAGTTTTTAATGCAAATATTCATTATCAAATCATAAATTATCATATTATAAATTATCAAATTACAAATTATCAAATTATATATTATCAAATTATAAACTATCAAATTATAAATTATCGAGTAATATATAGTGTTGTTGCAGGGCTAAGCCCCACAGGACAACTCTGTCCACCAAAAAATCAAAAATGCGAGTGTATTGCGTACGTTAGCATACTTTTAGCCAAGAAAAGTTAAGGAATCCATATATTGATTATTAATTGATTTAATTTATTGCCAAGGCTCTTTTTCTTAGCCTCGAGCATTAAAATGCGCGGTCGGAAAAGAACGCACGCAAAATAATAGCTAATTTAAATGAATTCAAAAAATTAGTAACCATTAAATGGTTTTCAAATTCTACGTTAATGTTTAATCAGATATAGAAAGAATCTCTGAAAATAGATTTTATTCTGCGCTCAATTCTAGGTTGTGGTATAAACAATTGCAGATTATATTAATGATTTTTATTTATTAAAAAAAGGATCAAATAAGATAATTTGATTTTTAAATGTTAGGAAATATTTTATGCATATTTCAGCTAAACACGGCGCAACAAATTTTACAAATTCTGATTATTTGATTAATTTTATAAATCAGTTATTTTTTTTTTTTTAATAATTAAACATCCTTTTAACCTCATTTTCGTAAATGAGGTTTTGTTAAAATATCATTTTTTTTAAATAGTATTTCGATATCAATAAAAAACTCGACATTGATTACAATATTGAAGAATTATCTTCCAGTTATACAGTTAACAAATTGTTCAGTTAATTATAAACTTCACCTTAAGTTTATTCAAAATACCAACACATCGTTTAACAAACATTCCCTACACTCTAAATAAATAATTTATCAATGTTGAATGGATGAAAAACTTTTATTGTCTTCTCAACTATTTCAAGCATTTGGCGAGGAATGATGGAATCTTGTTACTTCGTAAGCGTGAACTAACTTTTCATTCGAGTCAATCGATTTTTCTCTATTCCCTGTTCAAAGCGATGATGATTACGATTCCGCGTGATTTATCTTAATCGAAGCTAACCGATCTGTCTTCCTTTTCCTCCCATCAAAACTTCGGAAAAGGAATTTTGATATATCTTTCAAAATTTATGATTGAAGAAAGGTTCTGGGTTCTTTAAGAGACATTTTTGTCTTATAGAAATCATTCTGAAGACACACAAAATAAAAAAGAGATAATCATATTTTAAAAAAAAAGTAGTTTCTGCTGTAAAACTGGAGTAAATAAAGAAATACTAGTATGTTATCTTAGCAAACATTCCTCAATTTCAGCGAAGGTATTATGCTCAGAAAGGGAAATCTTTAGTATATATTTTTACATTCCTAGTCCAAAAGAAATGTTTTAACAAACGTATCTGCGTTGGAGACCCCTAATAAATATTTAAGACAGGGAAAAAAAACGCAATCAAAATTCAAGAAATCACTACAGAGAAAGAAGTGCATAACCTATTCAGGAGGAAATGGATAGGAGGCAAAAAGTGATTATTAGACTCTTATCCGGTAAGCAAAATGGTTTTGAAATGTTAGGTCCCACCTTCCTCACTAGTGATTTTTCAGATTTTGATGTAGTTTCTGCTTTTTCTTGCCGTTAATAATCATTTCTTATCCCCTATGTGCGTACTTTCTTTATTTCATTTTTGACAGTGAATTCCATGCAGGAGAAAACTCTGAACTGTATCTTGTTCCATTGTAGATCAAAAGGGGGTAGGACACTTAAAGGTATAAATTAGAAGTGGTGTTTTTTTGCTACACAGCACAGAGTGGTCTGAAAAGAAATAATACCAAAAATCTAAGCATTTTGATAAACTACATGATATGTAACTCTTCTTATGTAAACAAATAAGAGTTACATGTAACTGTATATTATGTAACTCTTTTTCTGTAAACCCATAAGACTTACATATAACTGTATATTATGAAACTATTATAGATTTTGAAGGTCACTGTTTATTAATATGAAATCATATTCGAAAAATTCGATGTGGTGAATTTCATTAAGCAATGTAATAGGATTGCATGGGCGATATTTCAAACACTTACTATCGCAATGCATTTATATGCTAAACGTAGCCAAATTATAAAAATTTAAATTTGGATGTATGAGTTTTTATTGTTATTGAAAGTGGATTTTAACCGATGTAAATTCAAGATAGCTAAGTTGAAACTCTAAAACGAAGTATGATTGGAAATTAAGCATTTTTTAAAAAGAATTATATGATTAAAAATTTTTTATTGCTACGTCAGTTGCATATTTTTAACATTCCTTGTTGTTGCTGTTGTTTTTTAAATAATAAAATATCTAATAGCTTAAAAATCGATAATAAGTTTTCTGCCATATATTGTTAAACGATCAAAAAAGAATTATTATTTTTATTGAATTGCGGGTTCCAGGTTTTCGAATTTACCTGGAATTTGTCTTTTAAATAAGTTATGAACTAAATCAGTCGATTGGAATTACTACTCTGTTCATTTTTTTAAACTATTAAAAGCTTTTTCATGCTTCGCAAGAAAAGCTTGCATACTTGCACTAGCTACATGTTTTCTTTAAGGCCTGCCTTAAAATGACCGATTTCATCAAATAATTCTGTTTTTTGCATTTTTGAAAAGAATGAACTCTTAGGATTCTAAAAATGCTTTGTTTTTAAAATTTCGATAATTAGAAGCAAAGTTATAGCTGATTTTNAATTTACCTGGAATTTGTCTTTTAAATAAGTTATGAACTAAATCAGTCGATTGGAAATACTACTCTGTTCATTTTTTTTAAACTATTAAAAGTTTTTTCATGCTTCGCGAGAAAAGCTTGCATACTTGCACTAAAATACATATTTTCTTTAAGGTTACTTTCAAAATCATTGTTTTCAATTAACTTCAAGATTATTCCAACTAGCCCCTACTAAGGCTCCTATACTATCAGAGCTGACCTATCAAGCAATATTGGAGCAAAAAATAGATGATGAGTCGGCCTGTCTAATTCAGGGGCTCTAGCCCCTACCAAAATTTGTAACAAGGTTTACCGACACATTTATAGCCCTTAAAAACTAAAAACTTTTTTGATTTCCCCCCGAAGTTTCTAAAAAAAAACAGAAAGTGAAATAGTAGTTTTAAAAGAAAGTCATATGAGCTAGTAAACTGAATTTATGCATTTCATCTATGTATTTCTATTCTGTAAACATCATATTTTTAACAAGAGAACTTCTCAAAGAGTTTTTAAAATAGCTGAAAACTAAATGTAAATATAAAAAAAAGAATAAAAAGTTAATAAGATAACCAGGCAAAATTATTAGATTTAAAAAAAAAAAAATTTTCATTTGTGGAACTAAATTTGCATTACATTGTCAGAATTTTCCTTCTAAAATTACGGTAAAATAACCGTTCTTCATTCAATTTATCATAAAGTTTACGATTAGGATAATTTCTTTACATGTACGTGTTTAAAACCGTTTACAACTGGTATGGGTAGGAAAGCGTGAATACAAAACTATACTGCTTTGTTACTATTTGCAACTAGCGTGGTATCAAAACCGTAAAACTGTTGTTGTTACATATGGCTTTATTGGAAATATTAATCCATATACAATGTTCAACTTTAAGTGGATTTAAACAAGGAGTAAAAAGGAACAAAATTACAATAACAAGCAAAGAAAACACATGACAAACACATATTAATACAAAAAGAACACATAGAAAAAATTAAAGTAAGAAAAAAAATATATATATACAGTGAAGAATGGGGAGTAGTCTTTACAGAGAGTTCATGTGATCTCTGGCATCCCAGTAAAGTTTACACAAATCACCCCGCTCTTGGTATTGTTTGTCCAGTAAAGGGCATACAAGCAAGTGGTCTGAGTTCATGGTTCCCGAATTGCAGATTTGGCACTCGCTAGATGGAAGGATACCTATTCTGTTGAAGTGCTCTGCCAAGCAGTCATGGCCTGTTGAGAGTCTGAAGTTTGCCACAGCCTTCTTACGAGGACTGTGACAAAATTTCTTCCAACTGTTTTGGATGTTAGCCCAAGGTTTTCCATTGGATTTTACTGCTTGGTTGAGCTTTAGGTTGGTCTTAAGTTTCTCGGAAAATTGTTTTTTAAGGGAATCTGGTGGAATCGGTTTATTACATTGTGGTTCGAGTGACCCTTTCTTGGCCAGTTGGTCTGCCTTTTCATTGCCATTGATTCCTACATGCGAAGGGATCCACTGGAACATAATAATTTTGTTGGCATTCTCGAGAAAAATCAAATTATCTCTAATATCTGAAATAGTCTGAGTATCTGAATCATGGTTTATGGCAACTGCCTGGTAAGCTACCTTAGAGTCGACAAGGATTACTGCTTTAGTGAAGTAATTGATCTTATTCTTAAGGTTTTCCAGGGCTATCGATATAGCGAAGATCTCTGTATCAAAATTTGACATATAGTATCCCACAGGGGCGCTGTGAGAAAAGAGCTTACTGTGTACTCCTGCTCCGGTGCTTCGGTTATGTTTAGCTTTTCGCTAGGTATTGGTCATTGGAGATAGGTTGAGTTATTTTTGTGCTGAGTTAACCGTGAAATGATTCCTCATTAATTTATCTAGTGGTGCCATTGTTGTGAGAGATGATAAATGCTAGACATTTTTGTACTAAGCAGTTCTCTGTTGCGGCCATCTATGCGTGAATGAGACTTTCGTATTTCAATGGTCCAGGGTCACTAATTGAGGAGTGCACTGGTAACTCCTCGTGTTTTGAAGGAATGAATAAAGTATTCTGGTCTGGAGTATCGGGATTCGAAAGTGCAGGGGAGATTTCCGTATCGTGATCTGTGGCAGAATAATCGCCCAGTCTTGCAAACTTCGGGCAACAAAAAAAACGTAGAAAGGAACCAGCTCGAAAGTTAAAACTCGTTGCCACCCCCGGCAAACATCTACATGTTTTTTTCTTTCAAAGAAATTGCAAGTTTAAAATCTATTTGGCACCTAGGCGATTGTAGTTGGCGCGACAAATCACGATACGGAAATATCCCTAAAGTGCAATCGGGTTTGAGATTCAGAGATGAGCCCTCTCAGCTTACTTACTGTAAGGGGAAATAAAAATATGAATTTGTAACCCATGACTTAGCTTCCAGTTTTCAAAGAACGTGAGCTCAATTCTCATCGACTCTGGGCCTAGTTGGCGATAATAAAATTCTATTTGTTAAGCTGTCAATAAACACTTTTTCTCATCGCTAACAATTTCATTATTATCATCGATTTTTGGATTGTTTCTGCTGAATATGGTAAAATAACAATTAATTACATTGCTATTTAACTCTTTTTTCCAAGAAATATTTGTAAATGTATTACCATAAAAAAAAAAATTTATCCTGTAATTGAATAATTTTTGATTTTGATGCAGCAATCTGATTATTCTCAGTAAAAATTAATTTCAGAGTAATCGTGAAAGTTGACGAGCGACACGAGCTAAGCTACAAAGTTCTTTGTTCACAAAGATCTAGAACAGGGGTTTCCAACTGGCGGCCCGGGGAGCCGCATCAGCCTTTTTTGGGGTCCCGCGAACTAAAATATATTAGTTGTTATTTTTTGGGGGACAATTTTCGTAAAAAATCTATGTGGGTTTAAAATACTTTTCTCGTTAATAAAAACCTAATTTCTTCGTTTCTGTGAAATTTAACATACCAACGGGGCAAAGAAATTTATTTTTCAGGTATTGCATCCTAGAATATATTGATTCAAATACAAAAATTATCGTGTATGTTGCTCTTTATTATTTCATTTTTTTATTATAATTAGCATGTGCGCATCAGAAAATTTAACTTTTTCTCTGATTTAACTTTTTGAAACCACTCATTTTTGACGAAACTATTTACACACACATTTGTAAATTTAAAATTTAAAATGTAAGTCTGGTGGTTGCGACAGACAAACCTCAATTTTCTCATAGAATATTTTGTGTGCTACTATGTAAGTTTGAATACCTTAACAATTAGATATCTGTTGCACATTAATTATTTAATACATAGGTGCATATCAAAGTTATTGTAGCCCGAATTTTTATTATTGATTTAATATCTTAAAAAATATTATTATTAACAATTAAATATTTTTAAAAATCTGCTTCTTATTTTAATTTGTAATTCAATACTTTTGTTTTGTACAACTTGGTAAAACTCTGACAGTAATATTTAATGTTCCTTCAGACATAAAAGAGTTCTACAAAAAATGTTGATGAAGTTGCGGCCCGCCATTTGATTTGTGTTTTTAATTGTGGCCCCCGGTCTCATGTAAGTTGGAAACCCCTGATCTAGAAGGTTTGCCAAGCTGCAAATTTAAAATTAAAAAGAAATGCAAAGAATAAACTCAATGATAGTAACAGAGGTTTATATTTGACGAATGACCTTAGTTATGCACATAAAAGTTGTTTTTATACAGAAGTATAGTAGCGAAAATAATTGCACAAAAAAAGCTAATTTAAGTTAAAAATAAATTAGTTTTTTTTTCTTCACAAACGTAAAAACATTACAAATAATCACTTTCAGTAGCAATAAAAGATATCAAATAAAAAGTTCGATGTGTTGAGTAAAAGATGTAAGCTACTAAAGAAATTCCGGGAAATGTTCACCTTCACAGGAAAACGAATGCAACGGCAAAAAGAAATCATTAAGTATTAATGATACTTTTCTTACCTCAAAGGCACGGGGGAAAAAATTATCACATTATTTTTATCAAAATAGTTTCTTTTCAGCAAAGACATTCAAAAAAACCGTAAAAGTTATTCCTCTGCTGTCGATGCAACTTAACATCAATAAAATCTAAAGGTCCTTTTTTTTTGTTTTCTTTTCAATACAGAACTTAACCGTTGGAGGAGTTTGAAAGGCGAAAAAAAAATGTTTCGTATACTTTTAATCGCTTTCATTTTATTTTTTCAAATACGCTAAAAACTACAACTAATTCTACTCTAGGACTTCTTAAGAAAAGAACAATAATAATAAACTACAATAATAATAATCTATATTAATAAGGGTAGACTTTGTGTGTCTTTCTCTTATAACTAGGCTAACGTCTTGGAATTTGTACAGCTGGTGTAATTGGCAATTTTATATCCTCCAATCCTAGTAATCATTCAAACATTTCAATTCTATTGTTCGAGAGAGTGTTCGAAAAAGGAATTTTTCGCATTGGTTTTTTAGTGTTAGGTATGGTCCTAAATTAAAATGAAGACGATTTTCTTTTCAAATATTTAAAAGATGATACGATAGTTGTTATGATAAATAGTTGTTAATTTACAGCTTGCTTATTAAAAAAGTTTTTCATATTTTTGAATGAAAATTTTCTTTTAAATTACAAAATTCTCTTTTTAAATAATTCTTTTAAATGAAAATAAATCCTTTTTGAAGAAAGCTTTGTTTTCATTCGATTGATATTTTCGTTAATTTTTATTTACGACCGTTAAACTTGTTCGTAACAGTTTCTTTCATCATCATTCTACAATCATTTTCGAAGCACTTTCCACCAAGAAATTTCCTTAAGTTTTGGAAACAAATGAAAGTCTAGTGGTGCTAAGTCAGGGTAGTTATGGTGGATGATCTAGTATTTCTCATTCATCACAATAAGTCATCCAGATCGTTCTTCATTATAAACATTTGTTCTCCCTTCATTAAAAAACCTACACCATTTGCGCACATTTTCATCAGTCATTACACCTTCACCATAATCTTTAAAAGTGGCTGGGTGAACTTTTTTTGGCCTTTAAAAACCGAACAACTGAACTCACTTCACAATCGGTGGACTTATTACTGATATATATACTTTTTGTATTCAATAAGCTGAATACCAGTTCTCAGTACGAGGTGGAAAAAATTAACTATCAATAAATCAGAACAGAATGACACTACGAAAATGTATTTATTTATTGTAAATTTTTTTAAAATCTGCCGGTGGCTTTTCGTTATTAGACTGAGCAAAACACGTTTTTAATAGTTCATTCTATCAAATAAACAATTAACTCTATTCACAATCGTATAAGATCGTGATGTATTCCACGAGGCCAATTCATGTTGGTCAACATTTGTTCTTTTAGGGCGATTTTCTCTGGTACTTATCCCTTTCGAAGGAAATACCTCTTTCCATATTATTTATACTAAAACAGCACGGTATTGGTGTAGTTCAAATAGGTAACAAATATTATAATTTTACCTACATTATACCTATATTTGGTATTGATTAGAAATACAGCGGTTAATACCAAACTTGCCTATTACCATAATTAATTAAACGCCATCGACATCAATAGTAGCATATATAGCAAATTTTTATGATTCTCCTTAGTAGCATTAGTACCTTCATAATTTTGCTTTTTAGTACATAACTGTTCGTTTTTTCATTTCAATTAATACCGATTACAAAAATTTATTAGGCATTCGTAACGTCAATAATAGCGTGTCACTTTTTTACGTTTGACCTAAACGAATTAGATTAATTTTCCCCATTAATTTCACTACTTTTCATTATAAGTTTATTATTTTTAAACTTTTAAGTTTAATTTATGTAAGTTTTAAACGCATGATTATGTAAAAAAGATAACATTTTGTTTCACATTACATAGGAATACTAATTTACCCATGCTACCAGACTTACAATGATTAGTGAGTTTATCTGACATGACTAATAAAAAATAATTAAATATCTAAGAGCATACAATAAATTCTTTCTTTTTTCATTAAGGAAAGCTATATAAGCATCGCTATCTTTCAAATCCTCTCCAGTTCCATTTATATCAATGGTACTCGCTCTATACTAATGAAATTTAACGTCTCTCCTAACAATCTAATGAAAATTTTGCATGATTTTTAGGATCATGGGCAAAAATTGCCCCTTTTGACCACTGTCCAAATTTCAGGACGAAAGAAAAAACTGTTCTGGAGCTATAAAGCACACGAGGACAAACTATTTTATTTTTATAGATAACACAGCAATCTTCGAAAAACATTTAAAGAGTTTTAATTGTGATGAAAAATCGAATAATAGAAATCTCAAAAAATAAAATTATCCATAAAATTTAAAAACAAAAAAAACAATATTAACAATATTAAAAACAATAATAAAAAAAAACTTGCATTAATGCTAGGGAAAAAACACATTTTAGAAACTCTCAATTAAATATTTATATATATATTTAGAAAAAAGACATTTTAGAATTTTTTTTCAATTGAATACATTTTTTTAAGAAAAACATTTTCAATTAAATACTTAAAAAACACATTTTGGAATTTTTTAACTGAATACTTTTTTAAGAAATAAGATAATGTGGAATCTTTCAAGTGAATATCTTTTAATTTTGTTCTAAAAATCTGTCTTCAAGGAACAAAACCCAAATTGTGAGCTAAGTGACTATGGGGACAAAAACATAAAGTATTAAAGAAGAAGAGGGGTGGAAGTTATAGATGATGAGGATATCAACCCCCCCCCCCTCTCCTTTCATTCTGACAGAATCTTGTCTCGGTTGTTATTTGTGAAGCAATAACTTCGTATGGAATCCGATATTATCGAACGGGATGTCGTTATGGAAGTTAGCCGCTAATTTCTCGGAAGGAAGGAGTTCTGCGCAATCTGTGTCATTTTTATGGTATAACCTATATTCCCTTGTGGGTCACTGCGCAAAGACATGTCATAATTAATGACATCATCGCTGACAACAGAGCTGTATTTACTACTCGAATGGTTTTGGGAACAATTGGCTTAGACCTTGGGTCAACACTATCTTTTATGGTAGACCTGGCTTTAAGAGGGGGGCACTAGTTGATTGTTTAGCAGAGAACACTCATTTAAAGGGCACTTCAAAACACTATTTGTATAATTTAATAATCATTCACATAAATAACTCTAAAATTACTACTGCCCTTAATAGATATTTTTAGAATTATTTTGAAAATTTAAGGGGAAAAAATATAAACGTATGAGACTTGAAATTGGTATTTAAGCTCGGGGAAGAAAAAAAAAACGCTATCGGATTTTTCGTTAGCACTTTTGAGGAAAGCTGGATTGAAAACATGAAAACCCGATTCATCGTCAGAGGAGACAATGAGAAATTCATTTCTATACTATTTTTATTCATTTCTATTTTTATTAGTGGTACACAGCGTTACGAAAAATTTAGAAAGGGTACACAAAAGTCATAAGTTTGGGAAACACTGCTCTACAGCAATGTGCGCTGCAGACGGACTTCATAGCTCATGTGCTATTCACAGATTAGGCGACGTTTACACGCGAGGATGTCTTTAATGTTAACAATTCCTATCTGTGGACAACCGAGAATCCACATGCCAACAACGATTCTGTGTGAATGCGAGTGCGGATATTGTCAACGACTTTTTGATTGATCCATATTTACTACCGAAGCTACTTAATGGCGTATGCTATCTTATTTTAATGGAACAGGAGTTATCAGAACTACTGTAGGGTGTTCCAATCGCCATTTGTAACCGCATGCGATTTAAGTATGATGATGCGCCAGCCCACTTCAGCACTGTGCGCACTTACCTGAATGACACGTTTTGGGCGTGATAGACCAGTCCCTTGGCCACTCCGATCTCCCGATTTGTCGAGAATCGATTTCTTTTCATGGGGACATCTGAAGAATCTTGTTTATGCCACTCCACTTGATTCAGATGAGAATCTCGTCGCTCGAATATCCGAAGCTGCTGCACGTGTTCGCGAAATACCTTATACCATTTTTGAATGTGCACGCCAATCGTTTCACCGATGATGTCATGCATGTATCGCTACTGGTGGACTCAATTTTGAAAAGTAAACATTACACTGGAGCAGCGATGGCGCTCAGGGAATAGAGCGTTCACCGTCCAATGACGGAACCGGATTCAAATCCTGGCAATGGCTGATTGATACGAATCCGCATCCGACTTGCACTGACCACAGTGCTGACGTGAAATATCCTCAGTGGTAGACGGACCCTTTGCCATCAGGCTGACCGTGGGAGATCTCGTGGTCTTCCTCTCTATGTAACGCAAATGCGGGTTAGTTCCATCAAAAAGTCCTCCACGAAGGCAATACTTGATCCAGGAGTGCCCTTGTCTTCTGGATTGGGTTCAAAGTTACAAGGCTACGTAGTTGAACATTAGAAGTCGTAAACCCAAAAATTGGGTCGGTTGTTCAACTACTTTTATAAAAATAAGCACTTTGTCTCTCCTTTCATCTCTTAATTTTGTACCTTAAGGGTACGTACAGGGATTGTAACAACCATTTATTGTTCAGTACATTCCAATACAATAAATGGTTGTTACAATACCCTGTACGTACCCTTAAGGTTTGTACCATGAATTTGGGACCACCCTGTATTATAATACATATGTTGTAAAGTATTCGAAAGGGGATCTAATTTAAATGGACACTGCCTTCTTAGGGTATGCATGATGAAGCGTCTAACGAACATTCTTGTGTTCATTCTCGAAAGAAGCAGTATTCATGCTGCGTTCCCGATTTCATCGTAAACTGATGCAGTATGTGTGATGAAGGGGAAAAAATTATTACTCGCGAAGCCAAAGCTTGCTTTAGTGTTTTGAAATAAAAATAATTTTTATTTCAAAGAATAATTTCATGGAGATTAAAAAGAAAAAAAAAGAAGTTTCCTTCGCGTGTGCGCTGTCTTAGTGAATGTGAATGTTGTTTCACATTCCTGAGGTGTGTTCTACAATCGAATACGTGACATTACAATCATACTCGTGACACTTTAATTATTAATAATAAAAAAATAAGAAAAGAAATAGCAATAATTCATCAGCTATATTACCAATATATTCAATATCTGATAAATAGTAATGATTTTTTTTCGACTTATATTACCGTATTTTATTTTTATTATTGATATAATTGCAAGACAAAATCCATATTCATATTGAAAGATATAGATTTTTGATAAGTATTTTGCATTTTTGACAATTTTTAAAGTCCTTTAAGGTTATAATTTATGAAAAAATAATTGATTTTTATTTAAGATTATTTTATTAATTAAACTTGGTAAAAAATAACTTTATTACTGTCGATCATATTCCTTAATTTTTTATAAATAATTTTATTATTTATTGTTATAAGATATTTTTCTTAATTATATTATTAATGCTTAATATGTGTGTTACTTAGTACATTCAGTGGTAAAATTTTATAATTTTTGAAATTAATTATGGAATGCACAGTTCAAATTTTTTATACAAATAAAATATTGTAATTTTTTTTTTGTTGCCCTAAATGTAATGTTTAAATATTGATTTCTAATGCTTAAAACCTCTTAAGGAGTGGCAAAAATTATAAATTTAATATGGAAGAGTCAAATAATGTAATTACTGATACGAGTAATTTGGAAAATGAATTAAATAATAGTTTTTCAAAATTTAAATTTTAACCAAGATAAACCAGAATGAAAACCTGACATATTAATGTTTGAGCCTTTCATTGGTGTTCAGTTCATAGCCTGGCTCAGACATTTTCATAAGCAAACCAAATTTCTTTATTGCTATGAATCAATCTCTGCATAAAGATAAACAAAATAGTGACCAAATACAAAATTAACAATTGATAGTATCTGGATTAATTCAAAATAAAAGTAAAAACATCAAAAGATAACATCAAAACACCCGATTTTGACCCCCCGAAAAAACTATCCTTTTGTAGGTTGACACCTATAGTACTTTAATTATTGTCTCCAAAAAGAATGAAAAAACTTTGTAAATGTAAAGCAAACAAAAGGTAATTTGCAACTTAACCAAACTTGCATTTTAAATTTAAAAATTGGAAGAAATAGCTAGGTCAAATAAATTTTATATACTGATTTACCTTACGCAATTTTGAGTTTGAAAGCTTGTGTTGGACATTAGTTAGTGATTGATTGTGTGAAATAGTTTGTAATGCAAAATCAGAGGAAACTGATCACTTTTTTCTGATTATAAAAACAACTTATCCTTACACATTTCTCCCAAAAAGATTGTAATCGATAAAGAAAATAACGAAACAAATCAAAATAAAGAAGGAAAAAATAAAAAGAAACAAAAAGAATGTTAAATTACATAACTCTAAACGAAGTGTAAACAAAACTATTCATAATGTTACAGAAAGTAAAGTTTCGGACAAGAAATAAAAAATAAATATAAAAATAATTGTCAAAAATATAAGAACTTAAAAATATAAAATTAAATAATAAAATAAAAATGGACATAAAAATAAAGATTTAAATAGCAAATTGGAAGAGAATCTTAAATTCTTGAAACAAAATATGATAATGGGGGCCAACATTGTCATAATCAAGTAAACGGAACATTACCCATTCAATATAGTAAAAAAACAATGCTCACCAATTCAAGATAGTTAAAACCGTGAAAATTTATTATTTCTTACAGATCGTCCGACAAAATCACTCGTAAAAAGAAAACATACATTTATATTGCTCATTTTAGAGTTTTACATTTGATGAAATGAACAAGGATTCATTCATTCATTTCTTGAGGGACAGATAGCAGCACCGTAAATATAAGCATTTAAGCGTTAAAAATCAAATTCATGTTTTAGTGAATAGTTTCCCGCTTTGAGGAGTAACAACAATGCTGAAAAGAATTCAAGAACACAGGCATTGTATGCTTTGTTTGAAAATGAATCTTGGTTAATATTGGTTGGAATTTAACAGTTGAAATTTTTTTTCTCTCTCTTTACAGATTATACGTTGGATAAACATTTGTTTTGTGAATATACATTACTTCATTTTTCGCTTTACTTCTAGATGGCAGCACTAACAGTCACGAAGAAGGCAGAAATTTCATTTAAAACTTTCTTTTTCTCTCCTTTTCGTATTTTATTTACCTATTTTTTATTTTTTGCTTTTACGTACTTTTTCAACTTTTACTTGCTTATAAAAACAGTTTTATAAATTTATGATTTTAGAGATTATTTGATATTTCTGCTAAATTATTCATTACATCATAACTGCTCATACCTTTAACAGGTCAGTCTTTCTTTACCAAATGCATGGAGTCTAGAGTATCTTACCGCTTTAGGATCCATGACCAAATGCCATGTTTGATTATACTTAAGTATAAAGTATATTATATAATATTATATAGTATATTATATGATATTATATAGTATATTATATGATATTATATATATTATACACAGTCCAGTCACATTAATGTGACCACCTGTCAAAAGCCAGAATAACAACTTTTGGCAGAGCTGACCGCTACGAGACGTGCAGGAAGAAAGTCAATTAGGTTTCTGAAAGTGTTCACTGGGATGTTGAGCCATGCCGACTCCAGTGCCGTGGCCAGCTGCGCTAGATTACGCAGTTGAGGATCCATGGCACGAACAACCCGATCGAGGTGGTCCCACAGATTATCGATTGGGTTTAAATCCGGTGAGTTTGCCGGCCAGGGGAGTACGGTAAATTCATCCTGGTGCTCTTCGAACCACGCACATGCACTGCGAGCTGTATGACACCTCGCATTGTCCTGGTGGTAGATGACATCATTCTGAAGAAAAATCATCTGCATGTAGGGGTGGACATGGTTCGCATGGACAGATACGTACTTGTACTGATCCATTGTTCCTTCCATGATGAGTGCACCCAGTGAATGCCAGGAAAATATCCCCAAACCATAATGCTCCCTCTTCCAGCCTGCGGCTTTCCGGCAATTGTTGCAGGGTGTTGTTTCAGACGTTTCACGCCGTATACGCCAACGTCCATCTGTCCCATGGAGCATAAAATGTGATTCATCGGAAAAAGCCTTCTGTTGCCACTCTGTGGACGTCCAGTTGCAGTACAGGCGTGCAAATTCCAGCCTTCGTCACCGATGAACAGCAGTCAGCATGGGTGCATTAACCAGGCGTCTGCTGCGGAGGCCCATGCGCAGCAACGTTCGCTGAACAGTTGTTGAGGATACACTCTTGGTAGCCTCTTGGTTCATCTGGACGGTCAGTTGCTCAACAGTTGCACGTCTATTCGTCTGAACGCATCTCCGTAGCCTTCATTCGCCTCTGCCATCTTTGGCCCGTGGTGCACCACATGTGCCGCGCCGCTTGTTTTGTATAGTGCCATTTTGCCATGCACGGTATATTTTTACCACGACCACGGCGGTACGCGAACAGTTCACAAAATCAGTCGTTTCCGAAATGCTTCCACCCTTGGCCCGAAAGCCAATAATCATGCCCTTTTGGACGTCGGATAAATCGCNACCCTAGTTCGCAAACACTGATGAATCGTTAGGTTTCGTTAGATGATGCAGTGGTCAAGTGACGTGCTCAATTTCGTGCACACTGCTTCAACGTGATCAAAGGCATGAAGCTATCAGTGAGATATTTTTGTTTGAAGTGGAAATTGTGTGTAAATATGGATAAGTGTAAGGATGTGATTGAGTGGCTAAGAGGGGCAATTGTGTTTGGCCATGCCCATGGTCATATGGTGAATGAAGTTGCTGGATTTGTTGGTGTTTCGATGCGGACTCTTCAACGTGTCTACAAGCAGTGGTGTAATACACGTGGTCACGAAGGACGATGTCAGAATTGTGGTCGGAAAAAGATCCTGCATGAGAGAGGCTGGAGGCATGCTTCCCGACTTGTCAATCAAAATTGCCTCCAAACCTGACAGGAATTGCTTCAGTTAGTAAATGAAGGTTCATCCCAACCTGTTAAGGAGAGAACATTGCGACTGGAACTGCATGCAATGAACATTTGGAGTCGAACATCTCGTAACAGGCCATTGCTCACACATGCACATAAAGCTGCGCGACTTCAGTGGGCTAGAAGTCACGGAACGTGGACAAATGCTGACTGGTGGAATGTAATATGGTCTGACGAATCACGTTTTTGCCTTTATTCAAAAGACACACGTCGTCGTGCGCAACGAAGAGCAGATAAAACATTTCATCCTGACTGTGTGCTAGGTTAGGTTCAAGCCATAGATGGGTCTGCCATGCTTCGGGGGCGTTTTTCTTATTATGGATTGGGTCCCATCACTGAGGTGGCAACTAACACGAACCAACATGTTTATTTGAACATTCTGGATGATTAGATGTTGCCTTTCGGTCAACATCCTTACGAAGAGTGTGTTGTCGCTACTCCTATTTTTCAAGATAACAACAGCAAAGTTCATCGAGCTGGAAGAATATAAGACTGGTTTTATGAACACTCAGACACTCAATTGCATCTCGACTGGCCTGCAAAATCACCTGACTTCAATTCCATTGAAAATTTGTGGAACATGTTGGAATAACGGGTAAAACGCCAAAATCAGCATCCTCGCAATTTGCGAGATCAAATCCTCACAGAGTGGCTTAAACTAGATTTGGAGTACCTGCAAAACCTTGTGGACTAACTTCCTAAACCGATTTCAGACGGTTATCGAATTTAAAAGCGGTGTTACTTGCTATTAAATTATGTTTTTCATGATTTCTCAAAGGGTGACTAATTTTTTGCTCGGTGTGCTTATTTCAGATGTGTAAATAGCTATAATCTTGAATTGTACTTCATATTTACTAAATCTTTAAAAACAATGTATTTGATTACTTATTACTTATGTTTACAATGCTAACAATACTTGTGTTTACAATACTAAAAGTGTTAACACTAACGTAAGATGGCACACAGCTTGCAACACGAACAAACAGTAATAAACAAATGGAAAGAGGCCAAATCAAGACTGCCAAAAAAGCGAGTTATTCAATATCTAGCAACCATGTCACCTTTTTTAATAATAAATAACAAAATAACTGAAACAAATTTTCACTCCAAACTCCCCAGAATTACATAATAACATTAATATCTTATGAAATACGGCAGATTTGAGCTCAGAAATTATCTAGTTTATTTCTTTTATTGAAAACAAAATTATCCGTTTGAAAAACATCGCCTATCAGAATAACATGTAGTAAGCAGCTGCAAACTTTTTAACCGGAACAAGAGTAGGTGCGAGCTCGAGATTGTTATTGTTTACATTTCTATTGAAAACACCATCCATATACTTATCTACATCACTGCAGAAAACAGTTTTTTGACAAAATGGCTATTAGGGCCCCAAAGTAGTTTCAGCCCAGGGCCCCACAAATTCACGATCCGCCCATGACAGGGAGAGAATGACTATGAGCTCAAATTTTGTGTTCATTGAATCTGTGTGTCAAACGTACTCTTAGTATAATATGAATTTGCTGATACAGACAAATCTTAATATTTTATGTAGAAAATACTCATATTTAATCTTCACCCGAGACGTGACAAAGTTTTCCGCTCTGACACTGCTCGGATCTTAAATGGAAATTTATTCAAAGAGTTAATTTTCCCAAATTACAATTATATTATAAATTTCATGATTCCCAATATCACACGTTATTTAGATTTGAAAACTCCAAAGTTAAATATTTTTTGAAAAAACTTAATGTGGGAAAAAGACGGTTTTAGTCTCTCAAGTATATCATTTCAGCAAACACGGTATTCCTTTACTAGTTCCAACAGAAATTTCTGATTTTAAAATGTATTTCTAGTTAAAAACATCTCTCCAGATAGAGCCACCAGATTATCACTTAAATAATAAAAAAAAAGTAAATAACAAATCAAAAAATTTTTAAGTGCTATTGAAATATGACTTTGTTCTTATACCAAATGTTCTTTTTAAAAATTTCTTTAAATGAAATACTGACCATTTCATTGATTTTTGTTCAGAAATAAATCTAAGTGATTTCTAAACAGTATTAAAACATCAATTTTATCTTCTGATCTAACAGAAATCTGATCATCTTGGCCCTGGTACAAATTTAAAAAAATAAAAAAAATCAACTAAGGATCAGTAATGAGCTGTTTTTATCATATATATAATAAGTTATTTGTTTATATTAGGACTATATTTTTTATTTCTTTCATTCTTTTATCCTGCACTGAGTTCCAATTGAAATTTGAGTGATCTAGTTAAGTAGAAAGGGATCAAAATTATAATCGGCGATACCATTTTCTGATATCTCGTTAAATCTTTCTCGAAGCGGACAAAAAAAAATTTAAAGATGTATTACCATGCAGCAGTGAGATATATTTAAATTTGAGTTTAGCTAATCGTAAAGTAGTCGAATTCCCCCTGAAAATAGCCCCTGCATAAATTCTACGTGCCGCGAATCGGATATGATTGAAATTTGCATTGTTCTCAAACACTGAGATCAAGTATAGATTTGAGTGCTCAAGCTAGTTGTAAAGTTGTTGACATTTTATCTTGCGTTTCTTTCGTCGCGAACACGAAAACGAGCTAATAAGAACGTAGTAGATAAAAGGTAAAGAGCAATCTAATAAAGAAAATAACTCCAAAAAGCAATGATCGTCCTAATATTGTAATTATGCATATTATGTAACTGATTATGTAAGATTACACATTTCATTGAAAACAGCGTTTTTTATTGGTAGCTATAAAATAAAAACCATGATTTTTAAGTTAAGTATTAAATTGGAAACATGAATTTTATCGTAGAAAGTACACATTTTTCATTGAATAATATCAAACTTATTTTTGAACGTTCATTTATTTATTTTTGCGAATTGTACATCGGTTGTCTCTGCTAAGATAAGCTTCAAAACGAATATTTTTGTTCATGTTATTCCTGTCTCCCCGTGCACCAGCTGCGTGAAATACGCATGCGCTAACGACGAAATTTTATCGCAGCAACCAGGTGTAAATAAGGATAAAAAGCCAAATTTTGTAAACATTTATCATAGTATAGTACTGGCTGCGGAAATGATTTTCAGCTGTGGCTGAGGACATCCGTTGACTTGATATATATTCCATTTTTTCAAGAATTCTTTTATATTTATTATTATGATCTCTGCTTTGAGACCTTTTTAAGAATTAGAGGAAACTCAATGACAACATGAATTAAACACAAATTCATTGTTATGAAAAATTTTGCTTTCATAGAAAAAATAGATCTTGGTTAAAAATGAAAGATTCTGTAAACAGTATTCACTAAATATAGATTTTTTTTTTTTAATTTCTTGGAAATTATATTTTTTTAAAAATTAGTCATCCCCCCTTTTTTTATTAGGATTAGAAAAAGCTATTAACTATTGTACAAAATAACTAAGTAATAACCAGATTTTTTTTAAATGTTTTTTTTCTTTTTAAGTACATAACTGATGTCAGTCACATATCTTTATAATTATGCTCACGCATTATATATTTTCCATTTCAAAGACATTTATTATTACTTTTAATATTAAATTTGATTTACTGCTTTAAATATCAACAGATTTATACATCTACTGTTAATTATTTTTAAATGAAAATTGCGTAGATTTAGCTTAAAGTAAATTAAATTGAATATTATCAACATAAAAGATGTTCAAATCTCCCTTTTGAAAGTTTATATTTAAAGAAAAAAATTTTCATATAAAAATATAATCCATTTTTAAAAAAACAGTTGAGTTTTTATTTTCTGTTAATTGATTTTTTTCTCCATTAATACTAAAAAAAGTTTTAATATAAAAGTTAATTATATTTTTTAACAGTTGTAATTTTGGTGTCATTAAAAAAAAATTATTCAGAACTGAAATTTTTTTTTATCAAGTTTACATTATTTAAATATAAGTGGTTTAAAAAATGACATTACTCAGAGATAAAAACCAGAAACATAGGTAGAATTCAGAAAATTTTCAAATGTCAGAAATACTTTGCAAAATATATTTCTTGTGACCTTAAAGATTTCAAATATTTTATTTAATTATTACAAATTTATTATATAACTAGCACAGTTTAATGCTTTCGTCATTTGTTTTTCTATTAATTGATCATAACTAATATGCTTTTACAGTTAAATCACAATCATAACCAATACGTCTGATTTTACTTTGAATGCATATTAGTTATGACTAATTGATAGCGACAAAAAGCAATTATGACTGCTTATTAATTGTGAATCCCAATTGATGTAATTAATATGCACTATCAATTAACTCACTGCCATTGCTAATTAATAATAATTTTTGTAAAACATATAAATATTAGAATTAACGATGTAAAAAAGGATGCACTTCTGAAAGTATACACACACATATTTTTATCTCAAAGAAATTCTTCGAAAATTGCATATTTTTAAATCTAAAATCTGATTGCTTTATTAAGAATATATTTGCTTCTATTATTATATTCTTCAAATATCTGTTGTGATGTAAATTATTGAGCAGTTTGTATTTTAGGTTTTGCTAAAACCATGCTTCATTTTATCAAGTGATTAAATAAATTTAAATACACAAAATCTGGTCTCGTCAAGTTTACAGTTACAATTATGGTCATATTACAAGTCATATATCTGCCTAATAATAAATAGCAAAGCATACTGTAGCTTAAAAGTTGTATTCATGTAAGCATTATTGTATGCTTACATTTAATAATGCTCATGTATTCATGTAAGTATTATTGAAATTAAAAAACATAATAAGAAGGTTTTGAAAATTTATGTCAGCTTCTGTACATAAAATTTCAAATAATTGGGCAGGAACCAGCAAAAAAATATCAAACTTTCTTTAGAGAAAATAAGAGATTTTGCAAAAACCCGTAAGTTAAAAATGGTAACATAATGGAATATCATTTTAACTTTGACAACAAATTCATACTTTGACAATATTCATACATTGTACATAGATGCATAAGATAAAAAATATTGTAGATACATGGATGGGACACACATTGGTACAATGTATATATATTTCTACAAACAAATACTTGTATATGCATGCCTACATGAACATATGAATTTTACATAGACGAGTGATTGCATAAAATGCATACATTCGTAGTGTACAAGTCTATATTGTTTCCACATGCATATCTAATTATTTCGTATACAAATATGTAATCACATATTTAGATTAATTGTAATCACGATTACATGCAATCATGATTATGTGTAATCATATTTTTTGATTGCTTGAAATTATGATTACAAGTAGTACTTGATTACAGTAACTGGTTATGTAATCGCGATTTCAATTTTAATGAAAATTTGTAATCATGATTACAAGTAATTGATTACTGTAATTGAAAAATGTAATCAATTATATTTTTGCCCTACTCTAGTGTAATCAAAAATTATGATTATTTGTAATCACAATTACCTGCAATCATGACTGTGAGTAATTGATCACAAAGCAGCGATTATTTGTAATCAGTTACAGTTGTAATCGACGCCCATATCTGACATTAACCTATAGGTGAGGAAGCGAATAAAATTACTATTTTTGTAAGTATACGAAAAAATGTTTTTAATATATCAACATAAATTTATCACAACTAAAAAATTTTTTCAAAGATATTTTAATCAACCTTTTATTTATTTGCCTTCTATATGAAATTTAGCATTTTATTTCAATTGATAATTAGACAAAATGCTGTTTTTAGTGCTAATCAAATGTGTCACAGTCATTTGATTTATAGTATATTTTTTATTTAGAAAAAAAATTATATATTGCATAGTCACTCAACTATTACAGATATACTGAGAACAAAAACGTAAATATTTTTGAATATAAAACATGACTTTAGAACAATAAAAGTTAAATTTTGTATGTCAACTAAGTTGAATTATGTACATAATGTGAAAAAGTACTTAAATTACTCATATTTGGTTAATAAATTTATGTAATATGTCAATGCAAAATACATTAGAGCAACAAAATTAAATTTTGTATGTCAACAAAGTTGAATTTTGTATGCAACATGAAAAACTACTTATAATACTCACAATAAGTTAAAAGTAAAATTAATTTATTTAAAAACATGCAACAAAAAATTTATTTTACTTACAAAACATTCTTTTTATGTATAAAACAAAAAAATTTACCGTAAAATTCTAAAAAACATCTAAAAGCATGTTTATAAATTTTTTTAAAGAATTTATATTCTGTAATGTTTTTTCTTTCAAATGCATAATTTAAAAAAATGAATAAAATGCTATTATTTTTAATAACATTATGCTTCTACATTCTAAATGATCTCATGTTAGATTAATGAGTAAATATATTGATTGCATTTTATCAAATAAATAATTTTCTTATGTTAAATTGTAAAATATCAAATAGTAAGAGAAAAAGCAAAAAATTATCAAATTTAAGTGAACTTCTTAAGCATGTTTCACAATTCTATAGAAAATTTTAATTTTTATGTTTAAAATTGTACTTAATATAATTAAACTTAAATGTGAAGTCATATTCCAGTTTTCATGTTTTAATAAATGTAAGTATTTAGTCACAAAATTTAATTTATGTATTAAAAAAAACTGGATCGTTACTCCTGAATTTTTGAAAAAAACTATCCTCTAACACTTCAAAAATTATGATGTAGAGACTATGCTTGGGTTGAAAAAAAATCAGGTTTTAAGATGGAAAAATCATGTTTAATGGTTCGAAGCTTATGCACGTCAAAAATAAGAAATCATAGGAAAAAACTTAACATTTCTTTATTTATTCACATAAAAATGAACATTGAGACCAACTAAATAAAATAACAAAACAAAACAAAAAAAATAATCAAAGCAATATTTATTACCAATATCAACAAGGGGGGGGGGGGGGATGGNTACCCTTGCAGAACTATAAAAGAACTTAATCAGAAAACAAATTTAGAAATTTAACATTTACAAATCTAATTCAAAATATAAAAAATGACCAAGGTCCTGGCATTCTTGCTCTTTGACTGAGTAAATTAAAAATTAGCAACCCTTACTTGGAAATATGAAAGGTGTTGTATCCTACTTAATACCAAAAGTTATGATGACCCTTAATTTGAATCAGAAACAATATATTTTAACAGTTAAATATGGCATAAAAGGAATACTATGCTTTACATTCAAACAAAAAGGAGTTAAAGATTCAGAAACCAGAAAGCCTAACATTCAGACGATACTCAGTAAAATAACTATTTCTCGAATTTCTAAGCCCCATGATATTGTATATCAGCTTTGCCCAACAGAATTACAAGTTAAAAAAATTGGTACCTTACCACAAACAACTTTTAATTTGTAGTAGTTGCTCTGGACAAATCAGCAGAGAGTTAAAATATTTCTCTATGAAACTCGTTACATAATGTTAGAGTGAGAGTCCAAACTGAAACGAAAATAATCATGAACAGGTTTATTTATCAGGTTATACTATCCTTATAAACACTATATTATACTTATAAACAGGTTATACTATCATTTAAACATCATGTGAATAAACATACGAAAATAAAGTTAGTCAGCAATATGAACAGAGCAGTGAGCATAAAATTCCTTTATAGAGATAAACTCTAAGAATTAACAACAAGAATCAGGTTTCTCACTCGTATGAACACGAAAATGCTGAGTCAGATGACTTCTCCGTGAAAAATTCTTATTACAAATACTACAGGAAAAAGGTTTCTCTCCAGTATGAACACGACTGTGTCTAGTCAGATTATTTCTGTTTGAAAAACTCTTATTACATATACTACAGGAAAAAGGTTTCTCACCAGTGTGAATGCGATTGTGAGTAGTCAGATAACTTCTGCTTGAAAAACTCTTATTACATATACTACAGGAAAAAGATTTCTCCCCAGTGTGAACATGAATGTGATCAGTCAGGTAACTTCTATGCGAAAAACTCTTATTACATATACTACAAGAATAAGGTTTTTCACCAGTATGAACATGACTGTGACTAGTCAGTTCACTTCTGTTTGAAAAACTCTTACTACATATACTACAGGAAAAAGGTTTCTCCCCAGTATGAACAGAAAAATGCTGAGTCAGATGACTTCTTCGTGAAAAATTCTTATTACAAATACTACAGGAAAAAGGTTTCTCACCAGTATGAACACGACTGTGTCTAGTCAGATTATTTCTGTCTAAAAAACTTTTATTACATATACTACAAGAAAAAGGTTTCTCACCAGTGTGAATGCGATTGTGAGTAGTCAAATAACTTCTGCTTGAAAAACTCTTATTACATATACTACAGGAAAAAGATTGCTCCCCAGTGTGAACATGAATGTGATCAGTCAGATGACTTCTATGTGAAAAACTCTTATTACATATACTACAAGAATTACGTTTTTTACCAGCATGAACACGACTGTGGACAGTCAGTTCACTTCTGTTTGAAAAACTCTTATTACATTTACTACAGGATAAAGGTTTCTCAGTGTGAACACGATAATGTTTAGTCATGTCACTTCTGCTTGAAAAACTCTTATTACATATACTACAAGAAAAAGGCTTCTCACCAGTGTGAACACGAAGGTGTATAGTCATGGTACTTCTATGGGAAAAACTCTTATTGCATACGATACAAGAATAAGGCTTCGCACCAGTATGAACACGACTGTGACCAGTCAGTTCACTTCTGTTTAAAAAACTTTTATTACATATACTACAGGAAAAAGGTTTCTCACCAGTGTGAATGCGATTGTGTGTAGTCAGATAACTTCTGCTTGAAAAACTCTTGTTACATATACTACAAGAAAAAGGCTTCTCACCAGTATGAACAGAACTGTGTGTAGTCATATTATTTCTGTTTGAAAAACTCTTATGACATATACTACAGGAAAAAGGTTTCTCACCCGTGTGAACACGATTGTGTACTGTTAGATGAATTCTTTGTGAAAAACCCTTATTACATATACTACAAGAAAAAGGTTTTTTATCAGTATGAACACGATTGTGTATAGTTAGATGAATTCTTTGTGAAAAACTCTTATTACATATACTACAGGAAAAAGGTTTCTCACCAGTGTGAACATGAATGTGATTAGTCAGATGACTTCTATGTGAAAAACTCTTATTACATATACTACAAGAATAAGGTCTTTCACCAGTATGAACACGACTGTGACTAGTCAGTTGACTTCTGTTTGAAAAACTCTTATTACATATACTACAGGAAAAAGGTTTCTCACCAGTGTGAACACGACTATGTCTAGTCAGACCACTACTATTTGAAAAACTCTTATTACATATATTACAGGGAAAATGTTTCTCACCCATGTGAATATGATACTGTTGAGACATGTCACTTCTATGGGAACAATTCTTATTGCATATGCTGTAAGAATGAAGCTTCACACCAAAATGAACATGATTGTATTCAGTCACATTACTTCTTTATGAAAAACTCTTATTGTATGTAGAGGAGTCAGGTTATTAACCAGTATCAGTCTAACTGCCGGTCAGTTAGATTACTTGTCTATGAAAAACTCATATAACATGTTGCATAAGAATAAGTATTCTCGTTATCACCAACATGAATAATCATCTAATACTTAGAAATATTAGTCTTGGTTTATTTCATATCACATGTAATATCACTTTGTATAAAAATGTGTGATTTAAATAAAATTGCTGTAATTAATTAAAGTTGAAAATAATGTCACTGAAATTTGATAATCACTTATGCTTTAAATAGTAAATTTATCAAAACAATTAAATTAAATTTAAAAAAAAAAATAAAAAAAATTTTATAAGAAATATGATTTTTTTAATAATAAGTAAAGAAACGAAGGCTAGAAATTTATTTTGAAACTAATTTTGTAATGCAGAGAAAAAAGAAAGGTAACAGAAATATTTAAATTATTATTATTACTTACAAATCATAACTGGTGTATCATTTTAAATGCTTTACAATAATCTATAGTATATTCTTGGTAAATGATCATATTAGCTTAGATTATTTAGTGTAGCATTCAAAACAAATTTTAAGGCTGTAACTATATGTGTTGGCTATCATATGATTAAGATTAACACAAAAACTAATCTTAGAGAAACTAATAATATAAGGAATGTTTAATGATACAGACTTAAGGCAAAAATAAAGTTACATATTAGAGTTTGAAATTTTGATTCTTGAGCAAATATTTTATGTCATACACAGAGATACGAAAAATTTAAACTAGTGTGAACAAAAAATTAATATAATATGCCTCATAAAAATTTAGTTCTCCTAACCTATTACTATTGTTAATTGTTTAGCAGGCTAACAAAATAAATAATTTTTCACGCTTGTCTAAAAATGAAATATTTTAGTCAAACCATTATTTTTCTATCACAAACATTGTTCAAATAGCATATTTCAGAAGTAACACACTTTTCACATTAACATGATGAAGAGATTTCCAGAGACTGTTTGTAAATTTAGACACTTTAACACAAACTGCCGAAAAAACTTTTGCACCGAAGTTTTAAATGCATAGTCATCAGTGCAAGGATTCCTAATAATATTTGCAATTATAATGTCTATCTTTAGACTTATGACGAAGATTCTCTAAAGAATGAAGACAATTGTGCCATACAAATAATATCAGTAACAGTGCATAGAATTAAAGCTATCACATTATTTTAAAACACTTTTTGCCATTTAGTGCTTTGAATTATTTTCCTTCATACATTGCCAATGTCTTTTCGATTAACATTGTGTAAGTATCTTAGAGCAAAAAATCTAAAATCAATGAATATATTTCCCACATATTAAAGCAAGAATTTCGATTTGACATGATAAATGATACCCAAATTAAGAACACGTATTTCTTTATACGGATAACGGATTTTCTAACTCATCAACTTCTAAGCTTGGATTGTTTTGTTTCTGTTATTGACTAGTGTATCAGTGTAGTAAAGTGAGACGAGATCTTTTCTTCAGTTTATAGCTTTCTTTCAGTCATTAATAAGGCTTTGGTGGAGGCTAAACAGATAGCAAATACAATGAATACTTTTTGAGCGCAACGCTCGAATGCGCCATCTGGGGGGAAGATCGGATCCATGTATATCCACCGAGAAATGAGGCCGTTGAGATCATCTAGGTCTTTTAGTGACGTCACATACTGTGGTGATATGCGATTAGCCGCCAATTTCCAATATTTGTCCTTCATTAAATAGCAGTCTCGTTTGGCAGTCGGATATGTCATTTTAAACGAATTTAAAAAACTATATGTTGCATTATTTTACAGCTTTTAACAATACCATATTCGTGTGTAGTTCCAAGATGTAAAGGGAACTACAAAAATGGATCTTAAGTATCAGTATTTAGGTTTCCGAAACGTTAGGTAATTAAAAAAAATGGATAAACCAGGCAGTTTCTGCAGACTTAATAATAAGCTTTATAATTAAATAAGTTGTATTTCAGAATTACATTATTTTATATATTGTTCATTGTTATGTTAGCGAACATTAGAATATGAAACTAACAAAACATTCGTACTAACAAATAAAACAAATAAAATAAAACAAATTTAAACATCTTTTGTCGTGTTTAACTGTATATACAAACAAATATAAGATGTCATTAAGAGTTAACATTTTTATTATTTAAAAAAAACTAGTAAAAAAGGTTTAGTTATACTTTTAAAAGAAAGAAAAATTAATAAAAACGTTGATTGGCATTTGAAAGCTTATTCATTCTTAATGATAGCTAGCAATCATATGAGTAAAATTGACGATCTGTTTTGGAGCTTTTTGAAGTTTGCAGCTTATAACTCGCTTATATCCAAGGTAGCGGAGATAGGTGGATGATTACAGTATGCGGATAGATTTTAGGTAATACATAAGATATTGCAGCTTGCGTTTGTCCGTCGTGTCCATAAGGTATAAAAACGACAAGGCCCCAAGTCCTAGCTGTATTTTTAGGGTGGTGCGCTGTTGATCAAAGAGAGGGCATTCTAGAATAGTGTGATCAATATCGGAGATGGAACCGCAGTTACATTTGTTGTCTGGAGCGTGTCCAAAACGGAATAACTTTGCTTTAGTTGGATAGGATCTAGAGCGGATTTTAGAGAACGTAACGTCTTGGTGCCTGCTGGAGAGGGATAGAAGTTCGTTTTTATTTTGGCTCAGATGAAGAAAATCAGTGTAGTATTTGCTATTGTTGAAACTTGATTGCCTGGATAGTTGGTGGATTCGTTTAATTGATTGATAAATATCTTCTATGTAAATCTATCGTAAATTCTTGGTCTGGAGAGCGCTGCTTTTGCCAGCTCGTCAGTCGAGTTCATTGCTGAGAATCCCGGAGTGGCACGGAACCCATGCTATATCTACAGACTGTCATGAGGATGGGAGCGCTTCCATCGAGACTATGATTTGGTGTATGATTCCTTGTTTAGAGTCTGTAGCAGAATTTAGAGCTGTCAGAACAGAGAGTGAGTCTGTAAAAATTATAATTCGAGAACTTGTAGGGCATTTTTGAAGTGCTAATAATATAGCTATTCCCTCAGCTGTGAAGACCGAGCAAATGGATGGAACGGATCTGGACATCGCTGACCCGGAGCGGGAATTATATATTGCCACTCCTGCCTTGCCTGATGTTCGGGAGGCATCTGTATAGATCAGAGTGTGGTGTGGCCAATTATTGCGGACAAAGTCCCAGAATATGGTAGGTATTAAGTTCGGTGGTAGATTCTTGTTTTGATAGGGGAGATTTGTGAAATGTATACGGACTTTTGAGGGTATTTTCGGAGTTCGATCATATGATTAATGGTTATGCCGTGATCGTTTAGCCAGTTTTTTGCTTGTAGGGGGAGAGCTGATCTCCTGTAGGTATTCGGAATGCGCAGATTCTGGTATTTTATTTCACTTAGTGACTGACATTGGATTTGTCTGACATAAAACCGCATAGAGATCATGTTATGGCGTTCTTGGAGATTCGGACAGCTTGCCTCCTGGTGAAGTAGCGGTAGTGGAGTTCACTTCGGAAGGCCCGTAACTATCCGCTAGGTGGCATGGTACACTGTGTCGAGTATCTTGCGTTCACTTTTGCTGGCGAGGGAGTGCAGGTGACAGCCGAAATCAAGCGTCGGCGTAATGTATGACTGGACAATTCGGAATAAGTGGAAGGAGCGTGCGCCCCAGGAGTTCCTTGATATACATTTTAGTATGTTAAGCTTTTTTAGTGTAGAAATTTTTTTTCTTCCTGAAAATGATGGCGGTAGCTGAGGTTCGATAAAAAGTAAACCCCTAGAATGCGGATATGTGGCGTGGATGGAAAGACTATAACTCGACCTATACAGCTGGTCATCCCTCTTGAGGTTGACCAGGGTGGGGAGGATGTTCCGACATCAATTGACAGTTAGTTTAAATAGTTATTTTAAATCGTCTGCCAACTCTTGTGAAAATAATAACTGCAACTCTGACTGGTTGCTAGGCAACCCAAACGACTTTTTCTTGTTATTAATGTTTTTGTTTATCGTTCGTCTGTGAATGTCTGTTGAAATAAAAGAATACATAGGCTAAGACAGTACACACATCTTCCCAAGGGTTTCGCAGAGTTTTTAAAAATTACCATTTTTATTTCTTTTGCTGGATGATAGTCTGGCAATTGGTGAGTGACGTCCCGCCATTTCACTTTCGTGGTGGCGTCAGTGAGAATTATAAACTGCACCCTCATTTGGAACAATTGTTTCATCAACAACTGTGGCCTAATGGATCCATAAATCGAATGATAAATGTAACCGTTTATAATGGTATAGCCGTCGGATCTGAGGCACACGACGGCAAAAGAATGGTTACGCGTTGATGAAATTTTTTGGGGGGTCTTGAAATGAATTTCCGCTCGATAGATTCTCTTTTGCTTGGCGTAACATCACTTGAAGATACTTTGGAAAAATCTCCACTGGATGATTTGTCGTCAAGGATGGGTTTGCTGGAGTCTCTGGAAGCAGTAGATTTGCTAGATTCCCTTACAGCAGGTTTGTTGGATTCCTTGGACGTGGTCGATGACGCAAGTTTGCTCGATGAGACGTGTTTGCTAAATGATGGTCTGAAGAATTTTTTGGATCCCTAGAATGCTTGGAGACGAGAATAATGTTTGAAATCCGTTTCAATCAGCTGCGATAGTCTAGAGCCAAAACCATGGGTATGCTGGCAGATTTGATTCTAGTAGGAGCCACCATGACGATGAAACGTCGATGGTTTCATAACCACTGGTCATTTGGCAGGAGGTTCTCGCAGAGGAGAGATGGGTTCAAACGATAGCTGCAGAGGTTATGGAAGCAGTGGAGAAATTGGTTTTGGTAAAGGTATTACATCCGTGGGGCTCGGAATAGAAGTTGGAGGTAATGGAGACGGAGCTGACACAAGGTCCATCTCAGTCGATTCGCCTTCTTCATGAGAGAGGGAAGAGTCGGAAGACATTTAAAAAAACAATTCGTCAGATATGCTTGTAACACTTGTAATGCTCTCGAACGACTGAATGCTCTGCTTCAGAATCGATGCTCCTTATATACTGCTCAGGCAGGATATGACATCAGACACAGGATGTTTTGAGAATATTTTTTTTTAAATTCTTTGTATCTAAGTTTGACTAATGGCAAAAGCAAGTCTCTCGATGATAAACTGAACGCTTGAAAAGTATCAAAAGTATCACGTTGATAAAATTTTGCAAACTCGTATTGTCCCGCAGTGGACTGATCATTAAGACACGGTTCCCAGCAGATCACTGAAGTCAAGCATCACTGGCTGCGGTCAGTGTGCGGGTGGGTGACCGCTTGGGTGTGCGGTATTGGTCCTCGTTAAACTGTGCTACCGTAAAGTGCTCGACTTCGCGTGCAGTTCGTCGGGCTACCGAAGCGGGGGTACCATCCCCTCCGCAGAGGATCGAAATTGTGATGGCATGTCTTCGGATCATCCTCCGGGATGTTTCCCAGACCGTCGCCAATAGCCCATTGTGCAGCTCTAGTGCGACATAAATTAACAACAACAACAACAGCAAACTCGTATTAATACAAAAATTATTTTTTCTTCTCACTGTTGGTTTATAACAAACTTCGAGTCTTGCTGCTAGCCTCCGCTCTTGAAAATTTTTAGAGCTATCACAATTTGTGAATGTTGTATTGACAAGAATGTTACACAAGCATAATACTCAAAATAAATCTTGGCTTGAAATTTTTTTAAAGAGTTTTAACTGCACCCAAGACAAGTTGACCATTATACAACTATGTAAAAAAAAATAATTTTTTTTACAGAAATGTTGATACACTGTTTTGTCGTCACCAAGAAATATTTTTCCAACCTGAACCATGGCAATGCTTATTTTAAAATTTTACACATTGCTTTCAACGCACCCATGGGGTGTGTGAGCGTGCTACACAATCATTGGCTCTGAAATCTGTTGGAGAGATTGCTCCACGGATTTGCGAAGCTCTGAAAATTTATTGGGGTGGCGATACTTGTTTATACATTGAAATGTCGCTGTTCCGAAATACATCTGATTTTTTTACAATGCTTGAAATGTTAGTAACTTTGGGCTCTTTCTTCCCAAAATTATTCCAAACTCTCACCAATCAAAAGTTTTACAGTTGTGTGGTGAGCTGGTTGTTACAATTTTTTATAAAATACTTTATTGACCAACACTGAACAATTGTATTTTTTGCTAAAACAACTTTCGTTTCAATTTGCTATCGACAAGTGGTCAAGACTAAAAAGGTCAATGTTGCCAGCTCGAGTGTTTTTACAAAAATGGGGACCTGTCCCCATTTTTCGGTGTTGGAAGATTTAAATTGACTTCCGGCACGTTGGACAAGTGTTGGGATTTTATTTTATTTTATTTTATCACGGTCTCTGAACAGCATACTCGATTTTGGGTTTACAACTACTGATGTTCAACTCCGTAGCCTTGTAATATTGATCCTAATCCAGAAGATAAGGGAATTCCTGGATCAAGTATCGGGAGAAATTTGCCCTCGTGGAGGACTTTTTGATGGAACTAACCTGCATTTCCGTTACATGGAGAGGTAGACCGCGAAAACATCCCACGCTTAGCCTGACGGCAAATGGACTCTAACCCATGATCCGCTTACCACTGAAGATATTTCACGTCAGCGCTGTGGTCGGTGCAAGCCGGATGCGGAATTCGCATCCCAGCCATTGGCGAGATTCGAACCCGGTTCACCTCATTGAAAGGCGATTACTGATTTCGACAGCTACATTCTGTAGCTGTCGAAATATTGCTTTTTGATGATTTTCACCAGCCTGTTGATTCCAAACGATTTGTTTGTCCAGAAGGCAAGCGGCCCAGGTAAACAGTATAGGTCACAATCCTCCAGGTCACAAGTGATGTAGCATTTGATTAATGTTTCTTTATCAGCAAGTCGGTTTTGATTGAGTTTTCAGACAAAAGTAATTTCGGCACACGTTGACAATCTCTGATTGAATTCATAGTGTCAGAAGAAATGAGGCAGCTCCTCAGCGTGCTGGTCCTTTTATACAATCCGTTCGGACGATTCCAAGTAGGATCTGGTGTCAGATGAAATGGATTCGTCCAGCACGACGGAAGCAGTGACGGTGCAGGGCGTGACGTCAGTCCAAATGGAATGTTCTGGAACGCTACGGGGTCTCTAATTGTAGCCACAGGGTGTGAAAACATCCGGTGTTGCTCTCAATTTGGAAATTATCTCAGGGTGTCCTTTCGATGATACGAGACTTTAAATCCTGTAATATATTTTTTTATCCTTGGAGACTAACACAAACTGATTCATTATTTTTCAGTGTTTCGTTGTTGTTGTTGTTGTTAATTTACGTCGCACTAGAACTGCACAATGGGCTATTGGCGACGGTCTGATTCAGTGATCGTATAGACCAGTTTGTTGAAATGATTATCAAAACCCTATTGTAATGGAAACGCGTAGTCCATTGAAAAACTGAAAGCAATTGCGTCTTGACAGTGCAGTGAGAATTTGTCAAAGGATGAATTTTGAATTTTTTTTTTTTTTTTTTTTTTTTAAAAAAAGGTCACGGTGCTCATGTAATTTTTTCGAGTGTCTGTACAATTGAAAAGAGGGGGAAGGGTAAAAGGCATGGATCATAGTCACCGAGAGTCAAGACCTCTCAGTAGATTTGTGATGTGATCCTCTGAAGTGTTAGTGAACCTTAAGATAACACGATATTCAGATTTGTATTAAGAAAAAACTATAATAAATAGTTCAAACTTTTGAGCGACGTAATATATTTTTGCTTGAGCTAACTTAATAGCACTTAAATTTTTTTAAGGGGTGAATTTTTAGCTTTTTAAGTTATTTATAAAGTTATAACTCAATAAAACGAACACGTAGGACTTCTTGATGTTTTTTAATAGAAATGAAGAAATAAAATTTAACAATAAATATTTAACTTTTAAATCTTTATTCATCATATTTTTAATATCAAAAGAATAAACCTTATTTGAGTGTATAATTTATTATGCATTTTAATAAGGAAACGAATACGAGACAAATAAAAATATCATGGAAGAAAGGAGACAAATAAGGAAATTATAGTTTTATTTACACATTTATGAAATTTTTATTTTAAAATACGTTCTAAGGAATTTTTTCAGAATCCTGTTGTTGTTACACATCCCCCTGGAGAAGGAAGGCCTAGACCAGGTCCAGAAGGCCACGTCGCGTCAGTTCCCCATATATCTGCTGAAAGTCCCGATCAACCATCAGCTGCTTAAAAGAAGCGCCAAATCATAAAAGAAGGTGATCAGGACTAGCAGGTTGTGAGTAGGAACAAGGTTGGAAAGTCTTCTCCCCATTTTGAAACCTTAAACACTTAAGATGGCCACTTCGAAATCTGGCCGTGGCCGATTGGAAAGGCAGAGGGCCGCAGCATGTTAATGATAGGCCAGGGTACTACTGATGGGAGGGAGTACGGCGCCACACTAGAAGCAAACGATGTTTTCCCAGCGAGTGGATCTCAGTGGGAGTAAGCAACACCTCCTAGAAGTAGGAAGGCCTCAGCACGGATCAATTTAGTAGTCCGATGTTACGAAGTTAACTGCGCAGTTGATGAAAAGTAAGAAAGATGTTATTACGTTCGGGGCACTAAGCTGCGCAGTGTTTGAAAATACGAAATATGTCATTACGTTTGGACTACTAAAGGATATTTATGGTAACCCGTGCAGAGGCCTACTCTTTTCTAGGAGGTGTTGGAGCAAGACGGTTGAAACAGTCCATAGGAAGATCACACCCATTCTTGGCGAGCTTTCAGAATCCTATGATATACATTCAAATTCCAAGTAGAAATAATATAAACATAAATAGTGCAATTATTTACAAATAAATGACGCATATAATATTTAAATAGTACAAAATAATTTAGCTATGTATTTATATTTATAGAGTAATAATAATAAAAAAAGTAATTTAGCAAAGTATTTCGATCATTAAGATTGTGAAACTTTAAAATAGTACTTATTATTTTCAAAAATAGATATACCTTTTTTTACTATAAAAAAGTAAAGTATTCTCAAATCTTAAGTTTTTCTAACATATACATATTACTTTTATGCATATTATTTTAATATTATAAAGCCAGTGTATAGATTTCCATAGTTTTTGTTTTTAATTGCCAGAAATATTTGTAGAATACACTGTGTATAAAAATGTGAGGAAAAAAAATTCTTACAAATCATATTTTAAAAAATCAGAATTTAAAACTTCAAAACACACTCAACGCGTAATGCAAATAACTACTTCTCCATTTGAATTACGTACATAGTCAAATGAAAAATAAATTAATTTCAAAAAATTAACAATATTGCTCTAATATTTTAAAAAGCTAAAAAAATGTTTATAAAATTTTCTGAATTTTTGAAATTGCAAGTTTCAGCAATATTTATAAAAAAATATTATCAGCGAAATATTTACTACCGTAATTCTTTGCACTTTGCACCTATTTGCTAATTTATCTATACTAGCAGGTTGTGAGCANAGAGAGAGAGAGAGAGAGAGAGAGAGAGAGAGAGAGAGAGAGATATATATATAGAGAGAGAGAGAGAGAGAGAGAGAGAGAGAGAAAGAGAGAGAGAGAAAGAGAGTATCAAATGCACGCATGTTACATGTTTTTAGAAGGTTTAATAATTTTTAAAACGCTCGTAAAACACACTATTTTATGAAGTAGATTAGGCTGATTTTAGAAAAATTTATTACTTTGACAGAGCTTGGATTCAAATAACCTGTAATTACCAAAAAAGCATGCACGTGAAAAAGTTTTCGTTTTTGCTTTAAAAATTACTTTCCTTTTGTCAAAAAATGCACATCAATTTATAAAAATTGTAGACAGAAAGATAAATATTTTTCAGAGTGCTTTTTGAAAATTTTATTCCAGCAATAAATATTTTTCAACACTTTTAACAATCTTTGGTCAATTTGACGCATTAAAATTAAATTACAATATTTAATAACAAATTACAAAATAGCAAAAAAAAATTTTTTTAAGGTATCAGCATAAGATAACGCAAAAACAATTCATCTATATTCGAAAGATTCATAACATACAAAGCATGAACAACAGTTTCATTAATATTCATTTAGATAAGAATATTCAAAAATTAAAATGGCTAACAATGAATTAAATTCCTTTTTTATTAATATGATTTAATGTATTGGATGTAGCAATAAAGGAAACGAAGGAAATAAAAATAAATATGAAAATATGACCACCGAAGCCGACGTCTTCAGGGGGTACCGGCCCCGGTAGCCATAAAACAAAACCTTTTCTATTGAGGGGGAGGCAATTGCCTCAGTACCTTCAGTACGCGTGCCCAAACAAGGAGCACTGAAGTTAATCTTGACTTAGGGATTACTTCGGNGCCCCGGTAGCCATAAAACAAAACCTTTTCTATTGAGGGGGAGGCAATTGCCTAAAGTAACACCCTCAGTACCCTTAGCACCCTCAGTACGCGCGCCCAAACAAGGAGCACTGAAGTTAATCTTGACTTAGGGATTACTTCGGACAGAAAGTTACTAAGTCATATATTATGTTTAAATAAATTAAAAAATATAAAAAAATTTAAAATGTTTAAAAATGTTAAAAATAAAAAATGCAAAACTTGTCCTTTGGCTGTTAGTTCTCAGATTGACAGCCATTCTAATGTATATTTTTGTAAAAGTTTTAATATTATTTATTTAATTCAGTGCATTGATGTTATGTTGGTCAGACAGGTCTTGAATTTCATAAGCGGATTAATTCCCACAGGTCTGATATAAAAAAATTTAATAATAGTAATTTTTCCACTGATTATGAAATTTCGCATTTTCAATTTCATGATTTTGATAATGTTACTCTTTTCATTTTAGATTTGATGGAAAATTTAGTTAATAGACTTGATTTAGAAAACATTTACATTAGTAGTCTTAAAACTCTTTTTCCATATGGATTAAATAGTAAATTTAATGGGGAAGGTAATGCTAATACTGAAGAAAATTGTATATATGATAAATTTAAAATTTATGATTTTCCTTGTGTTTTTGATTCAAAATATAGGAATAAAAGAGGTGGGAGAAAAGGTAAAGTTATAGAATTTGATGAATTTTCGAATTTTTGTAACTTACCTGTTAATTTGAATAATATTTTCATTATTAGGAAATATATTTTTGGTTTTAAAAATAAAGTTCTTAAAAATTTCCTTATTAATTTTGGTTCTAAAATTAAATTTGATATTCAACTTATTAAATTTATTGTTTGTGATTTGATTAAATCAAAAATTGGTGTTAGCAAAACTGATATGCTTTTTAATAAGGTTTCTAAAGTTGAAAAGGTTTTTTGTAGGATTAATTTTCATGACAAAAAATTTGAAATGGCTAGGCTACCACAGATTATTCATACTCTTCCTGATTTTTTTCCTTTAGAGCAAATTAAGGTTTCTGCTGCTTTTAAATTTTTTTCTACGCTTAGAAAAAAGGTGTGTAATTATAATTTTTTAAGTCGAAATCCAAATTGTATTTCTAAATTTGATTGTTATTGTAATGAAAAGGATTTTTCACAATATATTGATAATGATTATGGACATGTTATTACGGGAAATTTGGAGGTTGTTGGTGATCAAGATTTAATTAATATTTTAAGCAAAGGTTCAAAATTTAGGACAAGGATTAAAATGAAAAAAGAAGATTTTATTTTATCTATTAAAAAGGATCTAGATTTTTTTATTGCAAAAATTTCCAGAAAATGTCATTGGCCCGTAGAGGGTTTTTCAGAGTGGAAAGCTAAAATTATTGAAAGGGTTAAATTTAATTTATTTAATACCATATTTAGTTCATTTCCTAGTGGTACTTATATTGATTATGAATTGTCTAGGAAAATTAGGAATCTTAAAGATTAATTCATTGTTACTGTAGTGCAGTGTTTCCCAAACTTATGACATTTGTGTACCCTTTCTAAATTTTTCGTAACGCTGTGTACCACTAATAAAAAAATGAATGTATTTTTTCACTATAAAAAAATTTCACAAAAGTTAAAAATCACAACTGGCTGTTGACACAAATTATTAACTGTTAACTCTGAAAAAAATAGCCAATAGAAAAATAAGTAATCGTGAATTTTCATGGCTAGCTTTGTTTTTAAACAAAATTTTTTGAAATTTTCATTTGTTGCAAGATATTACGTATAAGAACGCGTACCCCCGCTAAACTGTTCCCGTACCCCTGGGGGTACGCGTACCACACTTTGGGAAACACTGCTGTAGTGGATAAAGCTTCAAATAATTTTTGTATTAAGTGTAAATATTTTTTTAAAAAATTGATTATTGGAGAATTTAGCGCAAATAATACTTATTTAAAATTAAAAGTAGATAAAAAAGTTATTGAAAAAAGAATTATTGCATTTAGTAAAAAATTAAAATTTAGTTTAAATAGGATTACATTTCCCAATTTATTTCCTATTGTCAAATTTCATAAAAATCCGATTAAATTTAGATTTATAGCATGTGGTATTAATTGTTACAATTCTGATATTAGTAAAACGTTTTTTTAGTTTTCTAAAAATTATTTTGCTTAAAATTAAAAAAGAGAAAAATATTGTTATAAAGAGTAATGTTGAAGTTTTGGATTATATTAATAATAATGATATTTCCAGCATTAATACTTTTGATTTCGAAAATTTGTATTCAAGTATAACCACATGAAAAGATTATTGAGATTTGAGAAGGTATTTTTGATAGGTATTTATTTAATGAGAAAATTGATAAGTCTAATTGGTTTGATTTATGTAGGTTTAATCTTTTTGAGAATGTTCTTTTTAATGGTTTAGATTTTTATAAACAAGTTAATGGAATTCCACAGGGTAATTCCTTTTCTGGTGCTTTTGCTAATATTTTTCTGCATTTTTGTGAAGTTAAATTTCTAGAGCATAATGAATTTAATGCTTTCAGATATATAGATGATTTGATTTTGTTTAATTGTGATAATTATAATTTTATTTATAGTTTTTATCCTAAAGATTTGATTTTGAAAAAAAACTAATGAGAATTGTTGAATATTTAGATTTTAAAATTAATATTGTTGACAATTTTATTAAAATTGGTGTTTTTGATAAAAGAAAAGCTTTTAAATTTAAAGGGGTTTTTTTCTGTAATTTTAATACTAATTTGTGTAATAAAATTTTTAAAAATTTGGTTTTTTCGCAATTGGTTAGGATTAAAAATATTTGCAATAATGTTGAAAGTTTTCGGGAAGCTGTGAATAATTTTTTTAAATAATTTGAGTAATAATGATTTTCCTTTCAATTTTTGTAAAGTTAATTTTTTAATTAAGAAAATGATCGAAGAATTCAAGTTTTTTATATTTTCTTCTTTTAACAGGGCGCAATTCAAGTCTTAACTGAGCAGCCCCAGTTGAGCATTCTATTAATTTGTGACGTATCTTTTTCTTGAATTCTTTTTTCTCAATCTGCGCAATGTAATAGAGGACGTTGTTTTCTTTTGTTTTAGTGTTTCCTTTTCATTCTGTGTGCTTATGAAATCGATGTTTGACCTGGTTTAAGTGAGTTTTGAGTTTTTATTTTCTGATGAATTTGTTTGAGTTTCTTTTCTAAATTGTTTCTTTGTATTTCATGTTTTTTCCTGGACTTCTACGCAAAACCTTCGGGGTACTGAGGGTGTTACTTTAGGCAATTGCCTCCCCCTCAATAGAAAAGGTTTTGTTTTATGGCTACCGGGGCTGGTACCCCCTGAAGACGTCGGCTTCGGTGGTCATATTTTCATATTTATTTTTATTTCCTTCGTTTCCTTTATTGCTACATTTATCCTTTTTGTGAAATTTCTGCTGCTTTTATGCGCGTTTTTTTACATAGAAGTTTTAACAATTTTGATTTAAAAAAATTTCTGTTTTCTCTTAGTATTAATGTATCGGAGTTTCTTTGCTTTCAAGTACGAATATTTATGAAATTTTACTCATATGATTGCAAGCTATCATTAAGAATAAATAAGCTTTCAAATGCCAATCAACGTTGTTATTAATTTTTCATTCTTTTAAAAGTATAACTAAAGCTTTTTTACTAGTTTTTTTAAATAATAAAAATGTTAACCCTTAATGACATCTTATATTTGTTTGTATATGCATTTAAACACGACAAAAGATGTTTAAATTTGTTTTATTTCACGTCTAAGAGTTTTGAAAAAGTACGAATGTTTTGTTAGTTTCATATTCTAATGTTCGCTAACAATGAACAATATATAAAATAATGTAATTCTTAAATACAACGTATTTAATTAAAAAGCTTATTATTAAGTTTGCAAAAACTGCCTCGTTTGATAATCCATTTTTTTTAATTACCTAACGTTTCGGAAACCTAAATACTGATACTTAGGATTCATTTTTGTAGTTCCCTTTACATCTTGGAACTGCACACGAATATGGTATTGTTAAAAGCTGTAAAATAATGCAACATATATTTTTTTAAATTCGTTTAAAACGACATATCCGAAGGACAAATGGCGGCTAATAGCGTATCACCACAGTATGTGACGTCACTAAAAGACCTAGATTATCTCAACGGCCTCATTTCTCGGTGGATATACATGGATCCGATCTTCTCCCCAGATGGCGCATTCAAGCGTTGCGCTCAAAAAGTATTCATTGTATTTGCTATCTGTTTAGCCTCAACCAAAGCCTTATTAATGACTGAAAGAAAGCTATAAACTGAAGAAAAGATCTCGTCTCACTTTACTACACTGATAAACTAGTCAATAACAGAAACAAAGCAATCCGTTATCCGAATAAGGATCATGTCAAATAGAAATTATTGCTTTAATATGTGGGAAATATATTCATTGATTGTAGATTTTTTGCACTAAGATACTTACACAACGTTTGACGAAAAGACATTGGCAATGTATGAACGAAAATAATTCAAATGGCCGAAAGTGTTTCAAAATAATGTAAAAACTTCATTTTTATAAACTGCTTGCTCTGAAACTCTCTTCATAATGCTGATGGGAAAAGTGTGTTACTTATGAAATATGCTGTTTGAACAATGTTTCTCTGAGAAAAATAATGGTTTGACTAAGCAATTTCATTATTAGACAAACGTAAATTTTTTTTTAATTTGTTAGCCTGCTAAACAATTAACAATAGTAATAGGTTAGGGTAACTAAACTTTTATGAGGCATATTAGATTAATTTTTTGTTCACACTAGTTTAAATTATTCGTATCTCTGTGTATGTAATAAAATATTTGCTCAAAATTTCAACCTATAATATGTAACTATATTTTTGCCTTAAGTCTGTATCGTTAAACATTCTTTATATTATTAGTTTCTCTAAGGTTTGTGTTGATCTTAATCATATGATAGCCAAAACATATAGTTACAGCCTTAAAATTTGTTTTGAATGCTACACTAAATAATCTAAGCTAATATGATCATTTACGAAGAATATACTATAGATTATTGTAAAGCATTTAAAATGATACACCAGTTATGATTTGTAAGCAATAATAATAATTTAAATATTTCTGTTACGTTTCTTTTTTCTCTGCATTACAAAATTAGCTTCAAAATAAATTTCTAGCCTTCGTTTCTTTACTTATTATTGAAAAAATCATATTTCTTATAAAATATTTTTTAGTTTTTTTTTAAAATTTAATTTAATTGTTCTGATAAATTTACTATTTAAAGCATAAGTGATTATCAAATTTCAGTGACATTATTTTCAACTTTAATTAATTACAGCAATTTTATTTAAATCACACAAGTGATATTACATGTGATATGAAATGAACTAAGACTAATATTTCTAACTATGAGATGACTATTCATGATAGTGATAACGAGAATAGTTATGCAACATGTAATAAGAGTTTTTCATAGACAAGTAATCTAACTGACCGGCAGTTGGACTGATACTGGTTAATAACCTGACTTTTGTAATAAACGTAATAAGAGTTTTCAATGGAGAAGTAATGTGACTGAATACAGTCATGTTCATTTTAGTGTGAAGCCTCATTCTCATAGCATATGCAATAGGAATTGTTCCCATAAAAGTGACATGACTGAACACTATCGTGTTCAGACGGGTGAGAAACCTTTTTCCTGTAATATATGTAATAAGAGTTTTTCAATTCGCAGTGGTCTGACTAGACATAGTCGTGTTCACACTAGTGAGAAACCTTTTTCCTGTAGTATATGTAATAAGAGTTTTTCAATTCGTAGTGGTCTGACTAGTCACAGTCGTGTTCATACTGGTGAAAAACCTTATTCTTGTAGCATATGTAATAAGAGTTTTTCACATAGAAATCATCTGATTGACCACATTCATGTTCACACTGGTGAAAAACCTTTTTCCTGTGATATATGTAATAAGAGTTTTTCACAAAAAATTCATCTAACTATACACAATCGTGTTCATACTGATGAGAAACCTTTTTCTTGTAGTATATGTACTAAGAGTTTTTCACAAAAAATTCATCTAACTATACACAATCGTGTTCACACGGGTGAGAAACCTTTTTCCTGTAGTATATGTAACAAGAGTTTTTCAATCAGAAGTAATCTGACTACGCACAGTTATGTTCATACTGGTGAGAAACTTTTTTCCTGTAGTATATGTAATAAGAGTTTTTCAAGCAGAAGTTATCTGACTACACACAATCGTGTTCACAATGGTGAGAAACCTTTTTCCTGTAGTATATGTAATAAGAGTTTTATAAACAGAAGTGAACTGACTGCTCACAGTCGTGTTCATACTGGTGTGAAGCCTTATTCTTGTAGCGTATGCAATAAGAGTTTTTCCCATAGAAGTACAATGACTAAACACTGTCGTGTTCACACCGGTGAGAAACCTTTTTCCTGTAACATATGTAACAAGAATTTTTCAAACAGAAGTCAACTGACTGAACATAATCGTGTTCATACTGGTGAAAAACCTTACTCTTGTAGTATATGTAATAAGAGTTTTTCATATAGAAGTCATCTGACTGATCACATTCATGTTCACACTGGTGAGAAACCTTTTTCCTGTAGTATATGTAATAAGAGCTTTACAAGCAGAAGTCATCTGACTAATCACAGTTATGTTCATACTGGTGATAAACCTTTTTCTTGCAGTATATGTAATAAGAGTTTTTCACAAAGAAATTATCTAACTAAACACAATCATGTTCATACTGGTAAGAAATCTTTTTCCTGTAGTATATGTAATAAGAGTTTTTCAAGCAAAAATTATCTGACTAAACACAGTTATGTTCATACTGGTGAGAAACTTTTTTCCTGTAGTATATGTAGTAAGAGTTTTTCAAGCAGAAGTTGTCTGACTGCTCACAATCGCGTTCACACTGGTGAGAAACCTTTTTCCTGTAGTGTATGTAATATGAGTTTTTCACAAACAAGTACTCTAACTAATCACAATCGTGTTCACACTGGTGAGAAACCTTTTTCCTGTAGTATATGTAATAAGAGTTTTTCATACAGAAATAATCTGACTACACACAGTCGTGTTCATACTGGGGAGAAACCTTTTTCCTGTAGTATATGCAATAAGAATTTTTCACAAAGAAGTCACCTGACTCAACATTTTCGTGTTCATGCGGCAGAGAAAACTTCTTGCAGTACATATAACAAGAGTTTTTCAAACAAAAGTCATCTTAAAAGTCACAGTTATATTCATACTGGTGAGAAACATCTATCTATGTAGTTAGTATATGTAATAAGAATTTTTTGCATTGCAGTCACCTGACTAAGCATGTTTATACTGGTGAGAAACCTAATTCTTGTTGTATATGTAATAAGAGTTTTTCACAAAGAGGTCATCTGACTCGATGCAGTCGTGTTCATACTGGTGGCAAACCTTATTCGTGTAGTATATGTAATAAGAATTTTTCACATAGAAGTTGTCTGACTGAGCATTTTTGTGCTCATACTAGTGAGAAACCTGATTCTTGTTGTTATTTCTTTGAGATTGTCTCTGTAAGGGAATTTTATGCTCACTGCTCTGTTCATATTGCTGACTAACTTTATTTTTATTCACATGATGTTTAAAAAATAGTACAACCTGTTTATAAGTATAATATAATTTTCGTAAGGATAGTATAACCTGATAAATAAACCTGTTCATGATTATTTTCATTTCACTTTGAAATTTCACTAACATTGTGTAACGAGTTTCATAGAGAAATATTTTAACTGCCTGCTAATTTGTCCAGAGCAACTACTACAAATTAAAAGTTGTTTGTTGTAAGGTACCAATTTTTTTAACTTGTAATTCTGTTGGGCAAAGCTGATATTCAATATTATGGGCTTAGAAATTCGAGAAATAGTTATTTTACTGAGTATCGTCTGAATGTTAGGCTTTCTGGCTTCTGAATCGTTAACTCCTTTTTGTTTGAATGCAAACCATAGTATTCATTTTATGCCATATTTAACTATTAAAATATATTGTTTCTGATTCAAATTAAGGGTCATCATAACTTTTGCTATTAAGTAGGATAAAACACCCTTCATAATTCCAATTAAGGGTTGCTAATTTTTAATTTACTCAGTCGAAGAGCAAGAATACCAGGACCTTGGTCATTTTTTTATACTTTGAATGAGATTTGTAAATGTTAAATTTCTAAATTTGTTTTCTGATTAAGTTCTTTTATAGTTCTGCAAGAAAAAAGTTCGCACCCCTTGTTAATATTGGTAATAAAGGATGATTTTATTATTAATATTTTTTTTGTTGTTATGTTATTTTATTTAGAAGGTCTCAATGTTCATTTTTATGTGAATTAACAAAGAGATGTTAAGTTTTTCCCTCTGATTCCTCTGATGTATATAAGCTTCGAACCAATAAACATGATTTTTTTTTCAACCTAAGCATAGTCTATAAATCATTATTTTTGAAGTGTAAAAGGAAAGTTTTTTTTCAAAAATTCAGGAGTAACGATCCACTTTTTTTTTTTAAATAAATAAATTGAATTTTGTGACTAAATATTTACATTTATAAAAACATGAAAATTGGAATATGACTTCACATTCAAGTTAAATTATATAAAATACCATTTTAAACATAAAAATTTTAATTTTCTATGGAATTGAGAAATATGTTAAAGAAGTTCACTAAAATTTGATAATTTTTTGCTTTTTCTCTTGCTATTTGATATTTTACAATTTAACATAAGAAAATGATTTATTTGATAAAATGCAATCAATATATTTACTCATTAATCTAACATGAGATCATTTAGAATGTAGAAGCATAACGTTATTAAAAATAATAGCATTTTATTCATTTTTTTAAATTATGTATTTGAAAGAAAAAACATTAAAAAAAAACATCTTTAGAAAAATTTATGAACATGCTTCAGAATTTTACAGCAAATTTTTTTTTGTTTCATACATAAAAATAATGTTTTGTAATGTAGTTTTATAAGTAAAATAAATTTTTGTTGCATGTTTTTAAATAAATTTATTTTACTTTTAACTTATTGTGAGTAATATAAGTAGTTTTTCATGCTGCGTACAAAATTCAACTTTGTTGACATACAAAATTTAATTTTTTTTTTGCTCTAATGTATTTTACATTGATATATTACATTAATTTATTGACCTATTATGAGTAATTTAAGTAGTTTTTCACATTATGTACATAATTCAACTTAGTTGACAAACAAAATTTAACTTTTATTGCTCTAAAGTCATGTTTTATAGTCAAAAGCATTTACGTTTCTGTTCTCAGTATATCTGTAATAGTTGTGTGACTATGCAATATATAATTTTTTCTCTAAATAAAAAATATGCTATAAATCAAATGACTGTGACACATTTGATTAGCACTAAAAACAGCATTTTGCCTTATTCTTAATAGACATAGAATTCTAAATTTCATATAGAATGTAAATAAATAAAAGGATGATTAAAATATCTTTGATAAAATTTTTTAGTTGTGATAAATTTATGTTAATATATTGGAAAAAAAAGGCGTATACCTCTTACAAAAATATTAATTGTATTCGCTTCCTCACCTTTGGGTTAATGTCAGATATGGGCGTCGATTTCAACTGTAATATATTACAAATAATCACTGCTTTGTAATCAATTACTCATAGTCACGATTGCAGGTAATTGTGATTACAAATAATCATAATTTTTGATTACACCAGAGTAGGGCAAAAATATAATTGATTACATTTTTCAATTACAGATGATTGCAAATTTTCATTACAACTGGAATCGTGATTACATAACCAATTACTGTCATCAAGTACTTGTAATCATAATTACAAGCAATCAAAAAATATGATTACACATAATCGTGATTACATGCAATCGTGATTACAATTAATCTAAATATGTGATTACATTTTTATATACGTAGTAATTAGATATGCATGTGCAAACAATATAGACTTGTACACTACGAATGTATGCATTTTATGCAAATACTTGTCTATGTAAAATGTATATGTTCATGTAGGCATGCATATATAAGTACTTGTTTGTAGAAACATATATACATTGTACCAATGTGTGTCCCATCCATGTATCTACAATATTTCTCATCTTATGCATCTATGTAGAATGTATGAATATTGTCAAAGTATGAATTTGTTGTCAAAGTTAAAATGATATTCCACTATGTTACCATTTTTAACTTACGGGTTTTTGCAAAATCTCTTATTTTCTGTAACGAAAGTTTAATATTTTTTTGCTGGGTCCTGCGCAATTATTTGGAATTTTATGTACAGAAGCTGACATAAATTTGCAAAACCTTCCTATTATGTTTTTTAGTTTTAATAATGATTACATGAATACAACTTTTAAGCCGCAGTATGCTTTTTTATTTATTATGAGGCAGATATATTACTTGTGATAATATCCTCATAATTGTAACTGTAAACATTCAGATTTCATGTACATTTAAATTTATTTAATCACTAGATAAAACGAAGCATGAATTTAGCAAAGCCTAACATACAAACTGCCCAATAATTCACATCACAACAGTTATTTGAAGAATATAATAATTGAAGCAAATATATTCTTAATAAAGCAATCAGATTTTAGATTGAAAAATATGTGATTTCCGAAAAATATCTTTGAGATAAAAATATATGTGTGTATACTTTCAGAAGTGCATCCTTTTTTATATCGTTAATTCTAATATTTATGTGTTTTGCAAATATTATTTGTAATTAGCAACGGCAGTGAGTTAATTGGTAATGCATATTAATTACACAATTGGGATTCATAACTGCTTTTTGTTGCTATTATTTAGTTATAACTAATATGCATTAAAGTAAAATCAGACATTAGTTTTGATTGTGATTTAACTGTAAAAGCATATTATTTACAATCAATTAATCGTAAAAAAGCATATTAGTATCAATCATTAATAGCAAAGTAAATGAAGAAAAACATTAAACTGTGCGAGTTATATGATAAATTTGTAATAATTAAATAAAATATTTGAAATCCTTAAGGTCACGAGAAATATCTTTCGCAATTTTTGAGAAGTGTCTGAATTCTACCTATGTTTCTGGTGTTTATCTCTGAGTAATGTCATTTTTCAAGCCACTTATATTTAAATAATGTAAACTTGATAAAAAAAAATTTCAGTTCTGTATAATTTTTTTTAATGACACCAAAATTACAACTGTTAAAAAATATACTTAACTTTTATATTAAAACTTTTTTTAGTATTAATGGAGAAAAAATCAATTAGTAACTGAAAATAAAAACTCAACTGATTTTTTTTAAATGGATTGCATTTTTTATATGAAATAATTTTTCCTTAAATATTAACTTTCAAAAGTGATATTTGAACATTTTTTGTTTAATGCTATTAATATTCAATTTAACTTACTTTAAGCTAAATCTACACAATTTTCATTTAAAAATAATTAACAGTAGGTATTTAATTCTGTTAATATTTAAAGTGGTAAATCAAATTTAATACTAAAAATAATAAATGTTTGTAAAAATATCTTTGAAATTTAAAAAAATATAATGCGTGAGCATAATTATAAAGATATGTGATTGACATCAGTTATGTACTTTAAAGGGGAAAAAAAACATTAAAAAAAATCTGGTTATTACTTAGTTATTCTGTTCAATAGTTAATAGCTTTTTCTAATCCTAATAAAGGCAGGGGGACTAATTTTTAAAAAAATATGATTGCTAAGAAGTTTAAAAAAAAAAAAATTCTATATTTAGTGAATACTGTTTACAGAATCTTTCATTTATAAGCAAGATCTATTTTTCTATGAAAGCAAAATTTTTCATAACAATGAAATTGTGTACAATTCATGTAGTCATTGAGTTTCCCCTAATTCTTAAAAAGGTCTCAAAGCAGAGATCATAGTAATTAATAAACATAAAGGAATCCTTAAAAAAATGGAATATAGGAGTATATCAAGTCAACGGATGTCCCCAGCCACAACTGAAAATCAGTTTCGCAGCCAGTACTATGGATAAAGGTTTACAAAATTTGACTTTTTATCGGTATTTACACCTGGCTGCGGTGTTAAAATTTCGTCGTTAGCTCATGCGCATTTCACGCAGCCGGTGTACAGGGAGTCGCGAATAACTTGAACGATATTTAGTGCAGACGATATTTTAAGTTGCAAAATCAAACACCAAAACGTACTTTCTCAGAATAGACATAACTTTTTTTCGACGCATACGAATTTCTGTGCCGCAAATTATAAGGGGTTGACGCAATTTGAGAAATACGGTCACAATAATTTAGTCAAGAGAGCTGTCCAAAGTTTGAACCCTTTAATGTTAAATTTATTTTGTGCGTATTTTGCCATATCTCGAGAACTTTTTAATCGAATCGGAAATTTTTAGCATACGATTGTAGAATTCATTTGCCTAAAGATAATTCCTTGCGAAAAGTAACTTTTAGTAAATATTTATTTAATAATAGTCGAAAAAAATTTGAATTGTAAGGTAAAACATTTATTAAATCATTTTAAAGAACGTAATTTCACATGACAAAATACGAAATTTGATCGAAATCTGTTAAATAGTTCTTGAGAAATAGAATTTTAAGGAAGTTGTATATTTAAAACTGCATCAGACTTAAAAACTTACGTTTTCTGGATAAACATAGGTTTCTTTTTACATATTTATATTCTTCACGTTCAAAATAAAGGGGATAGCTGCAATCTGGATATTGTGACTATCACAGTTTATTTAGGAGAACGGATGAAAATGTGGTCCCCTTCATATTAATTTCACTTTTGTGAATTAATGACAATACTATTGAGATCATAATGCCCAGATTGTGGCTGCCCCTTATACTTTGGGGGCCAGAATATTCTGAATCCTTTGAAAAAAAAGGTATGTTTATTCAGAGAAAGTACGTTTATGATGATTAATTAAATAAAGGGTCGAAAGAAACAGTTTAGGGTAAATAATTTTAATAATTTCTTAAAATTTACCCACATAACAATTATGAAGCACACAGAAAAGTTAGAGCTGTTTAAAGTCTTTAACCTCTGAAAAAGAATATCTTCTAAATGTTAATAGAGGGGGGCTATTTGTGTGTTGGGTAGTGAGAGAGGGGTCTGACCATTTAAGCAAATTATCAGGGGTGATTGTATTCCTGGTGTACTCCCCAAGTATCACTCAGTATCGATCGATCTCGAAGAAACATCGCTTACGACGTCGATCGATGTTTTCCCGAAACATTGATCTATGTAAAAGCGTCCGATTTTTTCTATATTGTACGACATTGTAAAATTGATGTAGATCTATATCTCAATAACGCCGTAGAATGTAGAGTTTGAAAAAAAAAACATATTTCACGGCGTCTACAGATACAGTAGAATGCCGATGAATATTTTCATAACGTTATTCGCATAACAATAAGCATTTAAAGATGCGGCAGAACGCTGATCGATAATTTTGATACGTTATTTGAAAAAAAAAATTTTTTTTTCACGGGTATTGTAGGATATAGATACGTGTTTTAATTATTTTATAAGCTTTTGCACACCAAGCTGTACTATACAGTTGCAGATTCGATTCATTAGATTTATAAGGAGTGAAAAAAAAATCTTAGATTCATTTTGCACGCAATTTGACCAGGATATCTTGAGAAGAATAACATGCTCAGTCTATGCCTATTTAACTATTTTCAAGTTTGCCGAATAGTAAGCATTCTGCAAACTAGTGAGCATGGATTTAATATTTTTAACATTGCCTTAGAATAAAATATCTGCAAGTATTTAAGTCATACTTTCAAAGTATCCAATAGCATTCTCAAACAAATACAATTCAAGTATTAAGTAATTGTGACAGAAACATATGCTTTTACAATTCAAATTAATACAAAAGACTTACTTTTAAAAGTTGGACCCTACTTATCTACAATCTGCAGCTAAATTTTACAAGCTTTATGAATTGTAATTTATTTGCCAAATTATCAAGCATAAAATAGGTATTGGAGATGGTCATACATGCTCTTTTTGAGCATCGTAGATGGAATGTAAGAAATGAATATTAATGAAAGGCATAACTATTTTAAGCTAAATTATGATTTATAAATCGAAATCAAAGAATTAATTGCTTGTTTTAAAATAACTACATTTTACACATTTGTAAATTAGTTTTCTTATTTTTAAAAATTTTTTTTTGCATTTGCAATACATATTTGATCTTTTGACAGGATTCAGTCACTAAAAATTAGTGATTTAAAATATTGCACAACAGCACTAAAAACTAAAAAATAATAATAAAATAGTATGGGTTCAATAAAATTTGCCCTTCTGATATGTGCTTGCTTTGTAATATAGAAGGTGTGAATGCAGAGGAATAAAAAAAAAAGTAGCTATGAATATTTTATTAGAGTTTTTAAAACATAACAACACATTCTTGTGTCTTCAAGTTCAGAAAATTGGTGATTTCATTTATCTTTGGTTTTCGCATCTCCCAATCAGTGAATGTAGCCAGGACCTGTCCAAATTTTTCGACTAGCTCTTGCCTGTTTCCCTCAAAACGTCTTAAAACTGTAGCTGGAAGCAAGACATAGAGTAATATGAATAACATTTAAGAATAAAAACTAAATGACAATCTAACGAGACACAATTTATTAATGAGTATATAGTGAAACTTTGAGAACTGAATTGAATGAAGGGCTTAGAGAATCGGCACAAGGTTAAAAAAAAAAGGGGGGGGGCATGCTGCATTAGACACAGCAGAACGCTATACAGAGTTCTTGCAGAAAGATTTTTCTTTTGGGGAAAACAAATTTTGGTTTTCATTTCTGCAGAAATTAACGAGTAAAATTTGAATTGCGCATTTAAATAATCGCTCACTGCGACGTTCAATTTACGCCGATAGTATCATAAATCCATAGAGTGGTTCGATTATATTTTCGGCAGTTATCGATTTCGCGTGATTTTTAATTATCCCAATATATTTCAGACGATATGGGAAATTCGAATCGTGCATTCGAATATTTACTTTTTAAGGCAACGATTCTGTAATTTTTTTGGCAATTATTGCTTTTGATTTCCATATAATTTTTAAAATCCGATATTATTTATTACAGCAATCAAATCTTGAATCGAAACACGAACTTGAGTAACTCCTTTTGAAGAGTTCAATTCGAGTAACTTCGTCATCAATTTGTTTTTCAGTAGTTAGAGCTAGGGTTTCATGATTTTTAATTATTTTTTTTAATATGAGGATTTTCAAAATGTGATATTGGTGAGAATTAGTGGGGTTTTCACCCCAACAAAATGCGATAATATCGCCCATAATATTAGAATTAGAAAAATATTCATATTGAATGACAATAATTATGTTTTTTTTTGTTGCTAACAACACGTTTTTTGTTAATTTAAATCAGTAACATACATCTTTGTTATTATTGAAACTATCTTGCGGAAGGATATTGTTTATTCATATCTCGGCCAGCCGTATTCAACAAAGCAAAAATTAAGAACGTCTGAGGGCCTTAAAAAGGGTATGATTGTTTGTCATCACCAGTGGCAGTGCCAATTATTTACATTTCTTAAAAATAAAAATCAATGAATAAAAAAAATATTAAAAAAATAATAATTTTATTATAATGTGAGTTTTGATATATAATTGTATTGATAACAGGGCTCGTCAAAGTAGGATCAGACAACTTTTGCAAACCAGGGTCGAGTTTTTTTTTAAATATTTTCAGATTGTTAAGAGTTAATGGCATCTATTAAACTAATCTGTTTTCCATTTTTAATGATTTCATTGAAATTGAATTGTAAAATTAAATGCAGAAATTAAGCTTTGCATTTTTTTTCATATATTTAAGAAAAATTGAGTAAATAAAGAAATTTGGGACAAACACTAAAAAATTGATTACAAGTTTTCATATGTCGCTACAAGACGTACATCACTTATTCAGTTGTGGGCCAATCTTGCTAAATATCCAGTTACACACACAAAAAAAAAATCATTCTCTTTTTCTATTAAAAAGGAATTTCATTTATAAGGGTATATATTAAATGAATTAATAACAAAAAGTTGAATTAGAGTTATACATGGAAGTAGTTTTCTTAACTATGTCTTGTTAAATTAAGTCCTATTTCAAGTAAAAAACAGGCCATACTGATATCTAAGTACCTTATATCATTCCGCTTTTTTCATTAGGCTTAGCTTAATATATTTTTTTTAATTCATTGCAATAAATATTTTTATGGAATAAAAATGCAATTATGTTTGAGACGATTCATAATTTTCAAACCAATATGTCTTTTATTAGTTCTCACGCAGTGAAACATGTAAATAAAAGGGTCTAAAATGATTTTTCCAAGATATCAAAACATTCCTATGGTGAGAAAATTGACAAGGTTCCTTAATTATGTTATTGTTGTTCATTTACGTCGCCATAGAGCTGCACAATGGGCTATTGGCGACGGTCTGGGAAACCTCCCTCAGAATGATCTGAAGACATGCCATCACAATTTTGATCCTCTGCAGAGGGGATGGCACCCCCGCTTCGGTAGCCCGACGACCTGCACGCGAAATCGAGCACTTTACGGTAGAACAGTTTAACGAGGACTAATACCGCACACTGACCACAGCCAGTAATGCTTGACTTCGGTGATCTGCTGGGACGATCAGTCCACTGCGGGACGGTTCCTTAATTAACATATAGCAATACATTATTTATTTTTTCATCCTTATATATATTTACCTTGTAATATTTCTTAATCATCCTCTATCATTTTATTTTTATCGCAAATTATATTTTTTTCAACACAATTGTGAAATGAATATAAAAGTTATTTGAGACACACTTTTTAATTTTATGAAAAAATTATTTACAAATGACAATACACAAAAGACTATTTACAGAATATTCAAGACTATTTACAAATTGATAACTAAAAAGACGAGTCACGTATCATGTGTCGGCTCCATTGGTAAATGCAAAAATTGTGAACTGCTCTCCCGTCACAACAATCCATCTAAGACCGTCCTCGCGTGAACAGTACAAAAAAATTACCATTTTTATTTCTTTTGCTGGGTGATAGTCTGGCAGTTGGTTAGTGACGTCCCACCATTTCACTTTCGTGATGGCGTCAGTGAGAATCATAACCGCCACCCTCATTTGGAACAATTGTTTCATCAACAACTGTGGTCTAATGGATCCATCCATTGAATAATAAATGTAACCGTTTGTAATGGTATAGCCGTCGGATCTGAGGCACACGACGGCAAGAGAATGGTTATGCGCTGATGAAATTTTTTTAGGTAGTTTTGAAATGAATTTGTGCTCGATAGATTCTCTATTGCTAGGGGTAACATCACTTGAAGATACTTCGAAGAAATCTCCACTGGATGATTTGTCGTCAAGGATGGGTTTTCTGGTGTCTCTGGAAGCAGCAAATTTGCTTGATTCTCTTACAACGGGTTTGCTGGGTTCCTTGGACATGGTTGATGACGCAATTTTGCTCGATGAGACGTGTTTGGTAAATGATGGTCTGCTGGATAAATGACCGGAATTCTTTGGATCCCTAGAATGCTTGCAGACGAGAATAGTGCTTTAAATAGGCTTCAATCGGTTACGATAGTCTTGAGCTGAAACCATGGGTATGCTGACAGATTTGATTCTAGCGGGAGACACCATGACGATGGGACGAGGCTAGGGTTTCATAACCACTGGTCATTTGCCAGGAGGTTCTCTCGGAGGAGAGATGGATTGAAACGATAGCTGCAGAGGTTATGGAAGCAGTGGAGAAATTGGTTTTGGCAGAGGTATTACATTCGCGGGGCTCGGAATAGAAGTTGGAATTGATGGAGACGAATCTGACACATCTCAGTCAATTCGCCTTCTTCATCAGAGGAGGAAGAGTCCAAAGACATTTCTAAATCAAGTTCGTCAGACATGCTTGTAACACTTGTAATGCTCTCAAACGACTGAATGCTCTGCTTCTGAACCGATGCTCCTTATATAATGCTCAGGCAGGATATGACATCAGACACAGGATGTTCTGAGAATATTTTTTTAAAAAATGCTTTGTATCTAAGTTTGACTAATGGAAAAAGCAAGTCTCTGGATTATAAACTGAGCGATTGAAAGATTCACGTTGATAAAATTTTGCAAACTTGTATTAATACAACAATTATTTTTTCTTCGCACTGTTGGTTTATATCAAGTTTCGAGTCTTGCTGCTAGCCTCCACTCTTGAAAATTTTTGAAGCTCTCACAATTTGTGAATGTTGTATTGATACGAATGTTACACAAGCATAACATTCAAAATAAATCTTGGCTAGAAATTTTTTTAAAGAGTTTGACGCAACCCAAGACAAGTTGACCATTGTACAACTATCTAAAAAAAAATTTTTTTATAGAAATGTTGATGAGCTATTTTGTCGTCACCAAGAAATTTTATTTCAACCCGAACCATGACAATGTTTGTTTTAAAATTTACACATTGCTTTCAAGACACCCATGGGTGTGTGAGCGTGTTACACAATCATTGGCTCTGAAATCTGTTGGAGAAATTACACCATGGATTTGCGTTGCTCTGAATATTTATTGGGGTGGCGATACTCGTTTATACATTGAAATGTCTCTCCTCCGAAATGTATCTGATACTTTTTTACAATATTTGAAAGATTAGTCACTTTCGACTCTGGCTTTCCAAAAGTATTCCAAGCTCGCACCAACCAAAAGTTTTACAGTTGTGTGGTGAGCTGGTTGTTACAATTTTTTATAAAATACTTTATTGGCCAGCACTGAACAATTGCATTTTTTTCAAAAATAACTTTGTTTCAATTTGCTATCGACAAGTGGTCAAGACTAATAAGGTGTCTGTTGCCAGCTCGAGTGTTTTAAATAAATGGGAACCTGCCAAAATATTGTTTTATCACCGTAGTTGAACAGCATACCCGATTTTGGGTTTACAACTTCTAATGTTCAACTGCCTTGTAATATTGATCCTAGTCCAGAAGACAAAGAAATTCCTGGATCAAGCATTGGGAGAAATTTGCCTTCGTGGAGGACTTTTTGATGGAACTGACCCGCATTTGCGCTACATCGAAGGAAGACCCCGAGAACCTCCCACGTTTAGCCTGACGGGAAGTGGACTCTAACCCATGATCCGTCTATCACTGAAGATATTTCATTTCAGCGCTGTGGTCGGTGCAAGCTGGATGCGGAATTCGCATCCCGGCCAGTCTTTTTTACAATCCTTTCGGATGATTCCATGTGGGATCTGGAGTCGATGAAATGGATTCGTCCAGCATGACGGGTCTCTGAAAAGGGACTGCAGGGCCTGACGTCAGTCCAACTGGAATGTTCTAGAACCCTACGGGATCTCAAATTGTAGCCACAGAGTGTGAAAAACACCCGGTGTTGCTCTCGATTTGAAAATTATCTCAGGATGTCTCTTCGATAATACGAGACTTTAAATCCTGTTGCATGTTTTTTTAACTTTGGAGACTCGCACAAACTGATTCATTAAGTTTTTTTCAGTATTTCATATAGACCAGTTTGTTGAAATGATTATCGAAACCCTATTGCAATGGAAATGCGTAGCCCATTGCAAACTAAAAGTAATTCCGTCCTGACAGTGTAGTGAGAATTTGTCAAAGGATGAAAAACACATCATAGAACGGGTCGTTTTGCGTTTGTGAGTTTTGTATTTTTTTTGTAAAGGTGACTGTATAATTGAAAAGAGGGGGAAGGGTTAAAGACATGGATCCGATCCTCTCCCCAGATGTCGCATTCGAGCGTTGCGCTCATAAAGTCAACCATTCATTGTATTTGCTATCTGTCTGGCCTCAACCAAAGCCTTATTAATGAATGAAAGAAAGCTATAAACTGAAGAAAAGATCTCGTCTCACTATACTACACTGATGCACTGGTCAATCATTCAGGAGTCGTGAGTGTCGGACGTTTTCTCTTCAGCGAAACATTTTGTTTGAAATTCTTAGTGCCAACATCTCTCTTTATTCATCACGGGTGAGCAGATGAAGCATTACCCACTGGATAAAAATACTATCTTGTACATTGGAATACTGAAACTTAGATTATTTATATCAGTAAATTGATTTTCTTATTTTGTGTACCGCCCACTAGTGCGGGCTGAAGTAACTGTTGGCGACAACAAGGGAAGCGAATTTCAAGTTTTCTCAAATATAATAATTTCCCCTTCTTTCCTCAACATGAGGGTGGAAGAGATGGATTTGTCTACAAACCTACACTACTCTAGAAAGATTAAAGTGTCCACTGAAACAAATTTGGAATTTAATTGTACGGTCACTGAACAACTTGAATAGGCTACTGCCGGTGGAGTGTCTACATACGCAATAATGTTTACCCCAATAGGACACAATTCTTTCCCGAAGAAACCTATCATACTGAAAAATGATCTAACTAAAGCTGTCACAGAACCTAGAAATATAATATCTTGTATGCACATTAGAAATGGAAAACTTCTTATTAAAACAGTAAACTTGAACACGGCAATCGAAATCTCTGACCAAAATTATGGGAGTTCAAACCCAATCTAGCATCTTAACAGAAAACATCGCCTCAAAATTCCTACTACAAGAAATCCCCCTTGATCATGCACTCACCGAACTAGCAGCTGATTTATCATATAACGACATAACCGTGCATAGCATTCGCAAATTTACAAAAAGATGTTCTTCAACACTATCTGAGACATGCCTTATCTTAATCTACGACATTTCAATACCAACGGAAGTAAATTTTGGTTCAATCTCGTAAAGCCAACCCCTTTTCTATGACCGACCTAGACAGTGCACTAAATGTTTTAAGTTCAACCATGCAACAAAAAACTGCTCCGCCAAACATCAAAGCTGCTCTTACTGCAGTGGCACACATGCCTTCTCAGAATGCGCCAGTACTGAACCAACCTGCATCAACTGTGCAGGGAATCACCATGTGGATTCACCGACATGCCCATCTCGATTGGAAGAAGCAAAATTCTTAGAATTCAAAAGTAAAAACCACCTATCATTCTCAGAAGCTAGACGCCAGTTCAAGCCCATGCAACACACCTCTACCTACGCGACTATATCTAAATCTGAGCACGTAACGACAGTGGAAAATATGAAGTCCATAGTCAAGAGCGTAGTGTCAGAAGTAGTTACATCATTCGATTCCAAATTGCAAGCACTCTCCCAACGGCAGGACATTCTTTTTGAAAAGCTGTTTACAGTTATTGATAAATTTACTTCCCGATTAGACAATTCAATCGAACCTCACTCCTCCAGAAAGAAATTCCGCTCTCTAGAGCAAGACAACCAAGCCTCCCTTCTGACATCTCTCGAACCAATTCCCATTCCTCCAGCTAAACCTACAACAGATCAAATATCCCAAAACAACGCATCTTCTCTTATCCCCACTTTGGAACAATCGCAACAAGGCATTTCAAGCCCGGCCTCATCCCAAACCTACACAGATACCACAACTAAGAGCTCTCTCAAAAATACACCACAATCAGATCAAATATATTCATCAGTGGCACAGTGAAGTTGGATAAACGTCACGCTAGAAATCTTAAACGATCATAATTTCCCAAATATCTCTCTGCGTTTATAATTCAAATGATACAAGTGTCTTTTTTGTTATCTCTCTGCCTTTTTACTCTCTATTAATTTCATGTTTCAGATAGTTTCTTGGAACGCTAGAAGCCTTTCAAATAAACGGGCAATGGTTGCGAACATCGTATTTTAACCACGCAGAAAATTTATGCACCCAAGAGACCTTTTTAAAGCACTCAGACGCATTTAACTTACCACCATTCTCTATTTATCGCCAGGATCGTGATGGACAACGAGACGGTGGTCTCATCACTGCAGTTAATAGTCGTTATCCCTCCAGACTAATACAATCTCCTCCTAACCCCTCTATAGAACATGAATGCATTATAGTAGAGACGGGTGTCGGACCACACTTACTAACTATTATTAACATCTACTCCCCCCCAGGAAGGTTGGATCTACATTGAATTGAACAAACTGTCCACCAATCAAAACCACCATATCTGATAGTAGGCGATCTCAATGTACGCCATCGGGCCTTCGGCAGCTCCAGTGACTCACCAGGGTCTGCTCAATTCCTCGACTATGTAATGTCAGAAAAACTTTGCATGCTCAATTTATCGACCCCAACCCGTTTTGACCAGCACCATAGACCATCGCTGCTCGACGTGGCTCTTGTATCTCCAGACTTATATCTACTTCGCACTCATGAGGTCCATGCTGACAGCTTCGATAGTGACTACGTGCCCATAAAAACGTCCATCAGTCTGGGCCCCGGTCATGATCTGAACTGCTCCCGTCCTCGAATTCTTCGGAATACCTTTTATACTCAAGTCAATGCTACCTTAAAAAATAGTAGTAGTAACACAATTGCAGAATTCACTTCGACGTGCACTAACACACTACAGGCAAATCGCAGATGGCAAAAATTTCCGAAGGATAAATATCCCCCATGGTGGTCCTCCTACCTCTCTCACCTACTTGGAAGAAAAAGACAAGCATGGAGGAGGGCCAAACGCTCTGGTGACACGGCCCTATGGATCAAGTTTAAGAGAATTGCTGCTCACCTCCGACACACAATTAAAAAGGAATCCAAAAAATACTGGTCTCAACTTTGTTGCCTCTTAGGCTCCTCCCCAAAACATCTTTAGTTTACTTAAAAATCTTCAACGCACACAATCTCATGTGTCTGACTCCCATCTTATCCTATTGCGGGGAAATTAGCACATCTTTGACGTAACTCAACAGGCTGACCTTTTTGGTCAGTTTTACGCCAGAGAACCAATCGTTATGTGCATCCCGTACGACTCCAGCGAATCAGACTCATACTCAGCTCTATCAGAGCCTTTCCAACTCGTAGGACTCCAAACAGCCATATCCTTAGCCAAATCAACTACACCAGGTCTGGACAGAATCTCAACCCGTATGCTAAAGGGGCTCGATGACGAATCCCTCAGCACTCTGCTGTCCTTATTCAACAAATCTTGGTCCTCAGGATCGCTTCCGGTGGAGTGGAAAACCTCCACGGTGCTCCCTTTTGCCAAACCAGGAAAATCTCTCCTCAAAACCTTTTCTTACAGGCCTTTAACCAGCATCCTTTGCAAAACTATGGAAAGAATAATACTCAAACGCTTGGTTGCACACCTCGAACATCAAAACTCTCTCCACCCTTATCTACACGGATTTCTTCCCCGTCGTGGATGCGACAGTATCCTTTCGACTCTAGATCATCATATTCGTTTTGCGAAAGCGAACCACCTCTTTACAGTCGGAATATTCTTGGATATCGTCCTGGCCTATGATAACGTCTGGGCAGATGGCCTTGCATACAAACTCTTACAACATAACATCAGGGGATCTCCTCATAAGTGGATATGTGACTTCGTCACGGATAGATCCTTTCGAGTACACTGGAGGCATACATACTCAAGGGCTTTTAGCAGCAGTAAGGGCGTTCCACAAGGATCAGTGCTATCGCTTCTCCTCTTCATCTTATATATAAATGACATCTTTCATATCCTTCCCGACGGCGTCAATTGTTTTATCTACGCAGACGATATATTCCTCCTGATCTATTCCCCGAACCTGCCGTCTCTAACCCGCAAACTTCAGCTACCCCTTCTACGTCTACAGAAGTGGTTAGCAGAATGGCACCTTTCTGCAGACATTGGGAAATGTCGAGCAATAGATTTCTCCTATAGAGCCATCGAATCCCATCCCACCCTGCACTTCCAAAGAGAAACCATCATATGGACTCTTAACACGCATTTTTGAATTTCCCCATCACGTCCCTTAATTCGATTGGTAATTCGGGCTTTCTTCCACATGTGTCATGGTCTGACGTCTTTTTGTAGCAGCACAAGATCTCCTGCACGGATGTTGAAGGAGTTATGAATATTGCGAACTTGGTGATAAGAGCGAAGTTGCAGCAGATATTCTTTGGACCATCTTTTCCAAAATATATCCAACACGTTTTGTTGTCGTTTGTAGAGTTTCGTAAGTCTTGGATTGTTATTCAGATTTGTGGGTATAAATTTTAATTTTCTACCAGTTAGGAAATGTGCCCGTGTCAAGGCTTCCGTATTGTCTTCATCTCCCTCTTTATATTCAACGGGTCTGCTGTTAAGGGCGGCTTCTATCCCTACTAGTACTGTTGATAGATTTTCTTTATCCAATAGTGCCCGACCAAGAGATTTACGAAGACTATTTTTTACTAGTCCGATTAGGCGCTTCCACCAACCTTAATGTTAGCTTTTGTATTCTTTTATTTCCACAGACACATACAGACGAATGATAAACAAAAACATTAATAACAAGAAAAAGTCGTTTGGGTGTCCTAGCAACCAGCCAGAGTTGAAGTTATTATTTTCACAAGAGTTGGCAGGCAGAAGATTTAAAACAATTATTTAAACTGTCAACTGATGTAGGAACATACTGTTCAAGTGAGGACTGTCATAGATGGATTGCTGTGACGAGAGACAATTAGCAATTTTTGCATTTACCAATGGAACCGACTTATCATACGTGACTCGGCTTTTTCGTTATCATTTTGTAAATAGTCTTTTGTACATTGTCGTTTGTAAAAATTTTTTTTTCATAAAATTAAAAAGTTGTTTCAAATAACTCTTATATTCATTTCACAATTGTGTTGAAAAAATGGATCCCTTTTTTTAAAAACACTCAAGGTGCGATATTGATCCATTGCATTTTTTTTGCACAAACGGTACATTTTTAACACGTTTCAATTTGTTTTCAATTTTCTCTCGATAAGTGGAAAAAACAAAAAAAAATCAATATTGGTGGCTTTAGTGTTTAAAAAAAATGGGTTAACTCGATTCTGGTTAATCGAGAAACCCCAAAACAATTAAAACCTAAAAGTTAGGTTACAAGAGAACAAGTGCTAAAAACAGGATGCACTTTAAGTTGAAGAAAAAGTTTAAAATCATGGTCTAAAAGGCATTAAAATTATAAAATAGCTGAAACCATAATTAAAACTGGTACAAACAATACAACAGTTGTCAGGCTTGACAGAATAAGACAGGTGACAAAAGTCCCATTGGTTGGTTGTCTGTAATATTTGTTTGAAATTCAATGTCAAGGCGTGTCTGGAATTCCGGACAGTTAAAGAGTAAGTGTTTTATATCTTGTATTTCTCCACAATAATTGCAGTTCGGAGATTTTCCAAAGAATCTGTTTTGATGACTTCCAAACTCACCTGTTAGGATTTGATTTAAATAGAAATTGGCCTGCAGTCTCGTGACCCTTGGGTCTTTGAAGAATTTAAAAGTTTGTCGTCCCTTGGAGCTGATAGTCCATTCGTTGTTCCACCGTGACATGACGTGATCATTGATTATCGACCTGACCTGTATGGGGTTTAGTTGGGTAGTGAAATCGACTTGGTCGAGACTGATGGCTTCCTTGGCTGCTCGATCCGCCTCCTCATTTCCCTCTATCCTCACATGAGCTTTAATCCAATTAAGTCCTGTATTTCCATGCCATAATATTTTTATTTCATTAACTATTTTGTTTTTGTGTGGGGTCAGACAGGGCATGGAGTGAGGAGAGATAATCGGTGAAAGGCTGAATTTTCCTTCTTGGGTTGATATCCACATAATTGCCTCACTAATTGCGCCTCACAGTGGACTGATCATTAAGACACGGTTACCAGCAGATAACCGAAGTCAAGCATCACTGACTACGGTCAGTGTGCGGGTGGGTGACCACTTGGTTCAGTCTGCTATAGGGACCGAGGGTGCGTGGTATTGGTGCTCGTTAAACTGTTCTACCGTAAAGTGCTCGACTTCGCGTGCAGGTCGACGGGCTACCGAAGCGTTGGTGCCATCCCCTCAGCAGAGGATCAAAATTGCGTTGGCATGTCTTCGGATCATCCTCAGGGGTGCTTCCCAGACCGTCGCCAATAAACCATCGTGCAGCTCTAGTGCGACGTAAATTAACAACAACAACAACAGCCTCACGAATTGCCATCAGCTCGGCCTCAAAGATATAACAATGATCAGATGCTCTGGATGAGGTTTTGTGGTTTGTATTGCCGTTTTGTTTAATTACTACACCAAATCCGGCTCTTTATTGCTGTGGTTTGACCTCCATCCTAGAGCCATCTGTATAGATTTCACAACCGGTGTTTCGTGGAGGATTGTATCCTCAGGGCTCAGCAATTTGTTCTACTGGATGTATTGGGGCTGGTGCTTGTGTATTAGATTGCGTTGCCAAGTAGTCACAAGTAGTCTCTGGAATAGTTTGATAGAGTTCCTCTTTTCTCCAGCCCTACTTATTCCTTTTTGAGTAAATATTTTTTCAACAACTTTTAAGTGAATAGGTTTTACTCCAGCCAGTATCTGGATTACCTCCGTGCTGACTGTAGAATAGCATTTGGTTATAGTGAGTAGAGGTATTCTTTGCAAAGATTTTAGTTTTTCATTCATTTTTATAGTATTCCTGTACCAGAAACTGGCCACATACAATAGGATTTTCTCGCTGGCCTGGAGATATATTTTTTTAGAATATGTGGACTAAGCCCCCATGCTGTTCTGGCGACTCTTCTTATCATTTGGTTAAACTTTGTCGTTTAAGTGATGCATCCATGTCAGATCCGGGTCAAGGATTATTCCAAGATACTTAATTGTGTTAACAATTTTAAGATTAGTAACATTGTTTTTGTTCATTTTTATACAGGGCATTCTCCCTATTTTCTTATTGCTCTTATTAAATACTATTATTTTATTTTTATCTTGGCTGAATGTTAGCTTATTTATCCGAGACCAGGTCGACAGTTCTGTAAGTTCGTGAGTCGCCAGCAGGTCAAATCTATATAAAATACTATGACTTAAAAGAATAAAAACGTCGTCTGCGAAAACCGTGATGTTAGAATCTTAGTGCTAGAATCTTTAAAAGCACTAAAATCAATGTTTGACGAAAAATTAAATATGGTATTGATGATTTCATACAGGGCATTCTCCCTATTTTCTTATTACTTTCATTAAAAACTATTATTTTATTTTTATCTTGACTGAATGTTAGTTTATTTATCCGAGACCAGGTCGACAGTTCTGTAAGTACGTGAGTCGCCAGCAGGTCAAATCTATATAAAATACTATGACTTAAAAGAATAAAAACGTCGTCTGCGAAAACCGTGATGTTAGAATCTTAGTGCTAGAATCTTTAAAAGCACTAAAATCGATGTTTTACGAAAAATTAAATATGGTATTGATGTGAACGAGCCATAAAATTGGTCCAAGTGATGAACCCTGCGGGACACCCATCCTTACCTTTCGTCTGTCAATAGTGTTTCCTGACGGTTGATATATGATGCCTGACGGTTACTCAAAAACTATAGACGAGGCTCTTAAGGTTATAAGGAATGTCAAGCTTGTTTAGTTGAATTTTAAATATTTCTCAATAGGCGTTATCTAAAGCTCCCTTTATGTCCAGGGCCATCCCCACTGTGTGTTTCCCTTCTGGTTTTACTGTTGAATAATTTCGATCACTGTTTTAAGTGCGTCCTCTGTCCCCCGGTTTGTTTTGAATCCATATTCGTGTTCATCTAGTAGTTTATTTTTCTCGAGATAATATATTAGCCTTTTCATAATGAGTTTATCAAGTAACTTTCCCCAGACAGGGAGTAGGGACAGTGGTCTATAAGTCGCTTGCAAGATGGAATTTTTGTTGGGTTTCCAATGAGGGCGAAATACATTTTATGAAGACAATGGTTATATATATTCAAAAACCATTTCTCATCTGTATAATATAATTCTTTAATCACTTCGTTCGGTATCCCACATCAAACGTAAAAACTTTTTTTTACATTTGATGTCAAGCTCTTTTGTCAAGCTCTTCAAGAGATTTTCCAAACTCGCAATGCAACATTTGCAATTTGTAAGAGCTCCGAAAAATGACCATGAGCTGACGTTATCAAGACTCCATGCTTGTATTAAATAGTAACATAAAAAAAAATTAACCGTAAGTGGTCTTGTCTTATTGTATTCAGATCACAACGACAACTGGACGTGTTACAAAAAACGTAAATTCAAAAACGTCAAAGGAATTCAGAGCATTCCAACAAATTCCAGAGCATCCCAATGCATTTCGAAGCTTAGCAATCGATTTCGGAGCAACGCTTTGCCAATGGATGTGGCAAAACTCGGGTATCATGGATTCGGAAAATATGAACAAGCTCCAAGACTTTTTCAAAGGAATGCGTTGACACGGCTGTTTAGAGACCATTGCTCTGGACCTCGGTTTTGCAAAAATCCTAATTATTGAATGCTTCAATCGCGATATTTTTGGATATGCTACTTTGGGGGATGCATGACAACAAATGGACCCGAGGATACATTGAAACTGTTTCCAGACACCACACAAACATTAAGATTTAGGGTTAACTGCCTCTTCGAGCAAATTCTATGTAATTCTTAATATCTCAATTCGATCATTACGATATCACAGCTCGTGAGGTGGCTTATTTAATTTATAACTTTTTGAGATGTTTAATTCATCGTAAATCTAAATGATTTTTATTTAAATTTTTTAAAAGGCAGCTATTGCTACGCTTTTAATGTGATTTTTAAAATCCTGTATGTTTATAACAATTTCATTACGTCAAGCGAGTTTTAAATCGCACATTTAAATAATCACTTTTTAATGTGCTTTGTTTTGTTCACTTTTATTGAAAATCCATGTTATTCTTTAATTCATTTTCGGATGTTTTTATGATGCAATCCCTGGAGATTTTAAAAATTCTGATTTTTATTACGATTAGCGAATTTTAAATCAAGCATTCAAATAATTACTCATGGACGAGCTTTATTCGTGCTAATTTTATGGTAAATGGAAGCAAATTTTTTTACCACAATTACTGCGATAATAAATTTAAATAATCTATTTTTAAAACAATTTATTTGTGCATATTTCTTAGTAAATATAAGTTATTTTTACGTCATCTTTTTGGGAATTAGCGGCATACATTTATTTGCAAGTAGTATTTAAGATTATGATATTTTAATATAATGCGGGAATGCAACAAGAAAAATAATAAAAGTAGAGAAAAAAATCAAATTTTTAAACTGCTTACTGTTGGTAATTTTGTTTTAAAATTTTTGTAGCTTAGGGGACTTTTTAGAAAGAAGCCTCGTATTTAAAATTTATGAAATCTCTTCAAAAAATAACAATAACTAATACAAAATAAACATGTAATCTTATTTTGCGCTATATATTTTTTCTTTCCTTTTTTTTTAATTTTGCTTTTTGTTTAAAACTTATAAATTTCCTTTAATAAAAATACTCCATTCAATTTTATATTGCTCATTAAAATAAATATGAATTTTTTTTACACTTCATTCAGTGAGCAATAAAATATTTTTGATAGAATTTCCATTTCTTTTCCCTAATATTTTATATATTGATATATTAAAAAAAAAATTTTTGTTAAATCAATTATTGATAAATATATAAAATTTTTTTTTAAAAAAAGCAATTTTTTAATTTTTTTAAAAAAATATATTAATTAAAAGTAAATATTTTCTGCAGTAGTTAACTAAGTATACTTATTTTTATTTTATTTCATAATCGTCGTTGAGCAGTAGACCCAATTTTTGAGTTTAAGATTCCAATGTACGACGCCGTGCCGTGACCTTGATATTTTTAACCCAATCCAGAACACAAGAGAAATCTAGGATCAAGTATTGGGAGAAATTTCGCCTTCGTGGAGGATTTTTTGGTGAAACTAACCCGCATTTGCGTTATATGGAGAGGAAAACCACGAATACCTCTCAGAGTTAGTCCGATGGTAAGGGGACACTAACCCATGGCCGGTCTACCACTGAGGATATTTTACGTCAACGCTGTGGTTGGTGCGAGTCAGGTGCGGCATTCGTATCGATCAACCATCTCTGCGGCTCGAACTCGGTTCAACTCATAGGGAGGCGAATGCTCTATCCCCTTAGCCACCACTGTTCTAAGTATGCTTGAAAAAAGTTCTTAGAGCACTAATGTTTACATAAAAATCATCATATTTGCTGCCAACATGACTAAATATGCTGCGCAAGTGGTCCTCCACTGAAAAAGGTTGTGTACCTGTGTGTTTACTAGGAGCTACAAATTAACATTGAAGCAAATAAATAGTCATAAACATAAAAAAGAATGTTAAAAGCCTTAAAGCATTTTTGATTTTCAAAAGGCGATTATTATATTTTTTAACGTTATTAAGTTTAGAGAAATACGAAAATTGCTTATGTCTCCTTATTACAAATTCTTATGGTTTTAATAACTTTTTGTTCACCTCTATATCAAATTGAATTGATTTTTTAATTCAATTTTATCAAGAATTCTGAAAAATTTATTAGTGGTAGTGAAAATTGAACATCCTCTGCAAGTAGTTAGTTAAAAGAAATTTTTGGAAGCTTTTTTTTCTTCCAAACACTAATTTAAAATATTAATTTGTTTCTTTAACGGATCAAAAAAGAGCTGTAAAAATTAATGAAAGCCCGCTGACTTTCAAAATATTTATTCGAACGTAATAAAAAAAAGTATTTATGGAGAAATATTAAAATAAAAAGGATAAAACAAACATGAAAAGTTATTTATAGAAAGATTTATAAAATGCTTGTAGAACATTAAAAAAAGAAAGTAAATTTATATTTAATAAATATTTTTTTGTGTAAAAATTTAAACGAATGTATGTTAGAAAATTTCTGAAAAAAAAAATATTGATTTATTATAAGTTATATTTTTTCCATAATCTTTAAATTTTTGAAAAAGCAGAATCATCTGCAGTCTTAATTTTTCAATTAAAAGTTTTAAATCAGTGAGATAATTAAAATTTTCAAACGTCTGCTCCGAACGATATAATTGAAATTTTTAAACTATTTTTGAGGTCGGGGTCTAAAATTAACTTTTTCATCTACTGTCCAAATTTTAGGACGCTAGCCCAAACGATTCTGGAGTTATAACAAAGACCGACCTCTCACAGACTCACAAACTCAACATAGGAAAATGGAAACACTGAAAGAAATAAACAGGAAAAAATTTGAAAACATCTTTAAAGTTCACGAGCAATTTCTTGTTTTTTAACAGGAAAAATTTGCAATTAATAAAATGTTTCCTGGGACCTGACATATACTGTGATGTATACATTTTGAAACTATTAAAAGTCTACTTTTTGATGTTTTATATTCTTAAAATTAAAAATGCTCCGGGAAAATTTTTCATTTTATAAACCTTTCCTGTAGAATATATAAATACGTTTTTCATCTCGATTTCCATGTGTATTTTTAATAATTAATTTATAAACTTTATTATTGGTTATTAACAGATTTTCCTAATATTTATTTCTTCAAGAACAAATTACGAAATTATTCTTATAAGATTACTGATACAATTTAATTTTCACACTTAGTTGTGATTGAAAAATAATACAAAATCAAATATAATCCTAATATTCGCAAATATATTTTTAATTAAATAGTAATGTAAATGAAAATTAACGAATAAATTAATTGAGACGATATTGATAAAAAACTAAATTGAAACGTTAATGAAAACTTTTGACAGAGAAATAATTAAAAATTCCCCTAATTTTTTTTTTTATAAATAGTTGATAAAAATCAGAAGAAAAATTATATTGCGCGTAAATTAAACTACTAACTAAAATGGAAGGAAATTAAAATTGGCATAAAATATGATAGATGGATTTAAATGTTTAACTACTAAAATGCAAGTAGTTTTAATTAGAATTTTTTTTTCTTAAACTAGTGTCCCTCTTTTAAATTTTTTTTTTTTTTTGGCAAAAGCTATTATGTCAGGCAAATGCTTAAGACTATTTATAGAATAAATTTTAAAACATTTGTTATAAATTATATAAAAAAATAACAATTTTCAATCGCGAAATTGGTTCTGAAAATTGGAAAAGCTAATAGTACTTTTACGCCTGTGTGTGTTTCAAGAATCAAAAAATTTCCTCTCTTATAGTTTTGTAATGTTTTTGATGCCGCGTTTTCGCAACAACTAGCAACGCATTTAGTTCTGAAAGTTGCTTGTATGATTGGTAACATTCTAAAGTGTACATTTTAGAACATGAAAATATGTTTGGGCACCGACACGCTACACTGATTTACTTGTCACGAAATAGAATGCTTAATAGATAGTGTTTTAACTCATCAGATGAACAGCTCAATCAATTATTGAAAAGAAGTATTCAGAAGAATTGTAGAAGTAATAAAGTTTTTAGCGACACAAAGTTTTCATTGCGTGAAGACAATCAAACAATTTTATTGCAGCATAATGGGAAATTTTGGAATTATTGAGTAAATTTGGCCCTTTTCTTGCATAAAAAATCATGAGAACAAGGGCAGTGGACATACATCAGCTTCGATTTGTAATTAATCGAAGCTGAATCAATCGTGGAATATAAAGTATAAAACACAAAAATTGCAGAATAAAAGAAAGCAAAATATTTTTTAGTAGGTATTGATTCAACACCAGACATTTCCCGCGTAGATTAGCTCACATTTGCTGTCCGATATGTGAACTACGGAATTCCCGGGGAGCGTTTTTTGGATTTTTTTAAAAATTGAAAGGCATAAATCTGAGTACTTGTCTGATACTATTGTATCTTTTCCTAATGACTAAGGCATAAATATAAGTGATTGCCGAGAACAAACATAAGATAACGCACCAAATATAGCAGTCAAGGTTGAAAGAGAAATGTCTCGCAGCAATTTTTATGCCTGCACATAGCTTAAACTTAATTTGTGCACAAGCCACAAGATGCGTCTTAGAGGATTATTCTTAATTTTTACAAAAACTTAGTTATTTTTCCCCCTCCAGTTCTACCTATTGCTGGAATACCTTAACGCAATGCTTAGAATCTGGCTAGATCTGTAAAGCGTCTATCGAATACTAGGTGGTTAACCCATTTAGACACATTTACAAATAAGTTGCTTAAAAATTATGGCCGTTCTTCAAATTTAAGAAAAGAGCTAAGAAGAGTTTCGATAAACTGGACTCAATGCTCGTGGTCTCCTAATGAAGTTTAAAAAATATTGTGTTGGCGGAATTTTGTGGTGACACGTTGTCAAGAATAAATCAGACTTCAAGAAACATACAGAAGAAAGGTTTTGCTTTCGATGATGGTCTGAAATAGATTGAATCCTAGATTGCTTTTGTGAGTGAACAGAGAGAAAAGTATTCGTGAAACGATTTCCAAGGAAAATTAACCTAATTTTAAGTATGAAGATGAGACGTAGAGTACTTAACCAAGAATTTATTGTTTGTCATTTTATTATGGAGATGCAGAGGATTTTATATTACAAGATATATTATTTAAAGTTTATCTCCCAGTAATTGACACATTGATTAGTCAATTAAAATCTCTTTCAATAGCGTATAAACCCATAACTAATGTGCTCTGATTTTTTTTCCTAATTGTTCAATTCCGTACCCTTGTAATTTTGAACCTAATCCGGAAGACAAGGGAACTCCTTGGATCTTGAGAGAAATTTGCCGTCGTGGAGGACTTTTTGATGGAACTAACCCGCATTACAGTTACATGGAGAGGAAGACCACGAAAACCTCTCACGGTTAGCCTGACTGCAAGGGGACTCTAACCCATGATCCGTCTACCACTGAGGATATTTCACGTCAGCACTGTGGTCGGGGCAAGCCGGATGCGGAATTCGTATCCCATCCATTGCCGGGATTCGCACCCAGTTCACCTCATTGGAAGGCGAACGCTCTATCCCCTGAGCCATCGTGGTCCTAGCGCTATAATTAGAATATTTCACGCATGATTTGGCCTAGGAGAATAATTTAGTCCAATTAGGAATATTGTTATTTTTGTGGCTCATTTCTGTATTCAATATTCAAAAGTAAAATTTTTTCTTCAAAATTACTTATTAAGAGCCCTCAAATGAAGATAGGCCCAGGGCCCCTAAAAACATCTCTGATCTAAATTAATTTTTTAAATATATAACTTCATTTATTTTATAATGCAAAATAGATTAAGTAATTTTATTAGTAAGGCACAGCCGTTGCGTTTTCTTACATGCAAACTTCGCCATTCTGATTACAAGTGATTGTGGATTCAGATGGGGAATATGGTATTTATCTTTTGATTTTTCTTTAAAAGAATTTGTGAAAACTAGTATTTTCTCAATTTTTCCAGCAAAAAATACTGTCACATAAATTTCCTGCAAAAAAAAAAAAAAAGCATTTTTGCAGTGAATTTATGAGACAGGGTATAAATTTTTTCTTCCTAATTGAAGGTTCCTGCAAATTGTTTCGACAGATGGCGCTCTTAGTATACACAAGCATTTTTCCTGTTGCGTTTTGTTGCATGAAAATTCCGTTATTCTGATAGCGACTTATGATTGTGGCTGATGGTGAAAATATAGCATTGTGATTTTTATTCACTGAAAGATTATAAAAAAATTGTATTTTCAATTGCTTTAGAATGATTTACTGGGTTATTTGCAGCACCATCTATCAAAAATTTTTTAAACTAAAAGCAAAAAATTTAGTATTAGAAATGCCATATAAATTTACTGCAAAGGATTTTTTTTAAAAATCGCAACCATTAACCAGTTAAAAACCGTCAAAATAATTTAAAACTTTCGATAAAAAACATGAATAAAACTATAAATGAGAAAGACAAATAGTTATGCGCAATAAATTTATTTCAAAAGCTTTCTTCATCTCGTCTTACATATTTTTCATATATTTTTTTAAGACAAATGGAATTGGAAGAGGATTTCATACATCTGGAGAAAACATGGAAGAAAAGCACAATAAGAAGAATTATACAGGCATTCAATATATATGTATGTTTATGTATATGTTATGTATATTATATATATATATATATATGTACAGAAATGCCAGGCTACAATACGGACGCCCGTCTTTCATTTTTCAAGGGACGATATACAATCCACAGTCTGCCTTCATAGAAATCGTGTTTATTTGAATAGGAAGCTCAGCATTGAAATATTTATTATTTTAAATATCCCTCCACGATTCCATATACAAAGCATATTATATCACAAAGCTGAAGAGGGGGGGCACCCAATCGCCCCCCCTCCACGTTAGAAGAGAAGAGTGAGGGAAGGGGGAGAGAGGAGAAAAATAAAATAAAATTAAGGAAATGGAAGATGAATATGGTGCTTCAAATGTGGCTGTGCTTTGGTAGAAAAACAATGGTGCAAGTGCGTGCTGAGTTTGGTGATCTTTTTTAAGGGGTGTCCTGGTTAGTTGCAATTTGGACTGACCGGTCAAGTCCACTTTTGGAGAGTAATAAAAATCGATCTATTACTGTATACCTCAATTGTAGATCTATTGCAGTGCTTATTGAATAAACTCATTTATATTCTGAAAATATTTTTAATTACAAATACTTCATTGGGCGAGTAATGATACGGTAATAAAGAATTTTAATTTCCAATTTAAGTAATTGCATAATCATCGAAAAAATATTAGATTGTTTAATTATTCATTTAAAATTATTAATGAATCGTAGTTTATTCAAAATATCGAGAAAGCAAAGCTACCGTATTAAATACCGTTCGCTTTCAAAAGCGAGAAACTAATACTTCGGAAAAAGGTAATAAGTCAAGATGTCACATTCCGATTCTATCGTTTTGGTTACGTTAAACATCTGTAACCTTGAAATTTTCCCAAAAAAGCAAAATAAAATAAAGTAACGCAAGCGCCAACCTTGTGAAAAAGTGAACTATCCATCATCTTTTCTCTTATTTTAACCTTATTTTGATAAAATCGAAAGATATGGCACATGCGTAAATGCACGGAAAGTGTTCGTATATGAAACTATACAGAAATTTTCTTCTTAGATTTATAACTTTAACTATACCATTATTAACTGTTTTGTTGGTATTGAATAAAAAATTTTAATTTTCAATTTAATTATATATTTTTCTTAAAAACAAACTAGAATAGCCTTTGATTTCAATTTAATATAGTTATTTCAATTTGAGTGTAAATATTATAGAAATAGGCGTTATCTTTTTATTTTTCAATTAATAAATAATTTATATGATGAAATAGTTTAATTAAATTCTTAAAATTTCATAAATGACTCGCAAACGGAGTTTAACGAGGAACAACTTGAAAAACATTTCTTATAGCTAGGGTTGGTTGATAGTTCGATTTAAAAAAGATTTTCCTAAACGGAAAAATCCAAATTGCAACTACCTGCTAAAAATTAAATGTTTCAAATCCAGAATTTATGTAGAGCAAAAAAAAAATAAATATTACGACCGAAATATGAAAGATTATTACAAAATTTGTTTATCTCTTTCTCAGTATACATCGTTATTAGTGCAAAACGTGAACTATTAAGGAGAAAGTATCTCAATTGAGAAACGAAGAAAGTTCTGGCACATCATTATCATCTTGTTAAAATACCATACTTATGATATTTAACGTCTAAACGATGTCTATTACTAATCATTTTTTAACTGACTGAAATAGTATGACAGACTTAATTTGATATTGTTTTATAGCATTAGATTTTGTTTTATTAATTTATCGACTGAAAAAAATGCAATTTATTTCTTTTCTTTTAAATTTTGAGTATTATATTAAGCCGTTTTGGTTTATAAACCCGATAGTTTGAATTAATATGCTAAACATAGCTCAGAGACCCAAAAATATTAATTAGCTCCAAAATTACAATTATTTCTTTTCTTCTACCGCTTGCTTAATTGTTTAACGTTACAATTGCTCATCGAAAATTAGTTTAGTTTCGTCCAAATTAGTAACTTAACTAACTGAATATTCCCTTTAACTATTGTTCATTTTTTTAATACACATACTTTCAATTCCTTATCATAGGTGCTTGGTTCTTGATTTCACGATAAAAATAAATTAATTATAAAAATCTATTTAATTGTTTATTCAATGTAGTAACAGAACTTTACTGCATTCTCAATCTGAGAAAAAGAGAAATCTAAACATTATGACGTCACAGTTACATGTACAGAGATAAGAGGGAAGAGTTGGAAAAAGTGGACGAGGCACGTTTAAACATGTAAATAGGTAGAGTGGAAGGGGAAAAAGGGAAAAACTTTGATAAAGGGCTTCAGTTAGACTTGGTTGCCATACTTAAGTCTTCCTTAGAAAGGGAAAAGTTTATACCAGTCTTACTACAGATTAACAGATTCATTCACTAACTGACTAGAAAACAATAAAATCCCTAAATTATTGGCACATTGTTTTTTTTCTTTTCATTTACACAAAAATAAAGCAACATTTTGCTAAAATTGCACAAGACTTAATGATAGTGAAGTTGACTACTCATTTTTTTGACAAGATGTAAATAAAACTCAATGATACCGAAAATTTGATTCTGAACTGCATATTTTGAATAATATGCAGTGGTATTGAAAAGTTGACTCTATACTATACTCTATGATATTGATTAGTTTATATATTTTGGCATATTGAAAATTGAATTGAAAAAGTCAATATTGAAATCGTTATTATAAAACTTTTTGATTCCTTTGCAATACTGCGAAACAACATTTAAATTTGGCAGTAAACTTTTTCGGCATAGTAAATATGGTAGTTAGTTTCTTAATTTATTTTTTCAAATGTTCAAATACATTGAATTTTAAAAAAAAAGTTTTAAAAGAAAAACGTCAAAGTGTGATTCCTATGAAAGGCGCTTTTTAACACGTGAAACAATAGCAACTCAAATAACTGAAGTAAAATAAGTAGGTTAAATGTTATATTTTAAAAAAGAGAATTAATTTAATCGCTATTCTCATTTTAAGTAGACACAATAAGTAGATAACATAAGTATTTTAATGAATAAGCTAATATTACTAAAAAAATTGAAAGGTTCTAACCAATAACAAGAAAAATAAGTAGTTTTCCTAACAAAAAATACACAAAATATGTTTAGAAAAATATAACATTCACTAAAATACACAAAAATAATGCTACTTGTGTGCGACTATTTCAAGTTGCAAAAATCTTGGGAAAATTAAACTCATAACATCCCACTAAGAATTTTATTAAATACAAAATTAAAACACTGCTTAAATTTAAAGAAATAAAAACAAGCACGACACTGAGAAATTACGTTGAGTATAAAAATATACATTTCAATTTACTCACACACAAATGAAAAAAAAATAAGTTAAAAAAATTGCACTGAGCCCAACCTATAAATCTTTGGTTAGATTTCAAAAAAAATATTCACATTATATTATCGATATCCCTATCATTTAACTTTATCGATAATCATATAAATTTAAATAATTGATAGCGTAATCGACTAATTGCATCGATTATTATATTGGATAATTTTATCAATCGATACATCGATATTTGTAACCTGTAGAGTAAGACTGGTGATAAACTTTGATATACATACATGCTTGAACACGAATCATGGGTAGGGAAAGAGAGGGGGAGGAGAACCATGACCGCATATTCTAGTAATAGTTCTTACAAGAATCGTACCACACATGGGTAACATGGCACAGTGTGACATGGGTTTAACGTGGGTAAGGATTAAAATGGTAGGAGAGACATAGTCACAAATTATGGTGAACAATATACCTAAATTAAGAAATGTAATAAGTACACATTCAAATATGATAAAATTGGGTAAAAATCTGAAACATCTACATAGTAAAATATATAAACATTTAGATTCACAAAAAAGGGATCTGAGAAAAAGGTAAAAGGCAGAGGAATATATATTTATGTACAAAAACAAGCTATAGTAACTTATTTTTTTTGTATCATTTGGTTAGACTTTAGTTTACAATACAACTTAGTTGTTTAGCCTTCGAAATAAAATCATAATTATATTTATAATAGCTAATGCAGTATTGTAAACAGATACCTGAAATGTCATTTGTATTGCTCTAAAATCGCATAGAAAGGTTTTTAGGTTATTAAATGGATTTAAAAATAAATTCTTCTACTTTGATTATTAAAATATTTGTCCGTTAAAACATAACTTTTCATTAAATATTTTTCAAATTGAAATAATTCATGGTTTATCAAGGATTTTTTAAAAAAGTTCTTTTTTTTAAATTTTTTTAAATAGACTGAAAAGCTACCCAAATTCTTTAATCACAATTTATTTAAAAGATGGCTATGCGACATGTTTATTAGAACTTAGTAATAGACTTAAATTTGGTGATGAATTTCATAATTTGGCGATAAACTTCATAATCTTGCGGCACAATTGATAATTTGACGAAACTTTTTACGTAGCAGTATTGCTTTTAAAATAAAGAGTAATAAATTTTATTAAAATATTTTTTTTAAATCCTAAATTATAGAAATATTTAGCAAGTTATTTTATATTATAGTTCAGAGTTTTGTCCAAACAATCAGAATAAAGATCGAATGATATTTCAGGTTTTCTTTCTCGGGGATATTTTATGCGAATCTTAAGATGAATTCTTCTTTCAACATGGCGAAATGAGTTAACACACAGTAATTAGATTACCTAGAATCGTAACGCAACATTTTTAGCTGATCCAAAAGATATTAGACACTAACACGATAATATCTAGCCAATAATTACATATTTTAATTTTGATTCAAAAAGGGTTTCTCCAGGTAACCGAATACTGAATGTAACAAAATTCATTGGCAGGAAAGTACCTATTTCCGAAAAATCAGTACAAAACTCGTTGCAATTGTATGTGTTTGAATAACGAGTGAAACTGGGATTGGTTTCTTTCTCAGAAAAACAATCCTGGACAAAGTGAAGTCCTCTTTAACAATCAGTTTACAATGTGTGCTTACGTGGTGAGATGCTTTAACAAAGTGCAAAGTAAAAGTATACAACAAATATTTAATTTCTCTCTATATAAAACTAGATACTTTTCTTTGGCTTGGTTTTAGAAATGGAAGCTCGCTATTTAAAACAAATGAATACAGGTTTTCATCTTAAAAAAATGTTTGAGGCAAATTATGGCACGTAAGTATTGCAATCTTATGGTCAAACCCTGATGCTTCAAAAATATCATTAAGATACAGAACAAGTATGAGTCACATAACAGATACAATATATCGGTTAAACAACAGATACTTATATAACAGATATTAAATATTAAAATTTTTCAGTTGCTAATACAGTAAAGTATAAAAAATTTAATTCATTATTAGCACAACTGAGTTGGATTAGAGAGATTACAACTATTTTATTGTTTTTCTCTCTAAAGACTATCCTACCTATTTATGTCCAAATAATTTTTCCTTAACTGAAAAAAAATCTAAAGGAATTATTATTTTAATGTACATTTCAATATGTGTGTCTTAATTTCAAATTGTGAAGCATGTGGGGTTTATTATGCAAACAAACAACAAGGTAAATTCAAGTTCCCTGGATTTCTTTATTTTTGCAAATTGAAAAATTAAAAAAAAAAAAAAATTCACGTAATTTATATGGAATGAATCAATCACTCAAATAATCAACGTAATTCAAACATCCAGAATTCTTTTAATACGCTTGATATTGACTGCAAATCGTTGGTAACATTAAGTGTATTCGAATCTATTAGATGAAATTAGAAATTTCAGGCGTGATAACTGATTTCGTTGCTTAATTTAATTGGAAATATCAGTTAAAAAAGTTACTTTTAAATCTATTAATCGGTTAAAATGACATAAAACTCAACAAATGTATTAAACAATAAAAAAAGAGGTATGTAAAGAAAATACATATTTATGATAATTCCACAAATATTGATACAAATAATTAAGAACTATGAAAATCCTTAAACTTGAATGTACACCTGTTGTTAACTAAAGAAATAATATTTATCAAAGCGTGGCAATGAAACATGACTAGCAATTAATATTATAAAAAAGCAGGCACATATAATCTATTTTTGGCACAAATCTCTTACACTAAAGCACCTTTGTTGTTCAAAACTATTAGTTGGAATAGTGTACAATGTGATAATGTACAGTGTACAATGTAATAGTGTACAATATAAATGGCAGATGCAGCACCTTTTTGGACGCGTTTATATAAAGAGCAATTCGTTGCAGCAAAAAGTTTCACACAACTTTTAGACAATGGTTTTGCACTAAAAGCAAAAATTACAATGAAAGATAAAAAACCAAAGTCAACAATTTTTACAGAAAAATTAAAGCTAAGCAGTACTATTTCAACAGTAATAGACAAAAATATGTTTTATATGTTTAAATATATAACTATATTTGGTGATAAAAAGAGTACATTTCAGTTTCTGCTTTGAAATTATTTTTCAAAAGAAATTCTCACATTGCTACTTGCTAGAACAATTTAAATGGTCAAACTTAAGCGTACTCAGTAAGCTTTGATTTAACTGCAAATTAGTTTTAATAAACATTTTCACAATTAATTTAAAAGCGTATTTTAGTTTGTGACATTAAATCTATAGTGTTTTTGTGTTTAGGAAGAAAAATTAAAGAGAATTTCACTACTATAATAATGAATGTAACATAAATTACTGTTATTCATACATTATTGAAACAATGATTTTAATCCCTTCTTTGCTCTGATTGACATTGATAATGACTCGTCGGAACTTGTGACATTTTCGTCTTTAATACTAATGCATTTGATTGTACTCTTAATGAGGACTTCAAATTTAAAGGGCTTGACGTAATATAAGTCATAAGTAACACGAACCTTTTATATCAAACTGTTTCTTAGTATTGTTTAAATATTGGGTGCTATTCTACTTTCTAAAGTTTCCATGACAAACAAAAAACATGAAAATTATTTTTTTTTTTTAAATAAAAAAAACTCTCGAATAATTTGAAAATGTAGCTTATCATTACATTGCCTCATGAGTTTTAATTGCATTAGGGCGTTAATTACAGAACGTACAACGTTTATATTAATTTCTTGGTTATTAGAAAGCTCTAGTATCTTCTTTCACAGAAATTGTTTCTTTCTACAGTTAAAGGTTTTTAAGATTCAATAAAACTTCTGTGTCCTGTAATTGAATAAATTTAGAATGCGATAATAGTCCATTTCATTGATATTCGTGCGGAAATAAATGTTTCGAAAAAGTGAAATCCTCTTTAGTTTATTCTTCTACGGATATTAGTTTCATATCTATAAAAAATGTAAAAATATAAAACTGTTGTAGAAAAAATTAATTATTAATTAAATTGTAAAAATATTTAATAAGCGTGTGCTCGAGAACCAACAGTGAATATAAAACTTATAAAATTGAGCGTTTAAAAAAATTAAATTTTCTAATTTTTAATTAATTTATTTATTTTGCAATAGTAATAGTATTATTTTTAATAAGGACGTCAACTTTGGCACGGTTTTTAATCTGGTAGATACTGATATCGATATCTTATACCTCAAGCTTTTATCGGAAACGGATACATAAATGTTTTTCAGGAGATACTATAAAATATTTTCCTTTTCCAGGTTCTACTAAAAATAAAATTAAGACATTAATAATACTATACTTATTAAACGGGAACTAGTATAAAAATATGTATATACCTCTTATTGCTTTATAGTTATTCGCATTTTAGAGCTCTTCTATTTACAAAACTTAGGGAATTAATTATCTTAAGTTTTCGAAAAATAAATGAATTAATGAAACCTTAAGAGACCTCTCTCCTTGACAAATGGGTTTAAAACTAAATTTTTAAATTTCGTTTTTTTTCTTTTAAACAAACGTTTGATGACAGAGTAACACTTAACAGCACAGTTCTTTTAAAAATAGATGAAAAAGTAAGACTTTGTGTTATTAGAATGGAAGAAACAGCAGTTGAAAATTTTTATAATTCCTGCGTAGTTTTTTAACTTAAATTTTAAAGCAATAAAATTTTTGCGGAAGGTAATTTTAGATAGACAAATAAATACCATGATTTTGCCTGTTTTTAATTTTTTTATAACTTTACTTTTTTGTGCTCCTACCAAAAAAAAAAAAAAAAAAAACTATTTGAATGAATCTGAAAAATTCTTTAATGTTAAATATACAAATATAAGAATGTTTTTCCCTCTAAATCTAAAAAATGTATACATATAACTTGAGTAGATAAAAATTTATTTGGAGTAGGCTTAAAAACTATCTTAAAATAAATTACGCAACAAATTAAGATAAGAAGATTTTTAAGATTTTTTTCCTTTTAAGATATTTTCAAGAGAAGATTCCTTTTGAAATATTTTTTTAAGATATTTTTTTAAAATATCTTAGAAGTACTTAAGATAGTGTCGTGTAGAGTGAATCTCAATCATCAATTTATTCGCAAAAATTAATTAAAGATGATTAGAAGCATTCTTAATGTTTACCCCTTGCGTCACATCCCTCTGAAAATCAAAATCGGAAATTAGGAGAGAGATCTCTTAAACCAGGATGGGTGAATACTTGATAAAAAAAATACCATAATTGGAACTTTTCAAAACGAGTTAGGAATGTTTCGAAAACAAAACTAAAATATTCTTTGTATATAAAAAAACATCAGAATAGAACTGAAATAACTACAATCTAAAATTTAATAACTACAATCAGTTTAAAACAAATAACAAAAGCAACAAAAATAGAGTATTAAGAAAAATTTTCTGCATAGTTCATATTTATACATAAAAAGAGGACACATTTTCATATTTCAGAATATTATGCATTATAAACAAACATAAAAAAGCCAAACAAATATTTTACACAACAATACAAAATAGCTAAATTGGATGTAATAATCATAATGTAATTAACATACATTATATGATAATGAACTCTTTCTTTGTTATGTCAAAAATCACAAATGATTCGGAATTCTTTGAAGGAAAGCAAATAGTAAAACTGACTAACTAAATGCTTAACTCCATGAAAATTGAAAATCTTTAAATCATTTATAGTTTTAAATGAAAAATATGGCAAAGTGCCACCATGGGCACAAAACGCAGAAATGAGAATTTATGGCACAAAGTTTCAAAATTTTGCAAAGAATTTATTTTTAAAATTTTATTAAAATTAAAAAGTTATGAAAATGTTAAGCACAAATTATTATAAACTCTAAAATTNCAACGAAAAGTGCCACCATGGGCACAAAATGCAGAAATGAGAATTTATGGCACAAAGTTTCAAAATTTTGCAAAGAATTTATTTTTAAAATTTTATTAAAATTAAAAAGTTATGAAAATGTTAAGCACAAATTATTATAAACTCTAAAATTTAAAGTGCAGAGATATGCATTCAATTTTCAATAAATTTAATAGTTTTCGTAAAAAAATTACTACGAAAGAAAGCGAGTAATGTTGATTTTAATTTAATTAATATGGTTATTTTTATATGTTAATCACTAAACTGATATATTTATAATGTTGACACACTACAAATGTATCGTATTTAATGTATATATTTATATTAACATCTTGCACAACTTGTATACCAGATAGTGTTTATTTATCAGGTATGATAATTTTGCTCATTAAATTACATTTATAAGTTAACATTAATATGTTCTACAACCTGATATCTTTATAATATATTAAACTGTATTTATTAACCAGGTGTCTTATAATAAAATTTTAAGATATTAAATGAATGACAAATATTTCAAATGTATTAAGGAGCAAAAAGACAAAGAAAGAAGTACCGAAATTCAAGAGAAAAAAATTTGAAGATTCTTTTAAAACACACAATTTAAAAGATACAGTGTAAGCTATGACGTTAAAAAATTTTCGGTATAATTCGTTTGCAAATGCCGTTACATTTCCCTTGAAAAAACCTCATAATTTCATATTATATCAGGTTTATAATTAAATTTGCAACTATTTCATTGAATAAAATAGACTTTAAAATTAGATTGCAAGAAAATTTATTTTCAAAATAAAATTTCTAGCGTATTTAAAAGCATTGATCGTCATATGAGAGGGAAAAAAAAGATACATTTTTAATGTTTCTACATGCCTGACCTACAACCTGATCTATCTATATGGCATTGAATAGAATTTCTAAGTTGATATAAGGTTGTTTGTCAAAATTACTTTAAACAATTAAAATGTTTCAATTTTCATGGAAAACACATATATTTCTTTGGCAAAGTCACTTACAAAAATCTTTGGCTTATAGAAGAAAAAAAAATTATGCATCATAAAACGAACAATAATTTTCATCTCATATATAAAAGAAAACATACATTATCCTCTCTTTTAAAATCTCTAAAAATAAAAACAAAACAAATTTTAAAACAATAAAAATTATTCAGTATATCCTTTCTTTTTTTTTCCGATTTCAAATAAACATGTCTTTGGTTTCAAAATAGGTAACTTATATCTTCACATTTTTGATGCACAATTTTCCAGTCATCAAATAAAATTCCTTCTGTAGTTCCATAAAAATTAGCACCCCTTGATTACTAGTTCGCTTTTCCCCCCTTTTTTTATTTATTAAACTTTGAAATGCACATATCAAATTTGATGATGAGGGAAGGGAAAAAGTCACGGGAGTAGCGAAAACAAAGAAGAAAGGAAGAAGGAAGGTCAAAAAAGGTCACATTTCACTCATGGTAAGGTTTACAGTAACTGAACCTGTGGTTCATGTGTTGACTGTAAGAGCCGGAGTGTGAGAACCTTTTGAAACATTTACTGCACTGGAATGGCTTCTCGCCGCTGTGCAGTCTTTTGTGCTCAGTGAGGTGATGCTTGTGTTTGAACGCTTTGCCGCATATATCACACTTGTGTGGTCTTTGCCCTGAAAATACAAATAGTTTAAATTATGATAACATGCAAACAATCAGATTTATGACAGAGCACACGCTTCATATTTCAATTCTTTGTCATCAATAAAAACATTCTGTGAGACAATGAGAAAGAGATAGTAAAACCTCTGGAGAGCGACCAATCTCTGTTTAACAGTAAAATGGTGGTTTGTGGAGGATGGTTACCTCCATAAGCTAGAGGAGTGTAACCTAGTTACCTTAGAGGTTACCTTCATTGACTTCAATATTGTTCTCGAAGGTATGTGATTTTTCGCAAATAATTTTATATTTCAGTCAGTGTAATTTTTCTTGGTGCGGAAATGCCACTTCTGTCGGCGACTTGAAAATATGGATGTATGACTAAACTTTAGCGTTTATAAAAATGATCCCAATTGATATAATTATGTGTAAAAACAAATTTACCAATTACGTTTTTTGTTCAAGTTTGCACTTAATTTTATGTCATAAATATTAGTTAGCTTTAAAAGAAGTTTGTTTGAAATGTTTGTTTTTCTAAAATAATCTTATTTGAAATTTAACTTTCCATTCTAAAAGTAAATCATTGATAGCTTCGTCTTTAGTGCACTCTGACGGCACCTATCGTCAAAAAGAACTAACATATATATATATATGTTAGTTCTTTTCTGTAAATCCTATTCTTTAATCCTATCTCTTTAAATCCTATTATTCAAAACGAAATGCTTTCTCACACTTTTAAATTCACATCCTGTCCTTTAATCTATTTTTGGCTCAACTGCGCATTAATTTAAAAGCAAGATACTTTTTCCTTTGCTCTCTGTGGGAATCGCTCGACCTATTTGATAAACCAATTACAATTACTAAGATTTCCCTCTTTCCTAAATTGAAACATTATACGGATTTACTTTGCAAAATTTTCCCTAACATGTAATCGAGGAGCACAACTTTTTGTGTTCACTTTTATGACTGCTTTTTGCCTGATAATTAAAAAATAAATTTTGTATCCTCCTTCCCTGCCTAAGACCTGTTTTAATTCTTCCACTCGGCAACGACGTATATATATATATATATATTAT
>NC_092206.1:92751119-92993854 GCF_043381705.1 Parasteatoda tepidariorum | reverse complement strand
CAAAAACTGAGAGAGAGAAAGTAGTCATCTTACCTGAGTGTTCATATTTGTGTCTTGCCAGTGAGCTCTGCTTGCTAAACATTTTATCACATAGATCGCAAGCGTACATGCCTTCCTCGGCTTCGACTTTGTGCAGTTTCCAAGATTTTCTTGCCTTTCCAGATGAACCAACAGAACATTCCTCCTCTGGACCTGGACTATCCCCCATTGCACTATCCTCACCATCTCCCTAAGAAACAGAAATAGTGTAAAGATAAATAATAAATCCCGCCTACTGAGGAGATTACATTTGTACAACTATTTCCCCCACACGCAGATTTCCGACATCGAACGGCAAGTGAAAAATTATTTGAACACGTATGCAAGCAACAGGGTCTGAGTTCCGAGACAATAAAAAAAAAAATTGGACAAACTCATGTAAAATTCATTCGAATAAAGATATCAAAATAGCTGTGTAAAACTGCAAGAAACAAATCAGAGATCATGAAATGAATCAGTTCATTTAGGTTATTAAAATGAATCAAGCATCATTCATTATCAGTGTCAAGAGGCGTTTGCAGATTCAAATTAAGTGCAAACTGATTTAAATCAGTTTCATAGTGATTATTAGATTTACTTCAGAATCACGTTAACGAGAGTAAAATAGACTATAAACGAAATAGATGTAATTTAATCTTATTTAGAAGTGTTGCTTTAATTTTAATTGATGTGCCCTCCAAAATTTCCATCTTCTCAATTTTTAGTTTTCGATGATTGATTTCTCTGAGTTGTGATGACTCAGTAGTTAAGGCAGTGAATTGTCATTGGAAGCACTAAAGTACAATTCCCAGTGGCTGCTTGAAGCCCATCTAGCTTCAGAACCACAAATGGATTCCAGATGTATAGGCGGTCAGTGAGTCTAGTTGACTACATTGCCACCATCATGCCTCTGGTCAGTAAAGTTTTAAGCCTAAGCCTCCATGACCTTATAACGGATTGTTATGGAATTGCTTTACTGTATATTTTCCTATTTTAATGAGTGTGCAAGTTTTTTTTATTCCTTAAGAGGACGCGATATTGAGGGAAAACTTTTCATGGTAAATTCTGTTTTACATTCATTAATATTTTAAGATCGAAAGTTTAGAGAAAAGCGAATTCAGATAAACATAGAGAAAATCATGAAGTTTCAAATGCTGAAGAAAAAAAAATGATATCAAAACATCAAAAATGCAAACAATTTATTGCAGGATTACTTTCCCGTTGTGTAAACCAAAACATTTCTTTCGTTATTTGTTTGTTCGTCATTTGAAACTTAATAGTTTACCTACCTGAACTCGCTTTAAAATTTAAAATTACTAATGAAGGTGAGGGAGAATGTGCCATGATTGAATTTTCCCGCGATACAGCGTCCTCTTGAGCAGTTAACACTATCAAATTTTATAAAACAAAAATGAAATAAGATTTTTAAAAAAATCTAAAGTACATACCTGATTCCACAATCTGGGTTTCTTGGCACTAGGACTATAAAGACTGCTGTCAGTGGGTTCTTCTGCGTGATAATAAGATCCCGTTGTGGCATTGGGACTTCTACTGTTGTTTGCATAACCCCCGGGTGACGACATACTGAGAGGTTGATCTGCTCGAGAAGGTGAGTGATCTGGAGACAAAACTGCCTCGACCATTGGAGATTTGATTCGATCTTCACGCGGCTGCTGCTGCTGTCCCGACATTCCCATCTGCATGTATTTATATAACAGAGATGAATGTAAACTACTGAGGCTAGTTGTTTGGGCGGATGAATCTTCACCTTGGTTATTCTGCCCGGGAAATTGTGAGAGGCGATTGCTTTGAACAGATGAAGGGCTGTCTACTTTGGGTGGCGTCCGAGATGATCTTTGGCTGAGATTCAACACTTCACTCTCCAAGTGATTCACTGGAGACTGAGACTTTTCTGGAGGGTAGAGGTCAGTATCCTCCTTTTTCAACTTAAAAGACAGGTCCAGAGGTTGGTCTTCTTCCACGTTGAGGCGGGGAGATTCTGGAATGGGCCGAAAGGGCACGAGAGGAGCACACGATGAAATAGCACCATTGTAATGAGGTACAAAAGGATGACCATTGCAATCAGAAAGAACCGAAGGGGTGAATGAAATGGCTTGTTGGCGAGAAGGCGTCGGACTTGGCGAAGCATTGCCATTCATAGCGTAGTCTTTAGAACGCATTTGCTGCCTCTGGAGCCACTCTTGGATTGTTCTCACAGAGCACTTCAGATCATGGGCTAGTCGGATGAGTTCCGATTTCTTTGGACGAGGATTCATTTGGAAATGGGCTTTGAGTGTGAGTTCACAGTCTACGCTAAGGGCGGATGGGGACATACAAACTCTATTGCTATCTTCACAAGATTCAGTTTCACTGGCACCGTTTTCACGAGGAGATTCGGGCCTGCTTCTGAGTTCGATATTACTTGAACACAGGTACCTCTCATGCTGGTGGAGCTCAATGTTCGAATCGAAGAGTCTGGAACAGTAACGACATCGATTGTCGTTATAGGGTGGAGGTGATTTGATGCTCGACTGGGGAGCGGCACTTAGCAATTCGGAAAGAAGACCATTCCGAGGTCGGGTTGGTGATTGCTGTTGCTTGGAGACAGTGTTGTCGACGATTTCGAGAATCTTCTTCACAGCATTCAGTTCTCCTTGTGGTTTTGGGCTTGATCGTGGCGAGCTGTCAGATTTGTCGAGGTGCGATGAAGTAGGTAGAATCTGAGGTGGAAGCTGCGAGTGATTCTCCACTTCATTCTCGTACCTCCAGGAAAAGAAAAAAAAGAATTCTTAGGACAAAAACAGTCATTTAAATTTCTATTTCAGTAAATATACACTTCTGACGTTATACTATTGCCATATTTCTTTTTGATGAAACTTATTCGTATCAAATTCACTTAGTACAAACATTGAGTAATCAGATGACACACTGGTGAAAAATATACATAATTATGTAAAAACGTTGGGCCATTCAGCCGGTTTACACATCTGACGTATCTCTAAGTATAAGAATCGGGCTGTCAAACGGCACAATGGTAAAAATTATATAAAATTGGGCTAGAATTGTGGGACTAAATCTACATATCTGATGTTAAGCTATTGCCATATTTCTCGCTGGTGAAACTTATCCCTAGGTACTAGAATAGGGCTGTTAAATGGCACACAGGTGAAAAATATATAAAATAAGGCAAGAAATGTATAGTAATTCAGTAAATCTACACATCTGCTGTTAAGCAAGATAAAGTCATATTTTTCGCCGGTGCAAAAACGGTCTGTCAGAAATTTTCAACTCAAGAAGATTAAAATATATTACTCACCTTCGTTGCTGTAAGAGTTGCGTCACTTCTGGAAATGTTGACATGGGTAAGTAGTGCATTGGATGAGGAAAGGTTAAAGGTAAGTAAGGTTGTTGGGGTCGACTGGAAAAACTGGAGAACCTCTCGGGAGAAGACATGTATCCGGCAGGTATCAGTGGCATCTCGGTTGGTGCGGATGATGTTATACTTCCACCGGCACCAGTAGAGCGATACTTAGGAATGATTGGGCGGAGAGAATTATTTTGTGAGTTGCCACGACCTCGAGGAGAGCGACTGTCTACTTTGCGCACCTAAAACATAAAGCGGTTTAAATTGTGAGAATGAATAGCATAATTTATAAGGAGAATTGGTACTAAATTTTGCGCTTTTAAAATATAAAGCAGGAAAATTTGAATTGTGAAAAGCAGGAATTGTGCATATGTTACCGTGAATGATCGAAATCAGGATAATGTCGAATTTCACCGGTGAAAGTCAACAATCACTTAGTCGCTATAGAATGTCCGAAATATTTGTAATATCCGATTTGATATTAATTTATTCGTTGACATCATTATATTTATTCGATATTTTAATATTTGATGAGGATAGATTAGGAGAAACATCGGTGTTAGGAGTACCGGTTAAATGCAGGTAGTGGCACTTGACCTTAAAAAAACCATAGATGTAGGTCATACCAGGCAGTGGCATTGAACCTTAAAGAAACATTGATGTAGGGCATACTGGGCAGTGGCACTTAATTAGACCTAGTATATATTTCTGACATTTACCAGAGCGACTATGCAATTGTCAACATTCACCAGTAGAAGTTAACAATAACAAATTTCGGTCATTCACAGTAACACATATATTTTATATACATGAATGGTATATTTTGTTTTCCTAAAATATGTAACATTATGAAAATGCATGGAATGCATTATCAGTTAATGAATTAATCATGAGAATGAATAGAAAGCATGAAGATTCTAAGTAGCTGCTGTTATTGATTATTATAAAAAGTTAAAGATATTAGCTAGGTTACTTTAGAAAGCTTTGAGTTTAATATCATATGAAAATCTTTTTTCTCTAAAAATACAAGTTAATTCTTCTCTATGTATTGAAGCTTTACTTGAATAAAGATCGCCAGTATGAAATGTTGGGTGGTAGGTGATCAGATGGGATAATTTTCTTAACTTTTCAATTGTTGGCTACTTTGGTTCAATTTAAAATATTGTATATTAATTTTGTAATCTTTAAAAATATTTTTGTATTTTTTCGACTACAATATTATCTAGACGGAGGTGTTATTGATAAAAATAAAATAAGCCTCGAGCTTATTTAAGTTATGACACTATTTATAGGATTGTTTAATTGATGAAAATAAAGTAGCTTTTGAGTATACTTAATTTATAACAATATTTAGGGAGGAGAATAATTGATGAAAAGGAAATATGCTTTGAGGTTATTTAGGTTATAATAATATTTAAACGGTTGTGCTAATGATCAGGGGTTTGTCCAGACATTTTGTGAAAGGTCCTGTTTTTGTAAAATTGTGAAAAAATTACTCGCAATTTGTGAATATAAAATAAATGTTAAGTCACATTCTTTCAACCAGGGTCCTGCTTTTGTAAATTTGTGCAAATAGGGTCCTGTTATTGCAAAAAACTTTTCAAGGAGTTTTTAAATTGTAAATCGATACAAGATTATGCACTGCAAAATTATAATTAAAAAAAATTAAATTTTCAAAAATAAACAGCAATTGCTGCTACTAAATTAGAGATGCAACATACAAATATTTGGTATTTAGCCTATACTGCTGGACGCAGAATATTCATTTCGGATGAATAAAGGAAGAAGTGTCTGCCGAAGACAAAACATAGTTCGTTTGCATCTGTCTTTCTTTTTCTTTTTTTTCCCGGGAAGGGTTTATTCGATTAACAAAACAATAATGAAGATAAACAAATTTGTGAAGGGTCAGTTTCTAAGTTAAATATTTTGTGAAGGGTCCGCTTTTATGAAAAGATATTTTGCGAAGGGTCCGTTTCTATGAAAAGATATTTTGTGAAGGATCCGTTTTTATGAAAAGGTATTTTGTGAAGGGTCCGTTAAACGGACCCAAATTTCTTCTAAACAGACCCCTGATGATGAAAATAAAATGTGCTTTCAGCTTATTTTGGTTATAGAGGTAAGTCTCAATAAGCTAAATAACAATTGATGTTAAGGAAATTATTAAAGATTTAAGAAAAATTATTTTAAAAATCCACACGCAGTTGTAGCTTCTATTAAATACTGACCTTGAGGTTGACGACGAGGCACTTTTTGCTTGTATTGTGTGCCGAGAAAGAACCAGAATGGGAGAATCTCCTCCCACAGTTAGGGCACATGAAAGGTTTTTCACCATTGTGGATTCGAAGATGCTCTTGTAGGTGATGTTTAAGCTTGAAGGCTTTGCCACACTCCGAGCACTTGAATCTACGTTCGGCATCATTTGTTTGAACATTTGAAGACTGTTGGATAAAAGAAAAGAAAAAGAAACATTTAAAAAAAACTTGAAATGCAATGTAAAATGATATTTTTTAAACTTATTTAAATCAGCGGATATGTCTTCAGGCTAATTTAAAAACGTGTCGAAAAATCAGACTGAATTAGCTTAGGCGTATTGTTAGAAAATCTTTAATAAATCTTTATACAATGGGTCTACAATTGGGTGAACTGTAAGCTTCTTTAAATAAATAACTGAACATGAATGGTATATTTTAAAATAAGCCTAAAGATATGTGAGCGTACTATCATAAGCCTAAAAATTCGCAGGCTGATTCGAAAATATCTGAGACAGCTGACACATTAAATCACGGAAGCTGTTAGCCAAACGCCAGGATAATTCAATCAGCCTTCCACATACAGAAATTACAGTAAACTGCCAAATAATTGAGAAAATGAGAGACGAGACAACTATGGATAAGCGAATTCCATGTATAACTCACGATATTGTAAACAAAATACCACTTAAAAGTATACAATAGTCAATAAAAATAGAAAGGAAAGAGAAAATTGTCCAAATATTGCAGGGCGGCAAAACTTTCAGGAAACAAAATATCTTAGGGTAAAACCTAACGTAGACAAAAGGTCACGATGCAGGTTGGCGGCGCACATGCAAAATCTCCTGAAACAGAACCATGTAAGAAAAAAAAATATTGTGGTGCAAAACTTTACGAGTAAAAATATCAAGATGTTGAATTTTACGTGTGGATAAATTGCTGTTAAATAAAATCTCTTATTAAAAAAATCACTAAAAGCATTTGTCATAATATACCGCGAAGTATATTTTATTAAATATTTTTTCTAAGAATTAGTTGATTTACCTGGCCATTTGAGACGTGATACACTTTATGCTTGCTGAGATTCTCTTTGGTTGTGAAGGAGGCGTTACATTTCTGGCAAGTGAAAAGAGATTCAGGAGGATCAGCATCTTTGTGATGCACAGAATGATGCTCTTTAAGATCTCGCATCGCCTGCTGACCTGAGAATATTTTATCACAACGGGGACACTTCAAGCTGCTCTCTTCTAAAAACAAGAAGAAAGAAAAAAAGACTTTAAACATTCTTCGTTCTTTTACTTAAAATAAGTTCACAAAAAAAAACTTACCAGTCAAAACAAATTATCCAAACAAGTCGTTATAAGTTAAAGTTAGAATCTACTTTAAAGGTCAATAAGTTTGTTTGTAAATAAATTGATAAATTTTATTAATATTTCATATCTTTTTTCTTCTTTAAAAACCATTAGAAAATGGAATGCTAAGCACCAAATATATTTTCCTGCAATCATTAAGTTACACTCAATAGCCCCTGACAAAAAATAATTATATAGTTACAACGAGATTTTAAACAATAAGTATTATCCCTATTAAAATAGCCATTCAGGTACTGATATTTTCACATAGGTGCATAAAAACCCACCATTTTCAAACCTTTCAAATCTTGTCTCATTGATTTTAATTTTATTTCAAATTTTCTCAAAGCCCAACAACTAGAATCAGCTTATAAGTTTTAAAAGAAATGACTACCTATATGCGCAATAATAAGTAAATAATGAAAAAAATATTGCTTGTAATAATTTGCTCCATTAGTTAACTTTAAATTTTAAAATTTGTATTTATTTAATTAGAAACATTTGAAAATAATACTTTCAGAATATTGTGCGGTGCTATTGGAAAAGACGAAGGGACAATATAGATATAAATCGAGTACAGTGATAAATTCTAGTTCTAAAACATACGACTTCAAAAAGCACGATAATAGAAACATTGTTAATTTAATTATGAAAGAAATGTATACATTTAATGGCTTAATCCATTTGTTACATTTCTAAATGCTGAAGCTTAAAATGAATTCTCACCCTATCCCTTACTGTGAAAACAAAAAAATTATATTAATATATAAATAACATATACTATCTTAATTTGTGAACGTATTTGTATTTTAATTAATAATAACAACAAATATTAATAAGTAAAAAAATATTGAATTGTTTTTGACAAGATTATCTTATTTTGCGACTTTCATTCCTTTTTACACATCACATATACTGTATTTATGTATCCTATGTTTTACACAGTAATTTTTTTTAACACAATGAACTTACTTTTACAATAAAAAAAAGCTGAAACTATCACCCGTTGAATATATTAGAAATCTGCATAAATTAAAAGCTATTTTGGAGCTTTTTATTTGCTGTCAAATCCAATAGATGGCAGCACAACCACTAAGTTAGATCGTAAAACAGAACACCCAAGAGAGTATGACTTGCTCCCCATCTTCTCCGCGCGGTGATATTCAAGAGCAATCTTCATCCCCATCTTCTTCGCAGAGATTTTATGACACGCGAGAATCATCTTCACATGCATATATTTCGCAAAGTGGCGTCGTACAGTAAGAAAAGATAAGAAAGATAAGAATCACCTATTTGCATGTTAATAAGTAAAGCAGGTTTGCGATGCTTTGGAAAGCCGATGTGATTGTTCAGGTTTAGATAAGACTTTTTTTTTCTTTTGGATACTTTGTTTAAAGATATCACCAAAAATAAATGCGAAAATCATAACAAAATCACAATTTTTTTAAAATAATAAATTAAAATATAAATAGTACTATTTTAGGAAGTGGGTTTGAATGCAGGCTTTAATGCTTCTGAGCAGGAATTCTTTCAGAAGTTCAGGTCTGTTGGCGGAAACTTCTAAAATTATTTTATCCGAAAAACTGACCCTTCAGAAATTATTTCATAAAAAAAAAAAACGGACATTTTTTATTTTTAAATATAAACTTTTCAATTTTTTTTTTTTTTTAAAGAGCCAATGACGTCGTAAATTCATAATTTTAGAACTAAAACTCATATAAAAGAAAGGCATGGCTTTTATCTTTTTAACATTAAAACAGGAAAATGGCAGAAAGAAATTCAATGCCAATTTTACACACAGAAAATTATGAATAAATTTTTCACATTCAAAGATGCAGGGTCTTTAACAAAGATTTAGACAGACAATTTTTTCCAAAATCACAAAAACAAGGCATTATTTTCTAAAACTCAAATAACAATGAGTAGATTCTTCACAATTACACAAAAGCAGAATTCCCGAATAAAAATATGGATTTACTCTTGGCAAGCCTTCTTAAGTAGAAGTTTCAAGAAATATTTGAAGGGAAAAAAAACCTTTTATAGATCAATTTTTTACGACAGTAAATTACATAAATGAAATTTTAAAAAAACCTCAACTTCCTAGTAGTAACAGTAAACAATTATAAAAAGGCAAATAATACTAGTTTTTGAGAAGTTTTACAGCAAATTTTATAAATTTCGTTTTGTTTAGTTTATTAACCTATTTACTATTTACTACATTAATTTGATTCTAACGGGAAAAAAAAGATAATATTTTATAGTTAACTGTGTTAGTATTAAACTAAACATGAACGAAAAATAATCAATAAATCTTCGATAAACCGATGATAGATTAGTCATCATTTCTTATTCTAAATATAATTTTATGTTGAAATAAAGATGATAAATTTAAAAATATATATATTTTCATACCGGTAACAATACAAGTAAAAATATATTAAGATGTAAAAATAATAGAATTAAATATTTCTTTATACATTTTTTCCCACACCATTGCTTCAAAGAAGAGTTCAGAAAAGAGACTGTTTAGAGAAGAGGACTAAAGGCGCTGAATTAAATAGGAATCTAAATATGCCATCAAAAAGTAGTGATAGGCTCAGAAGAGATTTTTTTATAAAATATATTTTTCAATATGATTTAACATAATTTAAACTATGTAAGATTAAAAAAAAAGATATTAACGATAGTTAATAGTAATAATCGACAAGTAAAATGAGTAAACGAACGAAAGAATGTGATGAGTTAAAAAAGTTAATTTATTTTAAAACAGTTGAGGCTGATTAGGACTGAACAAATAAATAAAACGTTTATGTAATTGAGTAGAAAAGCTATATTAATGACTGCTCCATGATTACAGCGATAACGAAACAAAATACGAGACGCATTTATGCCCGACGTATTTTATGCACAAAAATATTGCGTTTATGGTTAGATGGCTGCCAAGGCTAGAAAAGAGACTAACTTATTAATTAACTTAAAAATGGGAGATGTTCTTTTAAAGGAAGAAATATTGCATTCATGACGACGGTCGAAAAAAACTTATTTCAGCAGGTAACTAAATAAACCGATAAGAGTCATCATTTTATGAGTAGAAATATTGCATTTACATTAATGTTAAGGCTAAAAAAAGACTAATCTATCAGGAAATCTAAACAAACCAAAAGGAGACATGGTTTTATGAGTAGAGATACTGCATTTACAGTTACATGAATGTCAAGAATATAAAAAAAGAAAGCTTATTTATCAGGTATGCAAACCAATAAAATACGTGATTTTATGGGTAGAAATATTGCATTTTAGAGAATTTTTTTTCATCTATCAAAAAATAAGAGACTAGTTCATTAGACGGCAATGCAAACCAATACGATACTTGAATTTGAGATTATAAATGGCTAGTAAGATTGGTATTAATATGAATAGTATTGATAGTAAGATGAAAACTAAAACTCAAGTAATTAATACAAGACGTTATTTTACGAGTAGAGGTAATTTCTTTATGATGTCAGTAAACGTAAGTTCAACAGGTAACTAAAAAAAATAATATAAGGCGCTGTTTTTAAAAATACTTTAAATTTTGTTAAAGACAACTTCATAAAATTAACTGCAGAAATTAATGAAAGTATAACACACTAGGAACTAAGAAATTTTAGTACGAACCTTCATAAATATGCATTTCGGGGCAATTTTATAAGAATCTTTGGATGATGGGGATCATCTAAGAGAACATCTCTTAGTGGTTTGGGGGGGGGGGCGGATTCAGACCGCACAATGCATTGATGAATAAAGTTGGTAGGGAAAGACACAAAACAGGCGCACACAATTTCTCAACACTGGAATTGCGCGGGTAGAGTTTGAAATATAGGGAGGAAGAACTCCCTGAGGAAAGATCTTCCCAAACCACAGACTCTGGTCCAGAGGGAATTAAATAGATGGGTGGGAGGACGTCGACATTCCAGTCACGTGCTATGGATGCTACTGGACGTGGACAGAGAGGCGGTTGCCCCGGCAACGCCAGCGCCAGGTACGGAAGGGGACTGTTTCCTAAATCAACAGTAAAAGGAAACTTTCGAGGACCTTCAACACCGAAAAGAAAAATAATAATGCAGTCTCGGTTCAGAAGAGAAATAAATGTAAAAAATATTCATTTTTTAAAAATAAATTTTTGGAAACGTTGGTTTATTCGAACAGAAAACAATCTTCTAAGTAAATCAACCCAGAAACAAATAGAGTAGATATTGTAGATGTAACAATATTTCTATTGGTTTTAATATGACTACTGGATTTATTGTTTAAAACTTTATAGACTTTTTGTTCTTTAATCGTAAAGTTAAGTTTTTTAAAATGACTAGAATGAAAACTTCATATAAAAAGTGCTAATGAAGTACATTCGAAAAGTGATTAACCCTATTACTTAAAAAAAAGCATAAAAAAAGTAGCTATCATTATTGAATTAAATTCTTGATCTATTTAGTCAATCAAAATATTGCCTTCAACGTATTTCTCTCTTTTGTTAAACGAACACAAGCTATCTTTACTTGCATGTGACACATTCATTTAGTGTTTACTAAAACTAACTTCTAACATTTAATTAATTTAGTTCAAAATCAAAAAGTTCAAGGTTAAAATAATAATATTATACCATAAATCAGTCAATGCTATGCATCAAAATTACTAATGTAAAATCTCTATTCTAAGAATTTTTTCGTACATAAGAAAAATTTTAATTTCCTAAGTAATAAAAACTATAGTAAATAACTCAAGACAATAAAATTTAATTAATATTTTTTATTTTATTTATAATCGTACTTTATTCATAATTTTAATTAAAAAATTATCAATTTCCCTGTATTTATAACTAAACAGCCTTTTTTTTAATATAGCCAGTACTATACTAAGTATACGTTATTATGTCATGCGTATTACGACTTTCAAATATCAAGAACGAAACGCCCTTTTTTGTTATGTCATTTCTTTTATTTTCAAAAATAGGCATTTCAAACTATATCTAGATTGAAAAACTCACGGGCGAAATTTGTTCTTAACAAACTAAGTTAATTTTTTCTTTTTTTAAATTCAAGTGCGGAAGCATTCTAGTTTCTGTACCAGTACTCTTGTCGTTTGGCGCGAATTTTCCTTGGAAAATTGGTTTATTTGTCTCAAATCCTATCAACAGACAGAACGAGGTTCGTCTTTAGAATCAAAATTTCTATTTTTAAACTTTGCATGTCAATCATGTGCGATTCTTTCAGTTTTGGCATCTTCTTCATACGCAACACAAATGCCACGAGCAGCTTTGAAAATTCTGGAACCTTGATTATTAAAAATATAAAAGAAAGTGGGGAAAAAAACTCATTTTTCAACTCCACATTCCAATTAACATAAAGTAACTGAAAAAGAAGGAAGATTGGGGTAGAACAATACATTTTTTTAAGCATGATTTAAAACATAAATGTTTATTGACATTCAAAAATTCTTAATAAAAAACGGCTGGTACCTTTTGTTTAACAACTAAGTAATTTATTGTACTAATGTTGAAATGCAACAAAGCAGAAAATCGAAAATGAAAGTAAATTTTAATTTGTTTAATAATTACGTCATTCCCAGCAATGAGATTGAGCTGTTTTACAACATAATAATTTTTTTATGAGATCATCGAAGTGAATGCTCAACTGACCACACACCTAACTAAACTACGGATATAAAGTTGTTTTAAATGACAATTCAGACAGTTTCCTATAACACGCATCTCATGGCGACATCTCACGCCACTTGGCCCACATATTCATGTATGCAATAACGGGCATGTTCTCGCATTCCCCCCTCTGAAATAAACCAATACCCATCCCTCACATTTGAAGCCAGGGTTGGAAGGAGGACCCCGCCCACAACCCTCTTTCTCATTTCCATGCACGCATCTTCTGAAAGCCTTTCAAAGATTCCCTCTTTCTGCAAGATGGATTGGAGATTAGAAAGGAGCATCGAAAGGAAATAAGGGGGGTACTGCAGCAGTTGACCAATCCCAAGGACTCTCCCTTCCACCCCTATCCTGGTAACCTCCTCTCTCTTCAATTACCTTAAGTGCAGCGCTTATAATAAAATGATGAAATTAATAGGAAAGGGGCCACCTGCTTAATGCCCCCGAAGGGCAATTGCGTCGAGTGGCTATCAGCAACTATCAGTGAGCCAAAACGTACACACACACAAGGCAAGTCTTCAGTTAAGTAAAGGAGATGGTGTTTGGTTTAGGTATTATGACACTGCAGAAGGGAAAACTGTTTTTACTCGTAGACACTAGCCAGGCACTTCTAGAGCAGTACTAGGTCGTCTATCCAAACTTTTTTTTCTGGACGAGAAATTTTTGAAAAGATATTGTCCGTTTGGGTTATTAAAAAAAACCGAAAGAAGGAATTTTTTTTCTCTCATGAAGGAAAGACTTTTTAACCCTGTCATTTAGAATTAAAAAAAATAATTCCCCTCTGGAGTAATTTTACTGCATTAAATAAATCCGTAATAGTTATAATAGTATAAACCACGAGTAACAGTCAATTCATTGAATATAAGTGAGAAAGTAATACCTTAGGGAAAAAAAAAGATTTGAGATCAGTTGCAAATTTTTTTTAGGAAAGAATCTGACTTGGCCTGGAAACTTTTTAAGCAACAATTTGACATTATTTACAAACCCGTTCACTTTGCCTGGAAACTTTTATTAAAAAAATTTGACTTTGACAGATAACCTCTCTCTCTTTTTTTTAAAAATTTTTTTTTGGAAACAATGACTTAGCCAGGAAATTTTTTTGGAAATAATGACTTTGCTAGGAAATTTTTTTGGAAACAATGACTTCACGAGGAAATTTTTTTGGAAACAATTTAATTTCGCCAGGAAAAAATTGAAACGATAACTGCATTGTCACTTTTCTTTGAAACAATTGTTTTTCTATAAATAATTTGCAACAAATTTTTTTTGTAAATTCGACTTAGATTTATTTGAGAAAAATTTAAAATGACATTGAAACATTTTTGGAAATGATTGAAGTAATAATAATTTCGATAAAATGCAAAATAATATTTTTTTCCTGTTGAGTATTTGACTGTAAATACAGAGACAATTTACAAATATTTCCTAACTTAAAATTATTTTACGATATTTACTTTTAACAGAAAATAAAATAAAAATGTATTTAGTTTACCAAAATTTTCAATGTGATGAGTCAAAAACCCTTTAAAATCTGTAATAAAAACTATGATTTAAATCAGAAATTTAAGGAAATTCGATTAATGAAAGTTTACTGTATGGGTTAGGGGTGAATCTTCAAAAATCAACATCAAAGTCTTGATATTTTTATGGAGATTTTACATATGGTTAATAACCTAAGAATAACTTATAATGGGAAAAAAGTATGACGTTACTTACAATTCTAGTTGTAAAAACCTCATATCGTTAACGTTTCACTAAAGAAGAACATTTTTTATCATTTTTTGAGAATTCATATAGTCATTTCTTTACTAATTCGTATACCATTAATTTTTTTATTTTTTATTTTGTAAAAACATCGTCAAACAAGATAGTAAAAAATCATAAGAAATTCCCAATTTTTCGCTATCTCTCAAAATCTCAAAAAAAAAAAAAAAAAAAAAAGATTTAATTCCTATAGGTTAACTTTTAAAACCGTTAAGAAGATGTGCGTCAAGTTCTTAGAAAGTTTCTCAAGTTTCTGTGCTAAATTCTTTAAAGAAAAAAAACAACTTTAAAAACTTCTGATTTTTTCCGAAATGTTAACAGTATTTTTTTTCATAAAAAAAAAAGATTTTGTTTTAAGCAATAAACATTACAACTTGAGAAACTACATGTCCTTTAGGAAACTTCTCATTAGAAAAAAAACGACATTTTTCAAGTCTAAGAACTTAAGTTTTTTGATTGGCTTTGAACTTAGTTACCTTATTAAGTGACCACTCTTAGTGACTTTTTGCTCAACTTGGGTCACTGTGACTCTAAGGAACCCGGTGTAGACAGAGCTCACTTCTCCACTCCCACTACGAAGCTCAACGTTTAATCATCGACTTCTCCATCCCCCGATAGTTCGAAACCCCCCTAACACTCGACTTTCCTGCAACGTCCACCCGTCATTGACAAGACGATGATTTATAACCGGTGGCCCCCGCCGCAATTTGTATTGCTTTCAGGCATCCCCTTCTTCCTCTCCATCCTCCCCTAGCACTATAGATCGTCCTCTTCAGCATCTCTCCCCCCACACCAACCCAGGGAGGACCTTCAGAAGATGGAGATGAATGGACGCGCGAGGGAACCACATCCGGGTACTCATTAAAAGGGCGAGAGTCGCCTTTTGAAAAGGTCCCCTTCCTTACAAAAGGGGTCCCCCACCGTATATTCCGTTGTTGGTCTTTTCTGGACTTTTACAGAAAAGGCCAAATTCGTGCCAATTCAGAATTCCACTCCAGTTTTAGAAAATGCCTTCCCCCCAACACCCATCAACTGATAATTCAAAAAGGATTAAAAGAATTTTTTATCGGCTTCCCCCCTCTCGCAGACACTTGATAAACTGCTGCTTGAGGTGGTGTCTATTGAACGTTAAGTCAATTCACAATCGTCAAAAGACACCCCAAGAAGTCAAGATATGTGAACGGTGTTTCAACTCACGAGAAAATTTCTGTAAAATTCTATATGTTAGCATGTTTTAGATTCTTTTAATGCTATTTTAGTCAGAGAAACATATTTACAAATTATATATGATTCTGCTTGTGTCGTTGAAACAGGGATACAAATCATAACATGTATGTTTTAGTGATCATAAAAATATTCAAAAATCATCAACATATGCACAAATCAAAAATGATGATTGTCCTTATGGCTATAAAAATATGCACATATTGTGCTGTTTGGATACACAAAAAGTGTCTACAAGTCATAAAAGAGATTGCTCAACAATAACATCAGCGCAAAACGCATTACACCCATTTTCAAAGACGTTTGTAGCAAAAAAAGGTGTAAATGTCATGTATTGTGTTTTGCAGAACCGGACGTCATGTTCTAGCCCAGACAACAATAATCTAGTCAGTCAGCCTGAGAGGGTGACGTCATTTTTACACAATTTTCGATGGCAAAACAAATCGTGTGTTACAAAAATTCGTCTGTCGTATTTTTAATAACTTTTTTTCTAAAATTATAACGATAAAATGACCAGCCATTTCCTTTAAAATCATGACCGTTTAGAATGCCATACGGCAGTTTTAAATTACTTTTGCAGGATCGGACACGATGTTTTAGCACAAATAACTCTCGTCAATCAGACTACGTGTGTGACGTCATTTTACACAAATTTCGATGGCGAAACTAATCGTCGGTTACGAGTATTCATCTGCTATATTTTTATTGTCCTTTTTTTTCATATTGTGCTCGCAATTTGTAATTATTTTTTTGTTTGCTAATTAAAATTAGGTTTAACAATCTGAAACATAAAAGCATTTTTAACACTTTTTATTCACTCAAAGGGGGATATTCTCTGCTCGCGCATTTGCTTAATTAAAACATTGAGAATAGCGACCATTTATTTTTAAAAACCCTTTCACTGAATCGTTCCCGTAATTGAATTCCATCGTAAACTCCCTTCCACAAAATGAGCAGGTGTATACGAAATCAAATTAAGGAGAGAAGAATTTATGTATCTTTCCCTCCAAAAAGAAGGAAGATATCTTCCTCCAAAGAGGAAGATGAAAAATGAAAGAAAAGACGACGCATCCTTCGTTGTTACCTAACTTATTCCCAAACAAAAACTCCCGGAAACAGGAAAAAAAATCTTTTATATTCTTCCCTGACATTTATCCCCGCCGCACCTGAGATTTGTCCGGAGGAACCTGAAGGACTCATCCTAATTATCCCGAAGAGAAACCTGCTAAGCAAATTCATGCTCCTCATCCTCTTCCTGCCTCTTACAATCCCTTCAGGAGGAGTGAAAAGATGCGAGAGAGTGACTGCCACGTTAGGAAAATAGCGTTATTTGTTTCAATCTAAGATTGTGAAGAAGATCGCGAGTTGGAGGGTGATTAAATGTTTTCAGACAGAAAAGGAGGAGAGGGGGTTCGAAGTGGTAGTGGGAAGGGGTTTTGGGATAAATAAAAAAAAAAGGAAAAGTGGGTTCTTTCGACACGCTTTTGTTTGCCATGGAGTCTTGATGGATGAGGAGGAAAGGTGACGCCTTGCATTTTTCAGTACATGATTCGGGTGAGAACATGGCTGTGTTAGGCTAAGTGATGCTGCCATCCATCTTTGTGTAACTCTTCCAGCAGCCAGCGTTGGGGGACGCTTAGGGTGTGTTTATAAAATTAAAAGCTCTCACGGTCTTTTTTTTGCATAACGAATTGTTCTTTTCTTGATGCCTTGTACGCTGAAAAATCTTTTGTACTTAAAAAGTATGCCACTCGAGTTTTCACAATAGTTTACAAAAATGGCAACTTCTCTAACAAAAAGGAAAAAGTCCGCACTTTGATGTTTACCTTTATCTCTCTACATTACAATTTACTTTCTTTTGTCCACAAACGATGTGTAATCTAATATCTTGGACGTTTATTTTCTTTGAATATTGTATTTTAAATTTAAAATTAATTAATAAAGGAGATGAATGATAAACAAAGATATTTAAAATTATCTATTTATTACACTTCGTCTTTATTAGATACATAGAGCTTTTGAAAAACTCTGCGCATGGTATTTTAAGTGAAATGAATCGATACAAGAAATTATTGCAATATTAGTATGATAACCTTTATCTCTAATTTACAACAAATCTACACTCACTAGATCCTGAAGGCTTTTTTTCTTTTGTATGTTGCATCTCAATCAAAAATTAAAATATCATAACAAAAAGTGATAGCTATTAGAGATGAGTTCGAGCTTGCTTTTGGAGGCTTGAAAGCGAAATATTTTAATTCAAGTCCACCCGAGCTGAAGAACATTATACTACTCTGAGTCTCGAGATATACATCAGACAAAGATCAAATTTTGCAGTGTTGCCACTCGGCCTTTCATGTCTAAACAAGTAAAGTAGCTATTATTTATTTTTTTATCACAGACCTGTAAAACAAAAAGCGAAGAGAAAAATCTAGAATTGAATGTGAAAGAGAATAAAATTCTAGAATTTTTTTTTATCACAGACCAGTAAAACAAAAATCGAAGTGTAAAATCTAGAATGTGTAAAATCTAGTGTAAAATCTAGAAGCGAAAGTGATACCGAAAAAAAGGTTGACACATTCAAGTCCTTTTTTTTTTTAAGTCATCTGTAAGATATCCAATTAGATATCTTCTTTGTAAACTATTCCGTTTCCTCTACTGCATTATAAAAATATTTTAGTTAGTAGTAAAAAATTTTCTGCGCATATTATTATAAGCTCGAGCCTGCCCAAGTTCGAAACCTTTTTTTCAGTAACTAAGCCCGAGTCCATCTCATATCTAATAGCAGCTATAGAGAGATATTTCCTATTTATCTCAATATAGCAATCTACTTCCTTTAAGTACAACAGATTTTTTACGACAATTTTTTTTCTTCTTTTGTATATATACTGAATTTGAACGTGAAATTTATGATTATAGGAAATAATTGCAATAACGAGATATTTGTCTTCATTTCAATATTACAACTTCTCCTGCTATAAATGCATTTAATAAGACTAAGATACTTTCAACAATTTTTTGGCAAAATGTATTTTAATATAAATTTGATTTAATCATTACAAAGGTGTTTATAGAGATATTTATCTTTATCTACTTATTGCCCTTCTTATAAAAGAATTATTCATTTTTATACATTTTTGCATATTGTTATGTAAAATTAATCATTACAAGCAGTAATTGTAGAGCTATACATGGTTAAAGCTCAAAAATAAAAGTTAAAATCTGATTGACAACACGCGTTTTGTTTCTGAACTGCTAGCACATGCTTATATAACATAACATCACATCTGACAAAGCGAAGAGGATGTACAAAAATATTAAAAGAAAAAAAAAGTGCAACATTTATGGATGTCCTCTTAGAAATATTCATTTATTTATTTATTTTAAATTCAGATAGAAAAAAAAAGACCTCAAAATAAAGATATTTGATGCAAAAATGTCGGTTTTTATCTACTTTAGGAAATGCCAATATGAATTTTACAAGTTATTAACAATTTTAACGAGCTGTAGTAGCCCAGAAGTTAAGAGAATCTGACTCCGGTTCGGAAAATCAGGGGTTCGATCCTCAATCCCGCTAATGCCCATAGAGTACATGTACTCGTAACGTACTCGATCTACGTACTCGTAAACTCTATAGAATTGAAAGTCCTGAGGTCGGAAGCTGAGCAGTACCATGAATAATCTGGAAAAAATTTCCTTCTCCTTCAGATCATAAGTGTAAATTGAAGAAGAGGCCTCACGAATAAATAGTGGTGCTGCCATCTATCCATGGGGTACTGAGCCAAGGCGTACTTTCACCCTTGCGGTGCTATCTTGTCAATCGAAAGTAGCACCTTCCTGATTCAATTCATAAAAGAGTAATGACTGGGGAGCTCGACTGGTCCAAGTGTTATTAGAAACAACTCTACGGCGAACGACTTTATTTTATATACCTAAAAATTACAAAATCTTGAATAAATTGAAATTTTATCCAAACGCTTATATTAGGATAATATTACTTTATTAAATTAATATCTTTCTTGCTTAATAACACGAGTAATCTATGTTGGGAGTAAAATGAATCATATCCGGTCACTATGAGGTCTGCTTTATTCGTTTTCCTTACTCTGTGCATTTCCCTCCGAAGTATTACAAACGTCAGTCACCCTTTATTTTAATTTACCAACTCAGACTAAGGTAGTAAAAGTTGTCTAAAATTCACACTTGTTGATCCCCCAACAGCAATCCCTTACTCCAAACGATGTCTCCTAAATTCATCTCCTACTGCTCCCAAGGCCTCAACCCCTAATCCTATTCCCGAGTTCTGATTGTAATTTCCTGTTTAATTACACGGTGACCTTCCCTCCGTAAGCCGTTTTTATCGGTTTTACTTTCCCTTCTCCCCGACTTATCTTTACGGTTTTTGTCCCTTTAAATTTTTATTTATTTATTTTTTAAGAACGGTTTAAAGTTACGGTTTCAGCGTTTCAGCGGAAGTTGGATGCTTTCGGTCCGGTTCCGATTCTAAATGTCACCTCATTTCCGCTGGTTTGTTCCTAAGAATTTCAGAGAAGGAATGGGGATTCTCTTTTATTATTTTCTGTTGGGGATTGACTTGCCTGTGTTTTATATTAACCTGTTGCAGAAATTCAGTTTATTATTCAGTGTTAATCTAGGCGGAAAAATAGAATGATTATTTAATGAAAATTTATGCATTCTTATTGAATTACGACTCGTATAATTACCACATAATTAAAATTTTAATCAACGGATAGGTCTTAATTGAAACATTTGCTTCCAAAAACCAGCCATATCTTTTTTATTTTCATTTTTCTTAAATGTTTTAGACACACACTCGCACACACACAAAAGAAAAGAAAAAAAGAAAAGAATCTAGCAACAAGGATTTCAGTTTAGGTATATGTTTTTGAGGAATTTACATATATATAATCGAAGTCAAGGTGTTAAAATAATTGTTGTTACCATAAATAATTTAGCTCTGTTAGTTAAAAAATTCAAATCGAGCTGATTTTGATGAGAAAATGCCCTTTTTTTATGCACGGTGTTTTGCAACAGCCTCCTCTAGTGTATCATTTCAGAATCTTTTTAAAAATTAAGTCAAAATTATAGAAATATTAGGGGTTGCAAATTAATATGAAAGTAAAGAAAAACAAATAAATAGCAAAACCGTGACAGCAAGGATGGCGAGATTAAAAACATTCAAAACCTGTTTCATTCTCCAGAGGTATTCGAGTGGAAGTGAAACGTGATTATCAGAAATGGCATAAAATTTTATATAATAACTAAATTATTTTTTATGAATTTAATCTTGCATTTCACAGTATTGATTCGCAAGAACTTGATAACTTTTTTTTCTTCAAAAATTGAATGAATACCAGTGGGACCATTTATCGTGTAAAATTTACTACGATAGGCTGCACATAGATCAACGATGACAAAATAATCGCGAGTCTTTTTTCTTTTCCAAGTTAAAGTGCTAGATGTTTAAGTGCTAATTTAAGATATTTGGATGTGTCTTACGAGGCAGATAAAACTAAGAAGTCGTAGTCTATGCAACAAAAAGCTTTTTTTATAGAACTAATCACTTGTAAGAAAAATAGGCTTAGTTTCTTCCAACATTAAAAGACACATACATCATAGATCAGCCTTGAAGAGATAGGTGCAGTGTTATTTGTAAAGTGCAAGCTATTTTGCCAAAAAGCATTTTCTCTTCGCCAATTAACAACTTAATGCCCTTCTCTCTCTCGCCAAGAAAGCTGGAAGAAGATCCCGTCATACCTTGTTACCATTAATACCTCTCCTTGGCATTGCTTTCAAAAAGAGCCAAAAAGTGCATCCAGGTGGTTAGAAAGAATGATAAATGATCCATTGGCGAGGTATCGCTCTCCCGACAGGCCTGTCTGAAGAAGTGAACTGAAACATTACTTATCCTGACCGACAGGTAAAAGAGAACAGAATCGTTGGAGGTTTAAAAATAATTCTTCTTTGGCGAAGGCCAATGACTCGTGAAGTTGATAACGAGACAGGACCTTCGCCAACAACGACCAGGATCCTGGATTTTGGCAGGATGACGGAATTCTCCTGGAAAAGTAATGACTGCCATCGGGATGAGGTGAAAGTTTACTCAATTAAATTTGAGTTTGATCGAGTGGGGAAGGGTGATGATAATTAGCCGCCTTTAGTTGGTAAATGGTGAGTGATAAGTAAAAGGTCGTTAATGTTTGAATTGGAATGGATGATAGTTCATGTTTGAATTAAAAAGTTTATGTAGGTGCCAATTCTCAAAGGAAGGTTACCTCAATTGCCCTTCATTTAGACAGATTAAAGGATGGATTAAATGAGATATTTGAAATTGCCTGGATAGTCAATAACTAAAAAAAATGTAAAAAATTGAATAAATTATGTTTTTAAGAGATAGAATGTCAGAGTATCCTAAAAGTAACAGAAATTTTGAATTGGTTCAAGTTGCAATACTGAAAAAATCCCGTTTATCAGCAAAATCAGGTATCATGACAATCACGGGACAATGAATACTTAGGATAATGCATTAATAATTTTTAAAAAATGCCATGTCGCTTACATATACTTTGATTAGGTAAGATAAAATTAACAAGCATAGTTTTTTCCCCCGCGATATCTTCTTAATACCAAAAGAGTTAAGAATAGTCAAAAATGTATAAGAAGAATAAAAGAGGAATCGCACTCAAAATATCATGCATAAAAATCTATTTCCACATAATATCATGGAATATAATCTAACATTATAAGACAATCTATGCACTTGACATATTGTGACATAATCTAAACACGTACAATATCGTGGTACAAAATTTACCACCCGATCTGTTTCAGAAAAATGCACCCAATAAATTTTAGATCTTATCTTAAAAATTCAAAAATTGATATTTTCTGCAAATTAATATTTATTATTAAAACAATTGACAACAAACCATAAAATTAATAACATAATTCTTTGTAGAAACTTAACCAGAAAGCTCATAGAAAAAAAAAATATTGCTCAAGAACCAATCAGGAAGTTAAGACTTTGAGTCTAACAAGTAACTAGAAATTACGAAACAACGTTCCAGAAATCTAAGTATTGGATAATTGCCAGCGACGTCAAGCGTGAGTCAGCCAATCAGGTTCGACACTCACGCATGGCGCCGCTTGTATGTATCCAATTAATTCAGAACCGAAAATTGATTCAGATTGGTAATAAACCCAAATTTTAAAGCAGCTACGTTAACACGCCATGTAATTAGACACAGTCATTCGATCATTTGATTCGACACAATCACGTGATTCGTTTCCAGTAACCGTTTAGGATTTTTTGTACGAAAACTAGCCAGAAAGTTGTAACGCTAGTTGTATTTTCAAATAAAATGCTCTTCGTGAAATTTAACAGATGAGAAACTTTACATAAAATCGGAGAATACTTTCTGAAAACAGATGGTTTACATGATAAGGGCTTTGCAGCATTATTCAAAGTTTTTTTTGTTTATTTACTTTTAAGACAAGATAATTTGCATACATAAAAGAATCTATACGTTCATTTAAGAAAACAAATACTTAATGACCAATTACTTTTCATCTATTGTTTCGTCTAATTGCTTCCCGGGCAATATTTATTTTTTGTAATACTGAAAACGATCTCATTTTATGCTACCTCAAATTTTCTAATATAAAAGAAAGCAAAACTAAGGTATTGATTTCAAGCGGAACATCATCTTGAAAGTTTTCACCGATTTATTGAAATTCCATTGCATATCCATTGAACACCCAAATACTACCTAACATCAAAACAGTCCCTCCTACAAATACTCTCGACCGCAGAAACAGTTTTTATCTCCTCCCTAAACAAACTAGCTACGGAGACTTTCCATAAAAAAAAAATACCAATATCCGCTTCCAAGATTTTATGGAAAAAAAAAGCTTCTAGAAAAATCCACTGACCATTCTCCCCGCCCACAACGCATTAATTCACAACGAAATTTCAAAGAAATTAGCATCGATTTCGCCCAGAAATCGGGAAATCTTGTATGAATATATTACTTCACTTTTGGTTTTCGAATTTTCATTTTTATCGGCGTTCCTGGGGACAATGGGTCCTCCCTTTAACAATCACCGAGAGAAATCTTCATTGGGGCCCCCATCATCCCATGTATATCTTGACCGCTGATATGGGAGCAAGCGCCCTTTGGCATGAATGGTTTATGTATTGGGGATACATGATGGTGGTGGTGGTTTGTGGTGGTGGTCGTCGTCGTCGTTATGCATAGGCTATAGGTGAATCTGGTAAAGAGAGAGGTGGCTTCATGTATATGCATCGAATTTAAAGTAGATGGGGGATGCTTTGAATATTGTGAGACACTCGGTGGATAAATTGATGTGTATATCTAGTTTCTTTGTCAGATATGAACAGAGAAGGAAATGAATAGTGACGCAATTTTTTGTTAAGTACATGACAATAAAAACAATTATCAATATACTTATAGGTGTTTATTGAAATTAACATAACGGTTAGCTATGAAATACGACCATAAAAAATAATTAAGTATACATTATTTAAAAATCTGAAATTGATGCAGTTTTCGCCTAGATATATGCCAGAGAAAGAAATGAAAATTGAGGTAATTTCTGTTTAGATACATGACAACAAAAATAATTATCAATATACTTATAGGTGTTTATTGAAATTAACATAACGGTTAGCTATGGAATACGATCATAAAAAATAATTACGTATATATTATTTAAAAATCTGAAATTGATGCAGTTTTCGCCTAGATATATGCCAGAGAAAGAAATGAAAATTTAGATAATTACTGTTTCGATACATGACAACAAAAATAATTATCAATTTACTTGTGTGAATGAATTGAAAATAGCGCAGTGGTTGTCTATAAAATGTGAGAGTAAAAATAATTAATTATACATACATTATTTAAAAGTGTATATTAAAAATAGTGAAATTTTGGCCTACATAAACGCTGTTAGCGTCAAAGATTGGTAGAAATTTTCATTGATATAGGATGATAGTGATAAAGATTGAAGCTACTTCTGCCAAGCTACACGACGAAGGGGATAGAGATTAGATGAATTTTCGTCTAGATTTATAACAATTTGATAAAGATTGGAACAATCTTTAGGCACAGTGATAAAAAAAAAAAATAGAGCAGTAGAGTACCATCATTAGAATGTCTTGAAAATTTGACTTGTTTATTATTTTTCTAAAAAATGCTAAACCATATGATTGAATTTTAAATGGACTTAATTATAAGACCTTGATATTATATTTATTCGAATTTTAAAATCTGTTGAGGATAGATTAGGAGAAATATCAATGTTCGGAATACCGATTAAATGCATACTGGGCAGTGGCACTTGATCTTAAAATAATATTGATGTAGGGCATACCGGGCAAATGTATACCGGGCAGTAGCACTTATTTAGACATAATATATAGTTAGGACATTTACCAAAGCGACTATGCGATTGTCAACATTCACCGGTGGAAGTCAACAACATTCGGTCATTCACATATATACAACATTTTCGTGCATGTTACTAAACTGTTTGCTGTAATTTACGAAAAATGTATATTTAAAAAAGCTATTGGTCAAACCATCATTAAAATCTATCCAAAAAAAATGTTCCGATAAAATTTAGTGAGGACATACTTCAAACAATTGTCCATTTATTATTTTCCCATTTCGAAACTGTCTTCTCCTGAAAATCACTAATTTCATTTTATTTATTTCTTTAAAAAAAAAAAAAAAAAAGGAAAAAGAAAAAGAAAGAAAAAGAGAGAGAGAGAGAGAGAAAGAAAGAAACCCCAACTACAAAAACAAATTTTGGAATATAGTGGGGATTTATTTCCCCCCCCCGTGCTCAACTAGGCATGTCCAGCCAGAAAATAAGCAGAAAATACGCAGTCACATCAGCGAATGTGAATTGCCCTTCTATGGCACAGACAGGTGACTTTTTCGTATCCCCAGCGAACCATTGCTGTCCGAAAACCACTAGGTTCTGTTTGGACAACTCAACGTCGGACACTATGGATGTCTCCCAGAGGGATGGACAATGTGACCCGGTATGCTGCCCCTTGTCCTCCTACGTTTCCCTGAAATGTTTCAATTGGCCCGCACTTTACCAGGGCATCGCGAAACATCCATCTTTCGGGCAGTCGGGTTGATTACTATTCTCACGGGTTCAATCGTTCGCATCTTCTCTTGCGACAAACAGCGATTTGGTTTGTATTCTTTCACCTTACAGAACCTGGATTAAAAAAAAACTGGAAAAACGGGAAAATTGAACGACGCGTGGAGAAAGAGATGTATTTTATGTACTTTTTCACTGTACTGATGAAAGAAGATACATGGTTTGTCGACAGCACACTTTTATTTCGTGGGAGAGAGACAAAAAATGTTTTTTCTTTCGAAGATTCTGCTTTTATTTTTCCAGTTATAACTGAAAAATTCTGGATTTACGGAATTCCTAACAATCAGTAATATTTTCCCGCTCACTATTATAAATGAAAGAATATAATTTTTAAATGCAGGGGAAGGCAAAATGGATGTTCCATGACACGGGCGCACTACGCAAAATGTAACAAATATATTCATTATAAATGTATACAGAAGCATAGGCAATGTAAGCAAGTTTTGAATTTCACTCTCACAAATAGTCACCCTCATAAATCGCTTTAGTTATACGGCATACATCAAGTTCGAAATGTAATTTCTTGTCAAACATTGTTTAGTATGTCTGTATCGATGCTGGCTGTAGCGGCGGTGGTATGGAATTTTAAATCAGCCATGGTCATCTGGAGGCACATAGGCGTCATCTTTTACGAACTCTCATCGGAAAAATATCTCATGCATGGGGATCGTTGTGGATAAGGTAAGCGCATTGTTTGCGGTAGATACTCGACTAATCCACCTTTGTGGTAATATATTACAGAGATGGCGTTGATTTTCTGCCCGTCTTGTTTTCGCAGAAAAGCTGATGACGATTAGACTTTCAGCGCTATCTATTGGCGATTATTCAAAACCTGCTTATATTACCTCTACTTATATGTGCATTTTTACTAAATACATTTAAATACATGTTGCGCTGTACAACTATGAAATCGGGTATCCATTTTGACTTACCCAATACGGATGCTAACATCAATATATGAAATGTCAACATTCTATAGAATGCCTACAAGGCTTAGGGAAAATATCAGAGATGAGAATTATTATTTACTTTGTATATACTATGCCTAGTTGCTGTATAGCTCGAATATACAAGCTATAGAATAACAGAAGCACATAAGACAAGGTAGGAAATAAAAGATATTTGTATATACTTTGGTAGGAAAGAAATATGACAATTACTGTATAACTAGCTATTAATTGCATACAATGCCTGTAAGTTTTCCATTGTATAGATTCTAAAGAATGTCTAAGCAATTTGTGAAATATCAATCGTTTCATTCTATGCCAGTTTGTCATTAGTGACTCTCTAAAGTGTCAAAACGATGTGCAAAATATTAACCATTTCATCCTTTGTCATAGATTTTAGGCATTCTATTATTCTAGGCATAAGAATGACGGACTTGATAGATAAACGGTAATAAATACAAAGAGTTTACATCAACCAAATATGTTATTTTATTTTATTTTTTAAGATCTTTAAAGCAGTTTAAAAAAAATTCACCTAATCTAATATTCCATTATTTTCCACATGAATGACTTCCAGTTAGTGCAGATTTAATGTGCGCCTTGAAACTTCAGATGGACACATGGATATTAACACATGATTTTCTGATTTTAATGTGCAAAGTGTCAAATGCGCTCTAGAAGACAGTGACCAGCAGTCTCCAACCGGTTATAGCTTAATCTACCAAAACTAAAATTATTAAAAAAATTTCCTTTGTAAACCAGAAAGAATTGTCATGACTGCCTAAAGCTGGTCCTAAAAAATTACCCAGTCAATTTCTTTTCTCTGTTAATTGCCAAAAAGTGTCGTGAGTTTTAAACCCTGGTCTTAAAATATTTCTTAATCAATTTTCTTCTTCAGGATATCACTGAGAATCGTCATGATCTTCAAAATCTGGATCTAAAAAATTTCTTAACAATGTCTAATCCATTTTTTTTTCTATTCTTGAATGTCGAAAATTGTCATGACTTTTTAAACTCGGTCGATAATAAAGAAAAATAGATTACAATTTTTTGCAAATCAAATGAGCTCAATAAAAACATTTCATATTTTTTAACAAAACACAAACATTACTTGACGTTACATACTTTTATGTTTAAAGATACGATAGATAATTTATTTGAGAGCGCAAGTATAGAATTTTATTTCTCTATTGTAAGAGTATTGAGAAAGAAGAGATTCAATTCTTCCTATCTTCGCACATTACCTGGCTATCATATGACCATCAAAGGAAATAACTGTTCGGAGTAAATAACAAGCAATAAATATAATAAGCATTGGTTGGCTTTGGCGAGGGATTCCCGATAAAATACCCCATTAAGTTATATCATGAAGGTATACAGACCAGAAGAATGTCAGCTTTCAGACAACCTAACTCTGGATGCAAAAGTCACAATGGCCAAAGCTCATCCCGGCCAGATAAGCTTTGATGGCTACAAACCTGGATGCCCATCTGAATCCAGTAAAGAAATCTGGAGGGACGGGTAGGGGACAGGATCTAAGCGCCCTATCGACCCCCATGCCACGCACTATCAAAGCCAGGACCTTAATGCTTGCCACCCCCCCCCCTCCCAAACTGCCATACCATTGAATTGCCGGTCAGGAAAACGGTTTTCAATAGAGAACGAAAAGCAAGGATATCTTTTCCTGTTTTATTTCTTTTTCCCTTACCGATATTCCATTGATGAGGAAAACGGGAATAGGAATCGGAGTTGAAATGACGCACTGTGGGGTCATCAGGACGACTTTTTTTCTCCGTTTTCCTGGCCTTCTGACCCACGAATCTTGGGCATCTTTCTTGTTTGCTTTTTTTTTTATTTTGCTCTATCCTAGACACACACACAGTAGCAGCGGTCAAATTAAGATAGTATCAGGTTTATACGGCGAAAAATCCGTTAATGGTCGGAGGAGAACGTAATACGCCAGAGCTAGGAATGGTCAAGAAAAAGGGAAAAGTAAGCTGAAGTAATATTATTTCTTTTTTTTTTTCGTTGGGTGACCAAAACTGATCGAAGAGTTTCAGATGAGAAGTTGATTGTAAAGATGGACCACCCTATAGAGGTATCGTTAAAAGACCTGGCGGGGACTTATGGTGAAATACGACAGATTTCAGTTAACTGAAAGCGTTTAAATCGTACATTACAGACTAAGTGTTCCATTTATGAAAAATGGTATTTATGTTCGTAAATATCATTAGATAAGAATAGTAAAGTGTTAAAAATTCGAACTTTGCACTAAAATGAGTGCATTACACTAGATAATAACAATAAGATAGAATAAGCATGGGGCTACTTTTTCTCCTGGTCGAACAACCTTAAGCGGAAAAGCATTTTTTAGAAATTTTGATACCTTAAATTCTAAAAATAAATCAAACCGCTCAGTCGGTGTGTTTGGCACAGTCTTCGCCTTCAAGACTTAGGACTAGGTAAGACTAAAAAGACTAGGTTTCATATCCGATCGCGTCTTAGAGAGCTTTCTCATTACATGCAGTTGCACGTAAATGCATTTCGCGCATGCATGAGCAGCTCCTTTTATATGTAGTCTCTAAATATTCGTATGCGCGTGTAGGGTAATTGGATACTGTAGGTTCCCTTAGTTTTTCAGAATTCCTTCAAATGTTACGTCCAACGTATCAGAACCAAAAAGTCCTTGCACGAATAGGTGTTAGGGGAGCGCGGTGCGAAGCCCGGGTGACTACTACAGCATCTGTCTTGTTATCTAAAATGTAATCGTGTAGAGTGCGTGCTTTAATATTGTCTCCGGATCTAAATTAAAGCATGAAACCTATACAGTCGCCAATAGTCTAATAGTGCAGTTCCAGAACGACGTTAACTCTGAAACCAAATCAAACCAATTAAGAATAGACCACAAACAAAATAAGGATATGTATTGTTTAGACCTAACTAAACTTGTGTTATTTTCTTGGAGGAAAAATTTTAAACACAAATATTTTAAGTAAATAAATCACAAAATTATTAAAAATATTAAGAAGTTGCAGCTTAGTTTGTTTTTCAATAAAGGATAACACAAAAAAAAAATTTGCAATTATTTCATTGGCATAATAATAAGAGAAGGAAAAAAACCGGTAAAAGTTAATATTTTTTTATTTTTTTTCTATCTTAAGCATCCATAAAAAGAATTTAAAGAAATCACTGTAGAAGTTTTACTACACTGAGGTAAAAGTGTACGTCAGTATTATGTTCCGTATATGTTTCCTTACATAAAAATAGAAACACGGGCGTACTTTTTAAACTTTAAAGAGAACCAACGGACATAAGAGCAAGAAAGCAGCGTAACTTTAAAGCAAGAAAGTTCTCGTTAATTACAGAGAGCGATATAAAACAATTTATTCGATTATTATTGAATTAGAAACGGTTGAACAGATTGAGAAAAGGGAATTATAACTAAAAACAACAAAATGGATTAACTTCAAATCTCGGTGGGGCGAGGGGGGGGGAGACAAAAGTTATAAAAGCAACTATTTTCTTCTTACGAGTAAAGATACAGTTAACAGTTAAACATAGGGTTGTTTTTATCGATAAAAAGCACGTAAAAAAATAAATAAAAGAACAGAAAAGTTACAAAGAATAAAATGAAAGTAGGAAAGAAAAAACAATTGACGAAAACTTGAGTTTCAGTCGGCATCGACCTTTTACCGAACACTTTTAAGAAGGAAAAAATCTTAAAAAAGAAAAATAAACACGATAAAAGCATCATTAAAGTTAAAAAAAAAAAGTTCTTTCCAGATCAAGCATTTCCTAATTCGTCTTAATTCAGCTTGCATCAGTGTTTCTTGTAATTAATATCTAACTTCGCCAAGAAAAGGTTCTTTAGTAAGAGAGAAATGTAAAGAGGGGGGGGGGAGGCGTAATGAGTCCAAGCGCGGTGCGGGGGTGGAGGGGATCAACCTTTATTTTTAAGAAACGGTGTGATTTAATGTCGAAAGTACGATAAAACCTGGCAGCGAAAGCATTGCGGGGGAGTGTGTGGATGCACCAGGTCAGCTGAAAATTTCGCGCCAGGTTCCGCGCGCGCGCTCAAATAACAATAATTTAGCGGAAAGCCGGCGCTAAAACTCTTGAAGTGAAAACAAAAAGGCAAATCAATTAATCTAGGGGTCTGTGTAAGAGAGGGGAGCGTAGAGGGGTCATAGAGAGGAGAGGGGGGCAGTGGAGCGAAACAATACCTTAATGGAAGATTGATTGTTCGACGTTCGCTGTTTCGTTCTTCGTTCGAAAAAGGGGGGGCAGTACTACTAAGTAATGCAGAGCAAGTGGATAAAGCAGAGGGAGGGGGGGGGGAGAAAATGGCACCTTCGGGGAGAGGGGGTGGAGAGGTTCAAATATTAACAACGGTGCATTGAACGGGAAGAAGTTTAAACTTTGTTCAAAACGTCGCTCAATGAGTTGAGCGATCAGGCTTTTCCCTGCCGCTACACCCCCACACCGATACCTCCTTCATCTCTGTCGGGCCCCTGGCACAAGAAGTATAGGTTAAGTTACAACAGGAGGCGGGGGTCCCATGTAATTTCGGAAAATACGGCCGCCCCCTTTGCAAAGGCGGTAGAACGACGATTTATTTTTTAAATTTTTTTTCTCCTTCCTTCTTTCTTCATATAGATATATTTGTTTTTGTATTGCTGCTATTGTTATTATTATTATTACTCCCTAAGAATGAAACTGCTCTCTCTCTCTCTTTTTTCTACCCTCTTTAAATGGCGGCAAAACTTTATTAAATTTATTTCCGTGAAATAGGTTTTTAGTTCCGACTTGTTACCGGTGATTATCCCCGGACGGGGAAAAAGAGATTCGAGTCTGTTATTAAAACCGATTTCTCTCGCCCCAGAAGCTATGTTTAAATTCGGGGATCATAACAATTAGGTGTTGTTGCAACTGAGGAAAGAGTGATTATTCATGGTTTTTTCGTCGTAGAAAACACGTCCTCCTACGATGTATATCATTTCGCGTTTGAATCTTGAATTTTTTTTTCTAGAACATCACTTTGCGAAAAAGGGGGCGGCATCCGAAGACATTTAATTACGTGGAAATATTATGGCACTTTGTCGCCCAGATCCCTAAAAAAAATAAAATGTTCACAGTTATAACACCTCAATGTGAAGGGCTATTTATAAAAAGCCCTTTTTGCACTACAAAAGCGATGAGATTAACACTTTTTAGATCTATAACGGCACATGTAGTAACACACACTTTGCAAATATAATAGCTTATTAAGTCACATTATCTTTCGAAGCCTTGCATTTAAAATTGCCTATCACTCGTTAATTTTCTCCATACAAGTGCAAAAGAAGGGGAAAATGAAATTAAAAACGTATTCAATAAATCTTAACTTTTACATCTTAAGATAGTCATTAAAATGTTGATTCAACTTCAACTTAGAATGTTAAAAGGAAAGAAGAATTTTTAATTGTAGGCTTTATTCTGTAGTTTTGGAAGCAATTCATCAAACAGAGGTGCTGTTTCGCTTAAGAGGACGTCATACCAAGGGAGAAACTTTTAGTCGCAAATTCTCTTACACCTCTATAAATAATTTAAAATTTAAAGTGTCGAAAAAGTGAATTCAGACAAAGCTAGAATAAGTCATGAAATTTCAAATACTGAAGAAAATTTTTTTAAAATATCAAAATGAAGATAAATTATGAGAGGATAACTTCAGATTGAGCAACGGAGAAACTCTCTTCCAATAATTTGTTTGCATTTTTATATTTTGAATTTTTTTTAAGCTATTGAAACTTCATGGCTTAGTCTAGGTTTGCTTGAAATCACTTTTTCTTTCTTTTAAATTTTAAATTAGTAATAGAGGTAAAAGAGAATTGGCGACGAAGTTCCTCCCTTGGTATGGCATCCTCTTAGGCTGCTTTTCGAACCTCTATCGCCAAGGAATATAAAAAAGCCTTGTTTTAAGTACCTTACACTTGAATTACCGGTTTCTTATATTTTCCGGATAAGTATTGGCCCTGTAAAATTCGGTAAATTCAACTTACTGTTTCAAATACTTATTTCAAACAGTAAGTTTACCGGTTTATTATCTTTTCCGGATAAGTATCAGGTCAGTAAAATTCGGTTAATTGAACTTACTGTTTCAAATATTTATTTCAAAAGTAAGTTTACCGGTTTATTATCTTTTCTAGATAAGTATCACGTCAGTAAAATTCGGTAAATTTAACTTACTGTTTCAAATACTTATTTCAAACAGTAAGTTTACCGGTTCCTTATCTCTTCCTGATAAGTATTAGCCCTGTAAAATTCGGTAAATTCAATTTCAATACTTATTTCAAACAGTACGTTTACCGGTTTTATTATCTGTTCCTGATAAGTATCAGGCCAGTAAAATGCGGCAAATTTAACTTACTGTTAAAAATACTTATCAGAAAACGAAAAAAAATCGTTACGACTTATAATTTAAATTGTAATAACTTCGAAACTGTTTTTTAAAATTATGCCCCGGGTATCTCAAGTAATGTAATTTTTGAACCATGTGGGTAGGTAAACAAATTACGGCTTTAGCGAGGGTTAAATATATTTTTTAAAAGTCAAAAGTTGAGCATTATGTCAAAAATAGTAATGAATAACACATGAGTTTGATATATATATTTTAATCAATAATAAAAAAGAGTTTAATAAAAAAAAATTAAAAAAAATTCGGATCAACGGGGGGACATCGAGATAGCAGTTTGAGATTCATAAAACGGCTCATTAATTATCTGAAAGTCAATCGATACTTTTTCAGCTTCTTTTTACTCTGTTAAATATGTCAGTAAACAATATGCAAAAATGTCAACCTAAAAAAAAGGGGGGTTACAGCATACTTAATAAACATGTCAAACTTTTCACGAAAAGAAAAATTCGGAAAAAAGCAGTCTTTTTTTTTCCTCTCTCTCATTTTTTTTAAGATCAGGATAAAATACACAACTTTGAAAACTTTTAATAATAAACGGGACGGGGCAAAATTGTGGATTTAAGTGATTAAGCTTTAAAATCCAATATCTCTAGATTATCTTTTCAAATTTTTTTATTTTATTTTTTGGATCAGACGAATTTAGACAAATGAGACATTAACGATATTTAAGGAATAAATAATAAAAGCCGAGAAAAAATATAAATATTGATTAGTTAAAGCTAATAATTTAAAAAGACTAGAACTTTGATTAGCGATAAACCATTGCACAAAAATTTAGAATGTTATATTTCATTAAAAGCAAAAAGATACCAAATTGTAAACAAAAAGTACTATTTTTTTGACTGAACAGCAAAGATTGCGTGACGGTAATAAATTACATACTGTATTAATTAATGAGTTGGGCTTTAACTATATTAATAAAATGTTTTTGTACATTATATAACTCTTCCATGTAGTCTTTAACATATTTAGGCTAAGGCTGTTTTTCGAAAGCTCCGTCGTAATATGAAATTATGCTTTTTTTGCGAATAATATGCTATTTTTATAACTGCTGAGAGTTTGCAACTGTTACTCATGACTGTTAAAACAAGTTTAGCCTATGTAAAGACAGCACTGTCTACTCTTTTTTTGAAAATGGCGCAAAACATCAGTATGGAGAAAAGCCAGTCTTGAGAAAATAAAAATCGTTTGTGGTCTAATTTTTTAATATTTAAAAACTTACTCAAACGCTGCATTATTTGGGCTTATAAATATTTGCAAAAACTGAGAATAAGGCCGTGATTTTGATAATTCTCATCCAGTTGGAAAAATTTCACCAAATTGGCGATTTTTAAAAAAGTTCAATAACAATATTTAAGTTAGTTGTCTGTTTTAAAGAGATAATTCTTCATAACAAGATTGTATATATAGTTCAAAATCATCTCATAGCTTCAAGAGTAAAGCACTTAACGTTTTTTTTTTTCTTTCCCCTTGGCGACAAAACAGCGTTAAGGTATAGAATCGGATGGGGGAGGGGCTTATTGTGGCGATAATTTTCGTTTAAGTTTTGCTGAAACCCCGTTTCTGGTTACCGAGATATTCTTTGCTCTTTCTTTCAATAACGTCACCTACGGATTTCCATTACTTTTGTTCACCGTTATGTGGTTTTTCGGCACATTTTCCCATATGTTGTTTTATTTACAAATCGCCAAATAAAGAAAAGCCCCCGATTGTAAACTATTAACCGTATTTATTCTTAGCTATCCAATATAATATAAATACACATTAATTATTATTTGCTTAGCTTTTCTAATTTTTTAAATTATTAGATTGATTTGCTAAATTCTTAAATTAAAGCGATAAAAAACTGATTTTTCTTTAAAAAAAAAAAAAATCTAACACATATACTTTTAATTAGAATTAATAATTATAGAATTAATATTTAACTATTACTAACATTAAGAAAATATAAAATGATTAGTTATGAAATAACAAACTAACTCGAGAAAAACTTTTTTTTCTTTTCAAAATAGATATCTTACGCATTGCAATTGTTAATGTTTTATACACTAATATTACAACAATATTTTATCATTATTATTACAATTTTAACGACGTTTAGTAGTAACTTAAATTAACTCCGAAGATACAAAAAGGAAATAAATGTTTTTACTTATATCAATGCTTCTAACAAAGGAAATCAAGTTAAAGGTCTATAAAACAGTTATCAGGCATATAGTTACGTATGGCGGTGAAACTTGGACTGTAACAAATAAAAGACGATTCTAACCTACTAATCTTCGAAAGGAGAATTTCGAAACGAATTTTTGGACCAATTAAAGTAAATAATACACAGTGGAAAAAAAGAAACAATAGTGAATTGACCATTTACCACCTAACATGTAACCACCTTGAAGGTAAAAAACCAAAAGTTAAGAGCTAAAGATAGGAAGGTTTGGAAAGCTATTGTTCAACAAGACAAGGCTCAAAGCAGGCTGTAGTGCTGTAGAAGTAAGTAAGTAGTAATTTACTAACAAATTTTCCAATCAATATTAGTGATATTTGAGAAGTGTGTCATGTCTTATGTACACTTTAAAATATATCTTATAGGTCTTATGTACACTTTGGCGAATAGAATAAGAAGCACATCCGATAGGCTGAAGGGGCAACAAAATAATCTTTTAACAAGGAAAAAACTAAAATTCTATAAAGATCTATCGAATCACTACTAAAGGTGGCGGGAATGTTAACATCTAAAACTGTTTAATTGTTGGAGAAAACAAAGAGAAGTTGAACATTAATTATTGGACAAACTTGGTTAAATCAAACTGGTTTTGAAATTCTTACCGCCTTTTTCCATCGTGATTAGACAAATTTCAAAAGAGACAATTTTAATGTGCTACATATGTTACACGCAGTTTTACAAGGACTGCTTAAATATTCATACAATAAGAACGGCCACTATGAATAACTTTGTATTTATCTTAATATGTTCCTGCCAATCGAAAATTTACTTTGAAAAAACAGATGTTGATAAATATTACAACAACTTCCGCTGATGACTCTTACAAATACGATTATGGACAGTGATTGAATCAAATTAAATTTTGTAATCGTCCCCTTAAAGTAGAAAGAAAATTAAATTTAATTCTATGGAAGAAGAATAACTTTTTAAATATATCGAGGCAAGAAAAGGGGGTTAAAAAATTTCGAACAAAAGAAGGGTAAAAGGTAAAGGGGGGCAGTCGAAACTTAATTGATGAATTTTTAATAGCATCCATTCAGATGGCAAGAGGAAAAAGGGAGCAGTTTCAGGAAAAATAAGGGTTACCGGAACAGATTTTTTTCTTTTCTTTTTTTTAAAAACTTTTTCTATCCCCTTTTCATGCCCCCCCCCTTTTCTGACTGATTTTTAGCTATGATCTTTTACTACATAATAGTTCTACGAAAGAAAGTTTCTCTCGTTTATTTTGTTTGATCATACATGCATTATTTCCTTTAAAAAAATAATAATAAAAAAGTCGTGGAAGTGTTAACTAAAGGATAGAGGAAAAAAAAAGTTTGAAAAAGTTTGGAATATGAACACATGTCGCTATGAAGAGTGGAGTTTAGGTTTTCGGCATCATTGAGATGTGTTCTTTTTTCTTTTCTTTTAGTTTTATATAACTATTATTTCGTCATTAGTAAATTTATTATGAATATTTCTTCGTTTCAATTTCTCGTTAAACAGGTAGCATTATTTGAGCGCAATGTATAGATCATAAAATTCTAACAAAACGGATAATGAAACGAAGATATCAACGTGAGTTATAAATGAAATAAAGTGATTTTTCTTCACGTTTTATATTAAAGACGCATCTTGACCAACTGAATAATAATATAATACGCTTTCAGTTTACTTGAAGAAAACGAATAAGTAATTAAAAATTATGTAGATTAAATACAATTGGTGCCAATGAATATTAAATTGCTTCTTTTTGAACCAAATTTGATTTGCTGCATCATTACTGAGAGCTAGATAAGGCTAATTGAACAAAATAATTCGAATCATTTCGTGAAAAAATTCTCGAACCATTTTACTTCGGTTAAAATTGATTTGCTATTATTTATTTCCTCATGAGTATAGTCAAATAAACAAAAGAGACAACTTTACAAGATATAATAAATAATAAACTAAAAAAGAATTAGTTGTGTTTGCGTCTGGACTCCTGTCTAAGTTAATGTTTATCCATTCGTAGCCAGTCATCTTTTAAGCTTACAATGAAAATTGTTCAAAATCTGATTATAAGTCATTATGGAGCGTTCTTATAGGGCAGTTTGTTACAGAAATATCATGCATAGGAAAGTGCTTAAATACTTGGAAGTTCTAATTAAGGATGGATAAATAAGTATAAAATAGACTTAATTTAACCTATTTTGTATAAAAATAATAGCGCGATTTCGTATATTACATTTTTTGAACATGTATTAAAACCCTAAACAGTTTTTTCTAAAAGTATTTCACACAGTAAGCTAATTTATCTATTGCTTTTAAAGGATATTCTAGTAACCGATCTATTTAAACTTGATACTCTACTCTATCAGAAATTCGAATCCTGTTTCGAGAATGAGTGTACTTAATTTTGTTATTCTATCTTTCCTTGTTATGTTGGGCCACGTTATATGCCACGTTAAAGTGATTGTCAGAAATATAAAATACATATGGCATTACGATTTTTTTTTTTTTTTTTTTTTTTTTTTTTTNTTTTTTTTTTTTTTGAAAAAAAATAAAATGACGAAATATATTTTTTTACACTTTGACGACATTACTTTCCTCGACGATAGTTATTTCGTCCCTTCGTTGAAGCTCGGCGCATATGCCAGGAAACGGTTTCGTCAAAAACGGAGAAAGTTTCGTGATATTTCAGTATCCATTTTTTTACAGCGTAATTTTTATTTCCAAACATTTAGACGCCTAAAAAAATTTTTTTACATTGGCCCAGTTAACATCATGAATGCTCAAAATCACACCATTTATTTTGAAGAAAACAAACATTTTTTATATTTATTGAAAACTTTTGGAAAAATTCCTGCTAATTCCTGCCACTAGACAGCACTATAAATTGACTGTAAAATTTTTACCGTCAATTAAATTCATTGTTGCAAGGGCTTAAGAGACCGGTGTTATGTTCCCACTTCTTAAGAACAATAAAAAAATAAAGAAATCATTATATTACTGCATAGTTTGAGATTATAAAATTACGTGATAATTCAAGGCTTCACCAAATTTGCGATTTAAAAAAATTATTAAAAAAAAATTATGTATTTCAAATATACCTGTTTACAAATCTAATTAATTCCTTTAAAGCGGTAGTATGCATAGTAAAAAATTTACTATTGAAGATTGTCAGGAGGCAATTTTAAGCATAAAAATAGCATTAAATGAAAGAACTAATTATATTATAGATATGCATAAATACTCGAATTTCAGTTTAAAACTACACAATGCTCACAAAAAAAAAAACCCAACTATGTGTAGATTAAAATGACATTGCCGGGCGATTTTTTGCGTAGATTTATTCATGCCAAATAGTAAACGTTTCTTAAATACGGCTTGAAGGAAATAAAATTATTTTATACATAAATATTTAAATATTACCGACATACAGGAAACCGACAATGCTTATTTTGAATAACGCTGCCTGTACTTATTACAACACTCACGTTTAGATAGAGGTGTCAGTGCGTAAGATAGGGGGGGAGGGGGAGAGAGAGAAACGTAATAAAATAAGAAATCGATGAAAAAGTCGTAACGACTTTTGAATTGTCATTTACTGGAAGCCTAGCGACGGGAAAGCTTTGAAATTTACATTTGGCGATGTTATTCAAATTTGTCTGTTTTTTTAGTTTTTTTTTTCTGTACTCAAATGAAACTAGGAAAGAAAAAGATAGATGGAGAATACGAACGTGGGTGAGTTTGTGAGTGGGGCGAAACAGTTTGTGGAGGTAGCTTATTATTAAAAGCTTTTGCAACATGTGTGAAAGATAAGTGTATGTGTACATGTGCCGATTCTTTTGCGTGTTATTTCTGAAAATTTTATACCTGAGTGTTCACTCAACAAACGAAATAGATTTTAGCATATAAAAGCTGAGTTCATTTTCAAGTGTAGGGCATTGCGTTAAAGTGTAATTAAAATTAAGAATTATTTACTAATAGTTAACACACAATTTAATATACCACTAATTAACAAATTAAATTTATTAAATTAAAACTTTACAACTAATTAATTTTAAAACACTAATTTAATACGTAATGGTTTTAGCATGCAAAAGTTGAGTTCCCTTTCCTTTTCAAGAGTAAGGAGTAAGAGTATTTGTTAAAGCGTAATTAAGATTGAAACTCATTTACTCATTAATACACAATTGACACTAAAAATATTCAGCAAGAAATAAAGAATGCTAAAAATGCTACATAATTAATGTTAAAAATACTCACTAATATATAATTAATGTTAAAAATAGTCACTAATATATTATTAATGCTGAAAACACTCACCATTGCATTATTAATAATGATAAACACTCACTAATAGATAGCTAATGTTGAAAATACTGATTAATATATCATTAATGCTGAAAATAATAGTTTAATTTAAAGACACAAATATTAAAATACTGCATAATTAATGCTGAAAATACAGACAAATATAAGACGTTAACAAGGTTAGAAATAATGGGTCAAACTGTATGATTTTAATTCAGCTTTCCAAAACTAAAATAAACAACAAAAAAAAAACAGGTCTCTTCCGATTTTAAATTAATGTAAACAAATAATTTTCCACTTTTGTTACATTATATCATTATTTGCGCGATGTCATGCAATCTAAAAATATTATTGATAAAAAAAAACATCAGTTTGTCTTAGCACAGGCAAATGATATCGCATTTATTTATTTTTATATTTTAAATTTATATGCTTCTAGGCAAATTTTTGAAGGCTGTTTCAGGCGAAGGTTACCGAATAATATGATATTTTCGTAACTTTTCTTTCCATTCTGTGTGTATTTTATTTTTACAATATTAATTTTGAGTTATCAGCAGTTGGGCTAAGCTTTATCTATATTTGGTCATTGTTCTTTATGGATATAATGGTAGCAGCGCTAAATTTCAATTAAAAGAAAATTCCCCTTTTTTCTTTTTAAATAAAAAGAGAAGGAAAAAAAAACGTTAAATGTTTATGATATAATTTCATGATTAATGATTATAATGGCGTATAATTTATAAGGACAAAAACATACCAAAAAAGTAGAATTTTTTTAAAAAAAAGTTTAACAGTTATTTTTTTAAATATAAAATAAAATACTTAAAATTTAAATCTATTTTTAAATTCAAATCATTATTTCCAGAAAAATGACATATATGGTATAAATTAAAGCTTTACTTTAAAGTCAATCCGTCGCTTTTTGCATCATTCTTGCAAAGAAGCTCAGGAAAATCATCAAATAAAAGATTATCTGGATAAAATAACGAAGAAAAGTAATTAAAAAGAGTTGCAAAAATATTATCGCCAACTGATTCCGCCAAAAATCAATTCACCAATAGAAAGAAAAATTGCCATTTATCGAATGAGGATGGTTATTCTTGCTTTCTAAATTACACGAAGACGAAATTAGGGATCGAATGACTCTTCTTAGCAACGCTAGACTATAACATGATGTTTGACAGGGTGGAATGAAGGGGATAGGGTTGTAGCAATCAGCAAGAATCCAATGAAGAGTTCCAAGCCTTGATCGTTAGTAATTGAGAGGCTGACAATCCCACACCATCCCTTCCTTTCCATATGTCACTTCATTTTGTTTCCAAGCCAAATGGACCTGCCACCTCAATCTTTCTTACACCAATGAATGGAAATGACTAATCAAGTTTTTTCTTTTTTTTTAAAAAAAAAGAAAAGTATCAAACAATTCATATTATAACAAGCTAAAAATATTCCAAGTAAAAGAAGAAGAAAAAAAAATTGAATTTGATAGGGAATAAAAGTCTCAGGCTTATTTGGATTAACAAAATAAAAATCCAAGATCCATTAAAAATAACGGAATAAGCGTCAGCGATTTAAGAAGATTAACAAAAGATTCTAAGATTTATTTTTTAACGGTAAGAAGGGTCAAATAATTATTAAAACCAATACAGGGTGGGTAGCCAAATAAGTCAACAAAAAATAAGCACCTTTTAAGCATTTTTCAAACGCTCAAAAATATTTTTAAGCACTTTAAAAAAATATCGTAACTAGGCAGGGTTGGAAGGTTTTTGACAATTGACGGTATTATCTCGTTTTAATCGTCATGTCAAAAAAGAAGAAAAAAAAAACCTTCCGGCATTGTTTTTGACAATTGTCAAAAATCTTGAAATTTTGAATCATGTGAAGCGAATGGCATTTTTATACGCTACGGACTAACAATACGCCGAAATAGAATGGGGTTGAATTAATTGTGAAAATGTTGAATAGAACAATGTGAACTGTGTCTTTTTGCATAATTCGAAGCGAAAATCAACAGAGTAAAGGAAAAATCTCATTTTGAAAAAGGGAAAATTCAGCACTTTTTAAAAACACCCAATTAAAAAAGCACCTTTAAGGGCTTTTAAAAAACAAAAATCGAAAATAAGCACCTTTAATCACTTTTTAAAAATGCTACGCACTCTGCAATAGTATAAGCGCCTAAGAGTCATTGTTAAAATAAGAGCATAAGTTTTATTAACGTTAATGATGTAAACGTCAAAGAATTTAGTTACCACAATAAGAGCTACGTTTAATTAAAACTAGCACAATAAGAGTCTGCGATTCTTAATTAACAGAATACGCGTCTAAGATTTATTCTAACGGAATAAACGTCGATGAATTATTAAGTCTAACAAAATAAGCGCGGAAAATTAACAGGGGAAAATGCTTAAGATTTATTTATATTAATGAAATAGGCGCCAACGTTCTGTTATAAACGGAATTAGAGAATCGATAATAAATATTAGAACGGAATCAGTTTTATTATAAACATAATTAGCTATTCGATAAGATATTAGAACGGAATTAGTTTTATTTTAAACAGAATTAGCCATTCGATAATAGATATTAGAACGGAATTAGGTTTATTATAAACATAATTAGCTTTATTATAAACATAATTAGTAAAGATTTATTAAGATTCACGGTATAGGATCTAAAAAAACCAAATTCATTGTTCTTACTTTTCTTCCTTACATCATACCAATTGAAGGTATCCAAAAAAAAATTGAAGACAAATTGAGAGAAAATTGAAAAATGGATTTTTTTTACAGACTTCATTAATGATTTAGCTATGCAATCCTTTTTTACCGGTATTGATAAAAAAATTTAGAATTTCAATTGCTGTAAATATCTATACAAAACTAAGTAAACTAAAAATTCAAATCACGTTCGTACTTTTAGGGGTCAATCATAAACAAAGTTTTCGAGATTATAATAAATAAAATACAGTAAAAACTAATTACTGTCATGATTCCCCCCCCTCTCCAAAACAAAACATTGAAGAGATAATTGAAGACATGATGCTTTTGATAATTGTGAAATAGTATAAATAAATGAATTTTTTAAAAAAGAAAATTTAGAGCAGTAAAAATAAAAGAAATAGCTGTTGAAATATTCTAATTATTTTTGGTTTATTAGGTGAGATCGACAAAAGAATTATGCCAACATATGAGATCGTCAGGCCATCAAATAATGAAAAATGTGCTTTTCTCTCAATACCGTTCATAAGTATCAAACAAAAACTAAATGAAATCAACATAACCGTCTAAGAATTTTTTTCCAACACCCCGGCATAGAATTCTTTTATTTCTAAGAAAAACGAAAACAAAAGGCATCACTTAAGGTGCGAACACTACCACGCCTTTTAACCTTTTCAGAAAAGAACAGTTTTTTCTTTATGAAAAAAAAAAAAAAAAAGAACAGGGAAAAAAATTCTAACGAAGGAGAACAAAAACCTCCTGATCCTTTGTCATTTGACCTGAAACCCCCAATTTCAACTAAACATTTGCATTCGATCTAGAACGCCAAGCGATAAAACCATTGACTTTTTAAAGGAAACGTAAAACTCCAGATAAATCGGGAAAATAATCAGGAAAGGTAAAAGGGGAAGAAGATAAAAAAAAAGGATCTCCATCAGAAAAAAATGTAAGGGAAAAAAAGGGAATCATTTCACCACCCCCTTTTTATTCTATTCCTCCCCTGACTCTATTATATCCTACCTTTTTCTTTAGAAGATGAGACAAAGGTAGTAATTACCAAAGGTACCTCCTTTCTCGTGTCGTTCGGTTAACCTTGCTGCCAGACTCACAGAATAGTCAACTAATTGACGGAATTCAACTCAATGCGAAGAGAGGAGGAAGGAAGAGAATATAGGGGGAACTTCGAAAATCAACTCGGGAGTTTCGGTTTTAAAAACGTAATTATACATGTTCAGAATAATGAATTTTCCGAATATTTTTTGCTGGATTTATTTGGGGTTTTATAAGAAAGAAAAATTATAATTACATATTTTTTTAAAGTAATAATCACTTTCGTTGTTTTGACAAAATATTAGAAGTGATTTACCTAAATGAAAAAGTGTTGACAGATTTATAATTAGTAACGAAAATTCATATAAAATCTGAGTCACTTTTTTTAAAAAAATAATAATAATCTGTTTTAATAAAATGGTAGAAGTGATTAGCAAAAATTAAAAAAAAGCGTTAGTGCCATTTTTTTCTTCTTGAAAACAAAAATATAATTCGGTGCAAAAAAGTATAAATAATCTGAGCTAAAATCTTTTTTTAGTAAAAAAATAGTAATCAGTTTTTCAAAATAGTAGAAGCGATTAACGTAAATAAAAAAAAGTGTGAGTGTTATCTTTTTTTCACCAACCAAGTGTCATCTTCTGCTTTTTGTAACCAACAAAATAAATGTACATTAGTTGTAATTTTTACAAAAAAAAATTTGATGATGTTCTGACACAGATAAGAAGTCTCTTTTCTCTTACATAAATTTGTGACAACAGTAAAATTTAAAAAAATTAATGTTTCTGATTTCTCATTAAATAAAGTACACTATTTTTACTATAAAATATGCCCTATCTATTATGTACTATATTTTAATACAAAGGTATCTTCAAAAAATGCAAGCCCGTCGCATACCTTTTTTAATATAATTGTTTAAATATTTTCTTTAGGCAAATTTAAAATGATTCTTTTATATATTTTTAATAAAATATTGACCTCTTTACTCTGTTTCAAGGGAATTGTCATTGATTATAAAACTAAAGCTACGTAAATCAAATTAACACAAGACGTGTTTGATCAAAAACTGACAGAGTATTTAAATTTTGGAACTTATGTGATGCCACGATCAGCTGACCTCCATTTTGCGACAGCTCAGAATTCAGACATTCGTAATTTAATCTTGTCTGAAACAGTATTTCTTAAGATTACCTACAATCTAATATGATAATGTCCTACTTCGCATAGAGGAGGAAGATTACATATAAGGAAGGTCATATAAAAAGTTTTAAATGTCGCCAAGGGCTAGATTAACTACAACTTTTTGCATAGTTAGACTTAAATACAAATAGTTGAAATATTAATTCAGTTAAAATCTCTAGTCTGCAAGTTTTATCTATTTTTTAAGATTGTCTGGGACTTATGGAAATAGGATGACATTGAACGGTGATCATTTTTTCCCCTATACCATCTATAGTTAAGATAATTTAGTTCCAAAATACGTTTGATTTATTACAAAAATTCAGATACTCCATTATTTAATTGATTGTTTAAGACAAATATAATCCCCATTAAATTTAAGAAATTCTGGAAGTTTAAGAGCTACAATTATAAATAAATTTAAAAAAAAAAAAAAACTTTGGAAAAATATAAACGTTTGAAAATAATGCATTCGTCACTATTTCGCTTCATAAAATTTTTTTTAAAATTTAATTTAAGTATCTTTTAATTACGTAACGTCTGGTAGGTCTTGAAAATGGGAGACTGTTTTTGAGCGCTTGAAATACTTCGACTGTTAATTCCACTGTGTATATTTTTGAAGTGAATGAAGTTTTTAATCAAGTAATATCTTACAGCTTTAGATTATTCAGATTATTTATTTAATATTTCTTAACTAGTTAGTATTTTATGACACATTATAAAAGTTAAAATTAACAAAATTAATCTTGATATTCCGCGATAATAAATAAAACCAACAATACCGAATTTAAAAAAAGACGTTTGAACACATTTCTTTGATTTAAGCATCGGGCTAATGAACCCCCAAAAAAATTTTAAAGTTGTCCCTTAAACAATTGTTTTATTGCATTAGTAATTACTCTTCAGTAAATCAAACCCACGCGAGAAAAATCAAGGAAAGATTCCCTTATGCTTTTTCGATAAAAAAAAAAATAAAAAAAATGTAACGGGATTAACACCGCGAATAAAGGGATTACCCCTGTAAAAATTGTTTCCCCTCTAATGCAGTTTCTTCACAGGAAAAGCTAAGCAACTCGGCATCGAAGATTCCCTCTCTAAATACCGGTTTTCGAAAAAAGCTTCGCACATCTTTACAGTTATCCCTGTAAAAATTGTTTATAGCATTAATAGTAACTTCACAGAAAAGCAAATTCAACAGCTATAACTTTTAGATGAGGTTTTTTATTCCATGTTAAAACACTATTTTCCGCCAAAAAAATTTAAAAGTTACATTGGTCAAAGTTTTAATTTTCTGTATTAGTATGAAATTCTACAAAAATATTTAAAACTCGACATCGCCACGCTAACCTTGCAAACGTTTTTTCGCTTTTTTCTACTCACGAATAAATCATTTTGCAGGAGAGCAAACTTAAGAGAAATTAAGAAGAATACTTTTTCATTGCAACTGTAGACAATTATTTTATTGCACCATTTGCAACTAATTCATTGTTAGCAAGCCCGTTAACAAAAATGAAAATAATATTAAACCAATAAAAATATTTAAAAAAATCGGATTAATAATTCTATATAAAATTGACAAATGCGCACTATTTTTGTTTTAATTCAATGAGGTAAAAATTAATACATAATCCAAATTTTGAGAAACCAAAAACCAAATTATCAGCATTATTTTATTAATTATAAATTAAATCTAAAGCACCAAAAAAATCGAAAAAGTAAAGCCTTTACAATATTTTTCATTTTAAAAATGGGTTTTTCTCAAAATTCTTTAGAAACAATGAGTCCATAATTTTAAAGCTTACAACTCCTTATGTATGGTTTTTAATATTTTTCTCACAAAAACAGGACCATGGCACTAAGAACTTGACCGGTAGTTTTAGAGTCATAAAATTATTAATATATTTTTTCGAAGACACAAAATCAAAACTTTTCTAAAAAAAAATTTAAACAGACAACTGTTTGTATATATATATTTCACTTTAGGCTGTTTTTTGAAGACTCCATAGCAGTATGAAATGATGCTTATTGCGAATAATATGTTATTTTTATAGCCACTGTGAGTTTGCAACTGTTACTCACGACTGTTAGGTCAAGTTTAGCCTATCTAAAGCCAGCGCTGTCAAAGCTTATTTTGAAAATGGAGCAAAACGTCAAGATGGAGAAAAGCCACAGTTTTGTAAAAATGATAAACATTTGTGGTCCAATTTTTATATGTTTAAAAACTTACTCCAATGCTGTATTACCTGGGCTCATAAAAATTCGCAAAGACTGTGAGAATAAGGCAGAGATTTTGGTAATTTTCATCAAGTGATAAAACGTCACCAAATTGGCGATTTTTGAAAAAGTTTATTAACTCTTAATAAAATATTTAAATTCTTTGTCTGTTCTAAAGCCTAGATTATTATTTACGGCCAGATAAAATATACAGTCTAAAAATCATCGCATTGCTTCAAGTGTAAGGCACTTAAACTATCGCCTTTTTATTTTCCTAAGCGATAAAGCGTCGAAAAACAGCGTTAATCACAAACACGGGACTTTCGTTTCTCAAAATGAGTAGATTATTCACAATAAGAGGAGCTTTCAAACTAAATCTGTATCGACCCTTGCATGCAAAGCTACTTCAGCAACTCAAAAGTATATAACACACAATGCCTCGCATCTTATAATAACCATCGATATTATGTACAGTTCTGAGATTTGTTGTTAGTGATCAGAAATCATTGCTACGGATAGATTGAAACATCTCCTATGAGAGGTAGCTGCAAATCACAAAACACCAACAGGGGAAACAGAAAAAAGATTGGGAATAAAACTGCAAGCATCAACCCCCCCCCTTTTTTTTTCTTTTTTCCGTTTCTGAAGATGTATGAGTAGGAGTAAAAAAGGGAAAGATGCACAGGAGGGATGCGGAAGATGAAAGATGCATCGTCCGTTTCGTCTGTTCTTTTGTGACCAACCAATTCGGTTACTTCCGCCTGATTTACAACCCCCAGGATGTCTTTTTCCCTGCCTTGGCACCTGCTAGAGACGTGTCGTCCACTGAGGGGGTGGTGGTGATGATGCAAAAGATACCAGATTTCATTACATTTAGGTCAAAAATATAGTTTTGGTTAGAAACTTCCACTAAGAGTAATTATTATCCCTCTACCTATGTTTTCATCAATCTTTATTTATATCTCACTCCGAAGAATGATGGAAAGATCTTTTCTGAAATCAGTAAACATTACTATTTGAGTAAGTGCTTTTACAACCAATATTTTTCAATAAAATCTTCTAGTTACCAGTTATAGTAGTTACCAGTTACATTTTAGTTAGCGGAAAATTTCAATTTCAATAATATTTCAATTTAAAATTTCAGTTTTGTCACATATAAAAACTATTCATTTACATGTGAATACATAATAACAATTGAAATTAAAACTCTAGTGACTGTGGAAATTTAAGATATCATAAATCTTTTTTTCTTCATAAAATCATTTTTTTCTTCGCATTAAACTCATTATATGTGTTGCGCAACAATGGCAGCTAAACAATATTTCTTCCTTTCATACAAGAGCCAAAACGTCATAAACTATTAAAAAATAAATTAGCAGAAAACGTAAAACATAGCAAATAAATAGATAATACCAAATTAGTCTATTAACGAATTTATAATCATTCGTGGAAAAACTAATCTAATACAATTAACATAACTATTGAATAAATAATCCCCCTCCCAAAAAAAAAACATTCAAAGATATCAAATAAGGCCATAAACGAATTTATAACCAATAATGACAAAATTAACATCATTAAAAAATAAATATCAAAAAACAAGGGTATAAATAAATCTATATACATCCAAAGAAAATTTGATCTAATACTGTGACACCTATCTATTAAGAAAATAATAACAGTCGAGAATATCAAATAAACGAATCTACATTCAAGGTAAAATTAACGTAATACTGTGACACTTAACTATTGAAAATAATAATAGTACAAAATATCATAAACGAAGGCGTGTAAAAATTAAGCCAATACTTTGGAGGTTCAGGAGATTAAGCAAACGTAATTAGTATAACCAACGGTGGAGAAGGTTGAGTATAACAAGAGCATAATCAACTGTATTATACATCAAGCGTAGTTCGGGTTGGGGAATACTACTCGGGAGTCAACATGAATCTTCCGTGACGAAAATCTATGGATGCTGTCTACCTAAGCCTTTCTCCAGTTCTCTACCCCCCACCCCTTCCAACAGTGGGCCATTATTAATCATGGGCGCAGGGGCTTTAACAGTAGATAATAATTGGCTTCCTCTCGTTTCCATAGGGATGCCCGGGTAGATCGGGCAGGTGACACCCAAATTGGGGCAATTACCTGCGACTGACGGATCCTATTGTTCAGCTTGGAGGCATTTACCCACGTGATGAATAGGTCGAATCTAGACAGTTAAGTGCCTCCCGTTCATCAATCCCCTCCCACTCTTACGTCACAGGAATCCTCAAGAAAAGTGCTGCTGCTGATGTATTCCTGGAGAAAATTTGGTCTTGCATTCAATACGGGGGAGAAGTGCATAGGGAGGTTTTCAGGATTTCATTTTAACAATTTGAAGTAACAGGTACTGAGATATTAGATGGTGAAATGTCTGAAATAAATGCGACCCTCATTGGTGAAATGTTACACACATCATCCACTGCTCTTAAGACAAAATTAAAACCTTCTCCGAAAAATGTCGTTGAAATAACGAATACTTTTTAAAATACGATACAATTAGTTATTACCCGCACAACGAGTGCTTAATTGAAGCACTAGATAATATTTAAAAAAAAAAAGAAGATATTTATTGAAATAAAATAAATATCAAGAAAACTTTCAATAACGATTTCCATTATTTCTGGCTGCGATTTTTCACAGAAAATTCTTAAGGGATGCCATATATATTTAAACATCTTTATCGTTCCAGTCCCGTAACGAGCAATTCACAATGCGTTTCTTTTCCCGTAAAAGATTCACCACATTTCGTACAAAAACTCAGCTTTAATCAGTCGTCATCTTTGGAACAGTTCAAAAAATTTCTGCTTTTGCGATCTGTTTAATTGTGCTGCAACTTTTAATAGCTTAAGTTAATCTTTGTGACTCTCACACCTGCTTACTGTGAGTTATTATTTTTGTAAATATTTTATTTGGTTAATGATCAATTAGTGATAGTAAATAAGCAATTTGATAAGAAAATTCACAAACAATAACTAGTTTTACAGAAAAGTATTTTAACAGAAATGCTGTCTTAAAATAAGAACTGATTTTAACATGTTTAACCCTATGCAATCGCATGTCAACTATCAGCCAAAAACGCTTTATTACCGTTCTAGTTATTCCGTCTGATCTTAGCGCTAACACTTGGAAACACGTTAACTTATAGAACAATACTGTTAAATAAAGTCAATAAGTTTTTTAAATCACACAAATGCCCCATAAGTACAAGTTTGGAATATTTCAGCAAAGTAGGCAACAGAAGTATTAATATTTCTATTTTTAACGTGAGATAAGGTAGAAAACTCATCCCAATGCTCCATTACGTGCTGTACTACTTCCTCACGCACCTCTCGAGTCTGAACTTGAGCATCTTAAATTATGCTAATGCTAAAAAAAGACAAGCTCCATCACCAATAATTGGTATGACAGTATTGGCACCATTATGTTTAAAATTTCTACAGCCATTTTAGAAAGGATCATAAAGAAATCTAAATAATTACTCCGTAACTATGTCTCTAATTCTATAAAAATGCAAAATTACTCTAAATAAATTCTTAACGTACAACTAATTATTCAACACTACTTAAACTATCAAAGCTACCTAGCAAAATAAATCTAAACCACTAATTATTTAAAAATACTTAAATCATTAAGATAACGTAAAAAATGCCTTATAGATGACTATAGTGTTGCCAATTCAGGTAGAGAAATACCCGTATTTTCGGTGTTACATTAGAGAAATGAACATATAGATTAATATGGTCACAATGAATTAACAAACGTATAAATCATCAAATGTAACGGACAAAAATATAGTATAAAATTACCATTAACTTATATCGAACACTCGACACATTTCTATCATACTTAACTTCCTGACAAACAATTTAAACGCTGCTTACAACTCTATATCACAGATGCTTAGGATAAAATAAATAAAAAGAACGGGAATAAACCAAAGGTGCGTTTCAGAAAATATAAGTCAAACCATAAGTAGCCAGGCTGATGGTAAAATCCCAGGGATTTCCCCCACTTAACTACTCAAGTCAAAAATATCTCCTCGGTACCCCCATTTCTTCCCTACTAGGTTAAAATCTTCCAGAGATCAAAATGACACCTTTCCGATGCCAGCCCCCCTACCTTCTTCTTATCTTCCTTTTCTAAAAGACTTACCTTGAAGATAGGGCTGCCGTATTATCGCCAAAATAGCAGCCAAAAAAGATCAAACTTGAAATATATCTCTAAGATATGCTAACGGTTAACATGTGATAGAATGACAACGAACTTTATTATTGACAAGTAATTGATTGCCATTTAATATCAAAAGGGTACTTTGTTTTCATTATGCATTATCAGAATTGCGTTACGTAAATTGTTGCTCACTAATACAAATTATCTAAAATTCGCGCAATTTCTGAAGAAAACGCTTTTTTTTTTTAAAATTTAAGAGTTGCAATTTATTGATTCATAAAGTATACAATATAGGATTATTTTATTTAATAACCGGCGTTGAAGAGCTAATCCATTTTCGGATTTACGACTACCAATGTTCATATTCGTAGCCTCGTAATTTTGAACCCAGGGCAAAAGACACAAGAACTTCTGGATCAAGCATTGAAACAAACTAGTCTTGATGAAGGGACTAACCAGCGTTACATGGGAAGGAGAACCACGAAAACATCCCACAACATGCCCGATGGCAAGGGGACTTAACTCTTTATCTATCTATCCCTGAATTTGTATCGACCAGGCACGGGTGCGATTTGAACCTGGGTCAACTCATTGGGAAGCAAGAGCTCTATACTCTGAGTCACTGTGGCTCACGTATAGGATTATGTAGAGAATAGAATATCTAGCAATTATTACGCATACATGTAGTTAATAATTACGCATAAATGCTAGTAATTATTACGCACAAATTCATTTTGTTGGTAGAAAACTCCCAATTCAGGATATGCGTGGCTATAGAAATTATTGGCATTAACTTAAAAAGGAAAATTAAAATCCTACGTTTTATATCCGCACGATTTGAACGGATAATCCTAATCACACAAACGGAAAATTACAAGATTAAGGTATGATTCGACAATGCTTAAAATATTTTCCACCAATGAAAACGCGTTGTTTATTTGCGTAGCACTCCATTTTTAATAAGCCTGAACTGTCAGCTACCCCGTTGTCTTTTCATACATGGCACAAAATTGAAATTATTCGTTAATTTTGGGGAACCCTTTTAATAAAAGATCATATTTAATTCTTACTCAAATAGAAAGAACGTTTATAAGTTAAAGGTTGCATGAGCAGAATATCGAGAGTTATGGTTGAAAAAGGAAAGAAAACAAAATTTAGACACTTGAAATTAGTTGGTACCAACAATTCCTTCTATAGAGATAGCTATAGAAATACATAATAAACTAAAAGAAATGATTTTCATGTTCACAGTACTTTGAAGTTATCTTTTAATTTAAATTCATCCACACATAAATTAATGCTGTGCATTCGGCTGGTAATGCTGTCTTACTTTTTTTTTCTTTACTATACTGACCCAAAAGAGATTCAAAATAAAATAATCATGTTACTCTTAGAGTGTAAATACAATTCTCATTTTAATCAAACAATAATAGGCACTATTTTCATTAATAGAAAAGAAGTTCGCATTATAAATATGCTTTACTATGACTTAGAAGTACATTTTGAAATTCTCCTTCATCCATATAAGTGGGAATAAAAAAAATATAATAATAATAAGTAAACAAATAAAAGGATAATTTTAAGAAAATTTCTACATGCCATAAACGCCAAAAAAGCGATAAATATCAAGAAAAGGTACACTAGTGTTTTTCCTTCATTCCTCTGATCCTCTGAAAGAGGAAACTGGTCTCGTCAATCATATACCATGTCAGTGCCAGAAAATGGCATTCGTCAATAGATGGAGCCACAAGCAATAAGCTGGAAAAAAAGAAGAAAGGAAAAAAAAGATCTCTAACAAATCAGCCCCTTTCTATCATGTAAAGTGCTTTTTGCATTACCCACCTTCAAGTGGTTCTTCAAGGAGGGATAAAAAGATTTTCATATTTTAAGCTTAGCTTTTCAATCTCAATTTTTTAATGTTTTTAAACTTCTAATCTTATTTTTTCAACATCTATAGACATGTAAAAATGCAATAGATATTCATTAAACAATAAAGCAAAAGAGTTTTTTTTATTGTTTGTTATTATAAAGTTTTGTTATCTAATGTAAGCTATAAGTTGAAGAAAAGGGAAGAATTTTTTTTTTAGGATTGAAAAAAGAATTGATAGAACAATTTTGTTTGCCAGGATAAAATAATAACTTTTCACTCCTTAAAAAAAAAATAAGTTGCAATTAACTTCAAACTTGACTCAAAGTAACAAAATATTTCTGTAGAATTGNCCAAATTCACAAATTGCTAGTAAAAGAGCAAGTTAAAATTTAAAAAAAAGAAGAAGAAAAAAAACAATTCTAGTACTACACTAGTACTTTAGAATCATTCGCACACAAAATTATGTCCACATGATTGTATTTAAAGTGTTTCACTTTTTTAGAGTAAATTTATCAACAGTGTATTAAAGTGACAAATCTTAGTAATAGATTGTTAAATTAGAAACATTATACTTAGAAATTTTTTATTATACACAGCTTAATGTACTTTTAGATCGCTTGATTATTATACTTGAATTTAATTATTTTTTGAGAAAAAGTACCACATTAAACCTTTTTAGAGATAGCAAATATTTTTTTTAAAGTAAAATTTTAAAGGAGATAAAAATATGAACACTAACATGGAAATATCTGAAAAACGTGTAAAGTAACGTAAGAAAAACATGTATGTTTGTGACAAAAATCTCAGCTAAGGTTTAATCATTATATTAAGAGGACAGAATTTAATTTTTAACTTTCAGTTTCTTTCTGTTTTTCTTTTTATAATTTAAATTGAATAATAATTAACAGATTCAATATAATTCCTGAATTAATCCAATCATTAATTCATGACTAAAATCAGTTAATGATATTCTTCGAATCGAATAATCAATTAATTACTAGTTGTTACGCTTATCAAAAAATCGAAATGTTTACTCCAAATAATCGATAAGATTGCTGATATGATTACATAAATGGTTTACGTTAACTACATCGAAGGTATTACCACCGTAAACTTTCTAACAACGATTTAATTCTTCGGTTAAAAAAAAAAATAATAATAAACCATTTTAATATCTCTCGTTCAATCGGATGAAATTAATTCCCTTTGTTGAGCAGTTTATCTCGGGTAAATATCGAAGAAGATAAGTAAGAGAAGAAAAAGAATGAAAACTGTGATATTTTCGAACGAAGGCACTAATAAACCTTACATGAGTTGGTACATATAAAACGCTGCTCCTTGATCGTCGGTACAAGAAAAGAAAAATGATCTTCCATTAAGCTTAGAACTTCCTCAGTCTTCCCCTCCCCCCGCCAAGAAGGCGGAAAATATATATTTGGCGACTTTGTTTATGGTTGAAAGCGCCTTCCAATATGCCGTTATTATGATCATCATCAACTTCTTTTAATTTTGGTGAAACAGGATTCAATACTTCGCCTTCTTTACGCACGAAATAATGGTAAGTAATTATGTTCCGATTGGTGAGATCCAAGCAGCGACAGTAAATTTAATAGTGATTAGAGATATTTAAACGCAGTTCGATAAGTCTTTTTAAAACTCGTCCGAAAAGAGGGAGAATATTCTGCCTTTTTCATGGCGATTAAGAGCTTCTCGGCGACTATGTTTTTCCGCCAAGAAGCATAGAATACTTTTTAAGTAGGACAAAGTAGATATGATTTAAATTTCATTGAAAACTTATCGGATGATTTTTCAATTTTCCTGTTTGTATAATGACGCGACTTTAGATTTTTGTAATTAAAATTCGGTGAAAAGGTTTCGCTTTTGTTGGGGAAAAAAAAAAGCAAAACACTTAAGTTACTTTTGATTGTAAGTTGATAATGTTTGAGTTATAAAGCTTTTAGAGTTATTTCTTGATGGGGAAAAGTTAGAAACTCTTAAGATTGAATAGTCAATTCTAAAAACATAATCATTACGAAAATTCTCGGACGTTAAAGTAGGTACTCTTTCTATTTTTTTAATTAAGAGCTTATCGTGTTTATTTATTTTCCTTTTAATTTTCTATAGAATTTTCACAACTAAATTGTATTTAACCTCTACCTTAAATTTAATAAACTGATAAACAAATGTGAAAGAGTCATTTCTTTTCACTTTTTAAACAAACAAAATACAATAATTTAATAAATTTTATTCGAAATGAAACAGTCTTTATTTTAGTAAAATTCTTATTTACGGAATTGCGCAATCCATATTTGCCAAAAGAAGGCATCTGAATAACCAAAATAAGAGAGGAGAGTGAAATATATATTTAATGCAGAATTTAATGCATATTCAATGCACAATTTAATTGAGATATTATTGATTTCTCCTTGTTAAATGCATAATTTGCCGTCAGATATTTTTATTAATGATTTACACATAATTTAAATAATTAAAAGAGGAATGTCATGTATTTTGAAATGCATAATTTAAAAGAAATATCGTAGATTTAAAATAAAATTGTACGCCAGTTATTTTAGTTTTCATTGAAATTTTTATAAAACTTTAGTAATCATAAAGTGAAATTTCTAATCAATACACATCACCTATAGTTACGTAATAAGCCGTGGCGGGTCAGGGGATAGAGCGCTCGCCTATCCATGGGGTGACCCAGTATTGAATCCCAGAGATAGCTGAGCGATATGATTTCTGCACTCGGCTCGCACCAGCTGCAGTGCTGACATAAAAAATCCCCAGTGGTAGCCGGATCATGAATTAGAGTCCCCTTTTTATCGAGCTAGCCATCAGAGGTTCTCCTGGTTTTCTTCTCCATGTAACGCAAATACGGGTTAGTTCCACCTAAAAGTCTTCCACGAAGGCTAGTTTCTCTCAATGCTTGATTCAGGAGTTCTCTTGTCTTTTGGGATGGATTCAAAACTACAAGGTTACGGAGTTGAACATTGATAGTCGTAAACTCAGAATTGTGTCGGCTATTCAACACCGGTTATAAAATAAAATAGTTACAGAATTTAAATAAATCTTTTAGAAAAATATTTTAATCAATTGAAATAACACAAGTGGAGGCCATTTATAAGGTAATTCTTGCAAAACCGAAATCATTTTCATATTTTTTTCTTAGATAACTGTAAACCGTAAGTCTAAGAACACGTCCACCCAGAAATATCAGTGATGGCTTTCTTCTAATTCGATGAAATATTTATATTCCTGGTAAATCCTGACAGCTGTGACATACACGGCGGACAGGAGTGAATTCACTTCCGGCAAACCAGACACCGGACCGGAAGTGAGGGATGTCCGTCTTTCCAAAACCCACTGATTTGGGTGACAAGGTCTTGGGCCATACAAATCTCTATTGTGGAGCTGCTGAATGCATGGGGGAGAGATATTCCTTCGCTGTAATCACACCGAAACTAACCATAGAATGAGATTATACTTCAATTTGTGGGGAAGAATCTGCATAATAACATCCTTTAATCTTAAGGATAATTCCAACGATGAAAAGGACCCTCGAAGAACTTTGAGTTTTACGTTAAATTTATGATTTTCTTTTTCTAGGTGACTTTCGTGCTTTGAAAAAACTTTTGACGATTTAGAAATTCAAAAGCTGACGTGTACACAATATCAACAATATATTTAACATCCACAATATCGCGTATTACCATTGGGAGAAATAGAAATGACGTTAGTAGGGAGTATTGAAATTACGCTTTTTCAAGAAATTGCATTGCGGATTTAATTTTATAAACGGTTTTAGTTTATTGACATCGATTTTGATTTATTGCGTTCAATATTGTAATCTGTAGCTTTGTTATTTTGAATCCATCACCCCTCCCCCGTAAAAAAAAAAAAAAAAAAAAAAAAAAAAAAAAAAAAAAAAATNAACAGTATTCTGGATCTTGTATTATGAAAACTCACCTTCATAGAAGACTTTTTTTGTTCGAAACTAAGTCATATTTTCATGGTAGTGATTTGAAGACCACGATAACTAGCCACGGTCAGACAGACAACATGGGAAATTTAATTTTACTTTAAAGCAACAAAAAGAATTGACCACACCAAGGCCGTAGCCAGGATTTTTTTCGGGGGGGAGGGATATGGTTAGAAGCAAGGACGGTTTCAGAGATGCAAAGTAGGGGGAAAACATTGTAACAAATATTGTTTATTCTGTTGTTTGCAAAAGTTAAACTAGTAATTAAAAAATATTACATAATAATTATTTTTCAATTAATATTACATAATAATTATAATCAATTTGTAAACAAAGTTTACAAAGACATGCGACGGGGATTTGAAGAAAATTTTTCGATTACTTTTTTAGGACAAACCGGAATATTTCGAAATATGCTTAGTAAAGTTAGTTAATAAAAGGTTTGATTCGACAGTTTTTGTTTTTCTTTTCACTGAGAGGCTCAAAGAAAGACTAAAAAGTTTGAATCCCAGAATTTCGGGGGGGGGGGCGATTTGTCCCGACGCCCCCCCCCCTGGCTACGGGCCTGGACCACACATTCTGGACTTCGCGAAAAAATTTATTTGGCTCATAAAATTATATTTACCTATTTCTTGTAAATCATTCAAATTGTTTTAGAATAATATTTTTTTAAAGAAAAATATTAAAAAAATATTTTATTAATCCTAGAATAGTTTTCAAGTCCACACATTTAGGGAAAATAACCAAAACAAAGGGAAAATTTTTACTTTCCTCGAGAGAGAGATTTTATAATATTAACTTGAAGAATGGTGTCGCCTAGCGGAAGTAAATCAGGGAATAAATACACTCACGTAGCACTACGGCACCGACAATTCCGTGAGCATCGCGGCCTCATTGGCTGCTTCTTTTAGTCACGTGGCTTGTTTACATATTGCGGTGCCTACGTGCCGCCAAGACTTACCTATTCTGATGGAAATTCAGCCTCTTGTCCGTATTTCCAAAGGTAATCAAGAGTGGAATTGTGTGGAAACTACATAAATACCCGAATCCTTTCAAGTCTATGTACAATGAATTCGAGTTGAACACCGTTACAGCCAGCAGCCTCCCTTGGCACAAAAAGGGTGGCGCGAAAAAGAAATAAAAAAAGAGCGAAATGGGGGTGTGCAGGCAAGATATTTGAATGTACTTTCAGGCTTTCTAATGAAAGGTAGTATCTCTACATTCGCCGCTTTGCATACCGATTCAAACTGTGTGTATGACATTTCTTCTTTTGAATTGAGGGACTTGCAGGGTTGAAGGAGGGGGGAGGACTGGTGCTGAACATTTCAGAGTGGCAATCAACCGCAGCCCTGTCCTTTTTCACTCACAGAATGCATTATTTTTACTTTTTAGGGGCGTCCTTCGCTAAAATATGCGTAATTAGAATTTTTTTTCTTCCCAAGTTGAAATGAAAGTGTATTTTCCTGCGAAAGTCGTAAAACTATTCTTTTTGGATGAATGAAAACGACGTGTGATGATGACGTTATAGGAGTGATTAGTACACAAAAGAAAAGTTTTTTTTTTTTCTCTCTCTCTACTTCTGTCCAAACTTTTGTGCGTAAGTCGCAATAAAATGAAAACGAAATAGAAAATTGCAAGTCAGCGCGGAAATTAGGCTGTAAATTAAATAACACATTATTTCGTTGTACTTTAAAACTGTTAATGATGGAGTGGCTTTTTTTTTCCTGTACTGTCAAAAGTTAAGAGCGAAAAACCAGCTTCGGGCTGCATCAGATAGAAACCATTTAATTAATTTCTAGATTTTTGGGTAAAATCAAATCAGGAATAATAGATGACAAAATTAAAAATGCTGCACTACGATGTTCCATGCACAACAGCTAATAAAATATAAACAAAAGATCATAAGCATTAACAATAAAAATGAACACTAACTATTTAATAAACTTAAACTTCGCTCTTTTACAATGATCAATGAAATCTAACATCGAATGTGATAAAAAATGAATAATTTTTTAATAGCAGACGAGGTTTTAACACGAAAATCCCATTGAATCTAACTAGTAAATATTTGTATTAAAGAAATATTCAAATTAATCATAAATGAAATACTGAAGACAAATAGCAAACGCGAAGAAAACCTTCACGGCAACCAAGGGTAAAGCAAATAGCGCCAAGAAACTGCTCATGCATTTCAAAATATAAGCCAAAAAATTGTCTAATAAATATATGATGAGTACATATTGTAGCTAGCAATAACAATCCCTCAAAATATCCAAATACAGACGACAAATGGTTTATTTTACCACTAATCAAATGAAAGTGTTTTAATAATTTTGGAACCTCAAATGAAATTATAATACTAAACATATCCAACAGAACACTTACAGCGGTACACTAAACATATCCAACAATGTCATATCATGCAAAGACTTCAGGTACGTAAAGGTATTAACTAGTACTGCAACACCGTAACTGTAACTTACGACTGAGCACCGAAATTTAAACAGTCTTTCGATGATACCGAAGGTGTTATGAATTAACTACTTGGAGGCAGTTTTCAATATGAAAACGTCAGGTGGGCAAAATTACTCTGGCAATATGGTTAACTTTATTTAAAAAAATTTTTTTTTAAATTTTATTGTTAGATAAATTGATGAAAATATATTTAAGCACCATAAATCAACTCTATAACTCCTCCCTCAAGCATAGAAATCGATTCCTCCTCCCGCAAATTGATAGAGACGAATAAGGATTTTACACTAGAAATTCAAAATTTGCAGAGTAACCATAGTTGACAGTAATGCAAATGACGCCGATTATCTCTTTAGGCTTGTCAAAATACACGCCAAAAACTGTATTCTAAATAACCGATAAGCACCTATTTAAGCAATGGCGCCTGTCATACTAAACCAATAGCGCTATCTTACCACAAATCAAATGAAAGTGTTTTGATAATTCTCAAACTTCAAATGAACGTCTAAACACATCCAATGGAATCAGGCGAGGTCTTCAAGGCACACACACGAAAAGGCATTAGCTAGTAAAACCGTAACTGTAACTTATGATTGAGATTAAACAGTCCGCCGACGATAGCGAAGGTGTTATGGATACAAAAGCAACTACACATCCATTTAAATTCCGATCGGGAGACCCACTTCGATAGGCGATTTTGCATTCAGGTTGTCACGTAACGCGTCATCTTCCCTTCTGGCCATGGCTATGGTCAATCCCATTCCTGGTCAGTACTGGCTAAGGTGCGGAATATCCCTGAGGTGACAGGGGAGGTAGGGGAAAAGCAATGAATCCGGTAAGTCTGATTGCCTCTAAAACCCAAAGGCCCAGGGGGGCGGAAACAAAGTCGGTCATCCTGAATATTAAAGGCTGTAGCCCCCGGTGGCCTTTTCCCAGATTCCACTTTCCGGTAATCTCTTTGAGGATCTTGATCGGAATGTCCAATGAAATCGAAAAGGGACTCTTCCCTCTTCTCTTCTGCCGACAGCCAAGAAACGGAAGATCTCTCAATTATCAACGCCAAAATAGGAATCCCAAGAAATGGAACTGCAACGGAAGGAACACTCTTGTTTGTTGTTGTTGAATCCTCTCTTTTCATTCGAAAGGGGGGAGGGAATTGATCAAAAAGAGTGAGAGGTTTTATTATGGATGGATGTCGGATAAAAACTGGAACTGGTGGTATCTTTAAACGTCGAATTTTGTCAGTTTAAGATGTGGTTAAAGGTTGAGTTAGTCATTATTTACGTTCTTAGAACTTTTTATTCTTTTATACCAGAATTTTATTGAAACAAATGTGCTTAAAACAAGGTGGATAAACAGGTGTGTTTAAAACAGAGTATTCCTTTCTCCGAGTGGTTGAGAGAGGAATTAGTTAAGTTTTAAAAATTTTAAACATGTTTTTACGGAGAAACCAATACAAAGATTTATCAAATAATAAAAAATTAGACCACAAATGTTTTTTTTGTTTTTTTTTCATTTTCAAAGAAACAATGTATCTTCATTTTAGCATTTTGTACCATTTTTATATTTGAATTTCACAAAACTGAATTTGTTATTAACTCGCTACAGATGCAAAAATTACACATTATTCGCAAAAAAAAAAAAAAAAAAAAAAAAAAAAAAAAATGTCGAATTGATTTACATGTATGCAAGAAATATTAGAATAACAATTTAGTGAAAAGCTTCAAATGGTATTTAAAAAACAGCAATAAGCATATGCAAATTAATTTTGTATCAGTCGAGAAAAAAAAAGGTGTTTTAACGAAATATTTCAGGTCATATAAAGCAAGACTAAAGTAATAACGCCCAAACGAAAAGTTAAACAGATAAACACATGTAGTGAAACTATAGAATTCTTTTTTTAAAAAATAACAATTCTCTCTGTTCAGATTTTTATATCTTTCACAAAACTATTCAAAAGTAAAGGTGAAATTATTACTTTTTTGCAAAAAAGAAAATAACTCTTTAGTAAAAATATCGAAAAGAACTTTCTCCCCAGCAAGCTATTATTCAAGCTTTTCTCACATTTTTTGTTCGTAATTTCATTACATTATTACCAAAAAAAAAAAAAAAAACTATTTGGTTTGTAAAAGCAAGCGTGTATGTGTTTTTTCAATTAGAAAATGTTCTATGCTACGGAAACGCTTCTATCTTTGCAGTGAGATAAGTTCTCAAACAAACTCTCTTATCATCTACGTGCATCACCGCTTTTCTCGCCAAAAACGGAATTATTTTAATTAATGACTACAACAGTTTTTCCAATTTTTGGCGCTAATTACTTTGTATCCTGTTTCGCTATTCTATCCGCGGTTGAGGTAATCATCACCCATTGGCCATTTCTTTTGTTACCCACAATGCAATGGAGAAATGGTCAACCAATAGCAGGTTCAGACGAAATAAAAAAAAAAGTTTTAAAACTTTAGAATGGTTTGTGTTTTTTAAAGGATAAAAAATCCTCTTTTTTCGCGTTTATCCCGGTGTTCGAGTTAAAACTTGATTTGCTACTTCCGCCAAATTTTATTTTTTAAACTCCCCTCTGCACTTTTTATTTGACTTTTATTGTTTCTTTTCTTTCCTTTTCAGACCCAATGCGGCGACCATTTCCACTAGTCCGTTATTTAAATGCAATAAAAAATGGAAGCACTAAAAACAAAGTAAGACCGTCGAGTAGTGTGGATATTGAACTTTTGTAATTAAATTAAACCCCATTCAGAAATGACAACGTTTTTTTTTCTTCCTAATTTTATTTTTCTCTCATTTTACTCTCGTGTGTTTTTCTTTTAAATTTTTTTTTCGCCATTTGCGATTGTTAGAGGGGGGAAGATACAGAAGACAAACACTATTCTTACTTTTTTTTTTCACTTTTTCATACACATCTTTTTAGGTTTTTTTTTTTTTAAATTCCCTTTTTTCTCCTCGCTCCCCAATGCCCGAGTGGTATCACAATTAAGTCCAAAAGGTTCAATTTCAAAGCTTTGCAAAATTTATCATGTTTGGGTAAAAGACAATACTAGAGAAAACAAACTATCCAAATATAAAAAAAAATAAAGGGGAAAGAATAGGACGATCACTTTCTATATACACAAACCAGGAGGGAAAAAATGAAAAGAAATCGACAATGGGGAAAAAAAATCCCCATAGAATGAAAGAAATGTAAAAAAAAAAAGAGGAAAAATAAGGACAATCAGTGAGGTTTCTTATGCAGATGGAGTTGTAATAAATAAGTAAGAAGTAATTTCCACTAACACCAACTAGCGTACGAGCTCTTTGTGTGCATATCATTATCAACGTCTCTAAACAGTGGGAATCTCTCTTACTGTTAATTACTAATTGATTTGATTAACTCAATTTTTTTTCTACGCCGTTCGAAGAATCCTTTGGCACTTTTCTAAAGCGGAGAGTGAGTTTTTGTTGCGGGAAAGACAAAAAGCGTAATGAGTGGCGGTTAGGACACAAGCTTTTCTTTTTACACGGACTTTTAATTCTAATGCTTTTTATTGCTTTCTTTAGGAAAGTTAAAAAAAAAAGAAAAAAGAAAGCTAGCCGTGCTGGGAGAGAGGGATTGGTAAAAGAAAACAGAGGGGAAAAAATTTGGCGAGCAATTGGCGTCTGACAATTTTCTTTACAAAACTACTGCAAACAATTCATTCAAACAAGCCTCAAAAGGGGTGGGAAAAAACTGATGATTGGGTTTGAAGGATATGTAGTAAAACTGAAAGAAAAAAAATTCTTTATACATTTTTCGAGAAAAAGTTGAGTTTTTTCTTTATCCCACCGGTTCTAACCGCATTTTTAACCAAAAAATTTACATTAAGATGTAATAGGAGAGAAAAGTTACAGAAATTTTTTTTAAAGAAAATTAAACCACCCTGAAGTGGTAGAGACTTAAATTTTTTTTTTAATCGCAATTATTTTCTAAGTGTTTTTTTTTTCATCTTCTTTTAAATAGTATGAAAAACTTCAATTAAAAGCATTAAAATGGCTGTGTATGTTTTTATGTATTGCTTTAAAAGATATTTAAACATTTAGCTGTTGTTCCTAAATGAATCCTATAAAAAAACTGTTTAAAGAAAGAAAAAAGAACGATAATTTTTTTAAATGATTTTGAACGAAAAAAAAAGACAGCTAAATTGCAAATGAATGAAAAAATTGTTTTTAACTTTATTTTTAATAATATTTTTAAAGAAATTCTTAATGCTGTTAAAAAACTATATTTTTTAATAAAATGCGTAAAGTAAATTCCAAAAACAATTTTAATTATAAAATTAAACTCAACTTAAACTTTAAAAAATTTGAATATTTAACTATTGTTCTTAAATGAATTATGCATAAGATTAAAAAAAATCTGTTGCAGGAAGGAGGAATAAAAGGTGAATTTCTAAAGCGATTTCACAAGGAAAAGAAGACAGCTAAATTATAAATGAATAAAATAAATACATACTTTTAGTTATATTTTTTAATAATATTTGTTAAAGAAATTCTTGCTAAATGCAAAAAAAAATATTTAATAAAATGGATCAAATTAAAATTGAATAAAAAATATATATATACATCATATTTATATCTGAAAGCATTACTTCCAGATTAAAAGCTTTTCATGGACACAGACTATTTTAAGCCCTTGCCAACTAATTCAGTAAGAGAGCATTAATATAATTCTCCCTTACAGAATTAGTTAAAGCAATAACGTAGAATTAGTTATATTAACGTAGTTTTTCCAACTACTTTGATATAAATGTAGTTAACTATAAATACAACTACTTTTTTTTTTAAATGTAGCGACTTCAAACTATTTTGAAATTTAGTAACTATTTCACTACTTAGAGGAGACGATCTTTTCTGGAGAATTTAATTTACACCTGAGTTCGAAATAGTTTTGAATAAAAAATATGCTTACATTAAACATAAGGAAATATCCAAGATATATTTATTCATTTTTACATGAGCCAGCTCGTTATTCCCAAACATTTTTTTCGAATTTGTTCATTTGACCTTCGACTTTTTATTCCTTTGTAGACAGCGAATATTCAATTTAAGAAATTCGAAATTATCAAATGCTTTCAATTTTTTAATTGTTTAATGCTCTTTTATTTACTCTGAAGAAGTTAAGTACATCGATAATACGTTTTCTTCCTTTTAAATAACATCAATGTTTCACGAATGCGCATTCACATGTGAAACTGTGACCAATGTGATTAATGATTTATTTTTTGTAATGGCTAGTTTAAATATTAGTTACACGTGATTTTAAATACGTAATTTCTCTTAATGCTCAGCTACAGATACTGGATCATTTTCATTGCATCCATTGACGAATCCGCTGAAATTTCTACCCTCCAAATTCGAAAAATTAGTCGCGTTCGAACAGTGTTTCTTTTCTAAACTAACATTAAAGGTAGTAGCCAGGATTCGATACAAACTATTGTTTTTTTGTGTCGCTCACTATTTGTACAACTCACTACACTATTTTTTTTAAAAACAGTAGCTTACTACACTACAAACTATGGAAAAAAGTAGCGACTACAGTAGTTCTACTACTCGTAGTGCTACATCCCACAACGGTTAGTATTGTACTACGCAGTTCGGTAAAGAGTGCATTCCACCACGCCGAGAAACTGTTTTCACCGCTGCAACAATTTCATCGCAGGAAAAACAACCTATCTATCTTCATAAGCTTTAAATGAAACAGTTACGTTTTCTCTTCGATATACTGTTATCAAATTATAAGATGCTGTAAGTAAAAAGACAACCTATCATTGGCAATTAATTGGATAGAGATAAAAAAAATTAAAAGATAAATAAAAAACTGATCCTTTCTCAGCTACTGTTTACTAATATGAATAGGTTAGCTTTTCTGCCTAAAAACTGTTGTTGCGGTGAAACCAGTTTCGCGGTGTGGTAGAATATGCTTCTTTATGTGACTTTTTTATTGCTCAGGTTTGAATTCAGTAGTATTACTTACTGTGTTTAATTTTTATACCCGTGTTATCTTATTAGTGGACAATAATAATTTAAATTAAACTCATAGAAATTAATAGTAGTTAGTAAATTTTTATGTACTATATTTTGAAAAGGAAATTAAAACTAGCTATTAAATACTTTAAAAGAAAAAAAAATGCGGTTAAAATCTTCACAAGAGAAATAAAAAATTTAATAGCCAAACATCCAACACTTTCATCCGATTTATTGCAGTAAGTAGAAAACTAACCTACCAATGACAATCGTATAATATACAATTGTAGAACAGATAAACAAAATTTTACACTGCCTCAACTACAACTTATACTGTTAAGAATAGGTTAGCTTTTCTGCCTTGAAACTACTGGTGCGACGAAAACAATTTTGCGGTATGACACAATATACTTTTTTAATCTAACTTAATCAGTTTTTCTGCGAAGAATTATTTAATAAGCTATATTTACTGTTATCCAATTACTATGTTATGTATAGGTATTATTATTAACTATGTTATGCAATGGCATTATTATTTATTATATTACACACTGTTATCTAATTAGTTTCCAATAATAGGTTGGTTACTAGCTAAGGAAATTAATTGCTATTAATTTGTTTAAGCAAAAAAATATTGTATTAAATAAAATCGACGATGAAATAATAACATTAGAAACTGTTATCAAATAATTAACTGAAATAGTTAAAAAAAAAAAACACCCTATCATTGAGAATTATTTGGATTGCAAAAGAAAAACACTTCTTCAATTACGGCTTATTGAGATGAATATGTTAGCTTTCCTGCCTAAGAACTACCGTTGTGGTGAAACCAGTTCTGCGGTGTGGTGGAATATGGTGAAATTTTATCAGAGCTTAGTTTCCGTATAAAATTATTTACCATGTTATATTTACTGTTATCCAATCACTATGTATTGCATTGATGTTATTAACTATCTTAGACACTGGTGTTATTATTTATTATGTTACACACTATTATCCAGTTATTATCCAAAGATTCTATCTAGTATTGTTTAGCATCATAGCTTTTAAGTACAGTTATCCAATTATAGTTGAAAATAGTAGTTTGATTTCAACCTATGGCAATTAATAATTCAAATATTTTCATACTCACGAAAATAAGTTACAAATGAATTCCTTAAAAGAAATTTAGCATTTTAGAGTCGTGATTACAGACAACTTATTATTTAATATAATTCACAAGAAAGTTGGAAAAAAATAAAAAGTATATCACGTCAAAATCAATATGTGAAAAATAATTGTTATAGACGTGCTTCATAAAGTTGTATTAAAAATAGAATAAAAACGGTGGTTGAATGCGAAATTTGAGATGTAAAATTCTGTTTAACACAACCACTTTGTTATAATTAAATCACAGTAAAGTATGTCGATATTTTTAAATAAATCGGAAATTCACTCTTTTTAAATAAGATAACCAAATTTATAAAGAATGTATAGAGGGTAAAAACGATTATGCCCAGACATGAAACATCAAAAACCAAGCATTGCTAATAGCAAAAATACATCCTATCTTCTTTGCCTCTTTTTTTCTGCATCCATAACTCATCTCGAGGAAATGTTTCGAATCCCTAAACTGTAATTAGAATAATTCCTCCACCCCTGACTAGTAATATCGGCTTTAAGAACCAAGCCAAGAACTCCTCCCACATTTTTCAAAATAAAAAAAACACACACAAAAACTGCACTTTAAATACGTAGCAGCAAACACCGGCGGAAACAAGTAACAGAGAGAAAAAAAAAAAGAATATTTTCAATCCCCTTCTTTTGGAAGATGCTGTTTGGAAGGCATTTTACTAAAAGAAGCAACAGAATACCGGATTAACATCATTCATCAGATAGAGCATCCCTTATCATCATCACCATCTCGCGCATCTTCTGAGGATTCAGTCCTTGGACAAATGACATCCTGTCACTGATTACCGCTATTCATGGGGGCCGCAACTCCTCGGCCCATTCAGGATGTGAGTGTAACGGCCAAACAATGGATAACTATAAATTTACCCTCCTTCAAATCCGACAGCATGGCCATTGAAATAATGGGGGGAGGAATCCGTGGTTTCTCCAGTTTTTCGGCCCCCAGCCCCCCTATGCTCTTTCGTATACATTACATAAGCAACGATTGAGGCATAAGTATTAAACCAACTGGAGAGGACCCCTCTGTCACAAGTGGGTTAACTGTGACCGCAGTCTTTTTTTTTTCTCTTCATACGGACGACATACAAAAGCCTGTTCGTAGTTATAGTATTATTATTATTATCATCTTTTTCTTGGGATTCTCCTCCCTCGAAGAACGTCAAGGGAAGATTCTTGATGTGTTTATTGTTCTTCAGATGTCTTAAAGGTTACCCCCGGATGAAAGCAAGAGGAAAGGGGTGGAGAGGGATGAATCTAGAGATGCCTTTAAGAGTGGTCGGTTTATGGGAAAGGAATTTTTTTGATATGGGAATGAAGATGCCAAATGGATATAAAAAAAAATAAGCATGATTTCTGGGAATGCATGCCAACAGAAATGACACTTTTTTTGGGCATGCCAGATATGTCCGTGGATGGTAAACACTTTATAGAATGTATGAATCATGCTTAGCATATAGAATATTTCGGGGATTTTCTTTTCTCTAAGGCTTGATACAAACTTTAATCCAATGGGATATTCAAAAGAATACTGGAGTAAGAAAATAGCACGCAGACAGTGAGCTATATATTATGAGAGTGTACAAAATTATACCCATGTACAAAATAAACCACCAATTTTACGTCAAAAATACGCATATTTTTCCTATAGACTAAGATCTAAGATTTACGAAAAACTGAAACTTCGGTATTATAGCATAAAATGGATATCTAAAAAACGTAAAACTATACGTAAACAAAAATATTACGTACAATATACGGAAGCTATTTACCAAAATATAAATAGTAAAATATGCGTAAAATGTAAAAAAAATGTAAAATGTAAAAAAAAATTTTTTAACCGAAATTTAAATGGTAAATTTGTTTTGTCAATAATATATAAAATATGCCGAAGTAATTTTACCGAAGGGTAGTTGGTAAAATACATTCTGTTAATATTACGTAAAATATACCGAAGTCGTTTTTACCAAAAATCTCAATGGTAATATCTTTTTGTCAATATTACGTAAATTTATGTAAAAAGTGAAATGATTTTACCAATTTCCCCAAAAATTTCCGTTTAATTTACGTATCACGCTACTTGGCTAGGTACCTAATCTGGTCACACCAGCTTTATTTAAATTTTTTAGGTAAAAGTGTCATTTGAAAAAATAACAATTTTAAAACTAAAAACGATTAAATAATTAAATAAAATCGCTCAAATTTAACTAATTTATGAAAGTTCAGCATTTTCCTACTTGAAAATTTTACTTAATTCATGTTGTACGACATCATACAGCAAATTACCTGCAATCTTAGTAAAACGTTAACTTAAATTAGTTATCACAAATTCAGTAACATTTTAAGAGAACTCAATACCACGGGAGAATTTTTTCATGACAAATAATGCTTTATCTTCAATGGTAGTTCAAAGTTTAGTGAAAAGTGAGTTTAGGTAACATGAGTTTTACTGAACTCGGCAGAAAATTGTTTCACATACAGCTAAAGGAGAACTATAATTTTACAGTTTAACGTTACTGTTATCCACTTGTAGGCTCTAATTTTGTTTATTTATTAGTCTATTTTGAAATTCAACAATTCCCCCTTTTATTATTTCTTTGTATAAAACCTTTATTAACAATGAAATCAGACTTTTAAAAAAGAATCCCACCTTTAAAAATGCATATTTATAAAAATATTTTCGACTTAATGTTTGATTTTTAAAAAAAATCAATTGGTTTAAAACGGTGGATTTTCTTAAAAAAATCACAATTGATTTAAATCAATGATTTTCCTGGAAAAAAAATCAAGTGATTAAAATCGTGATTTTTATCGTGATTTAAATCGAGTGATTTAAATATACTAACCCTGACAAAACACCGAATTAATCCAGTAGGTTGAGCCTTATTGAAATTACTCGTGTTTTATAAAACCATGGGTACGGTTCAATTTAAGCCGAAAATTAGTTAAACTTAAAACCTTATTTAAAATTGCAAAGCGTGTTCTTATTTAAATTTTATTTCATCGACGATACAGTATAAAACTATAAGAAAAAAAATATTTATTTAAATATTATACCTACTATTTTAATTTAGATTTAAACTACTAAAATAAAATCCCCAAGAAATCATTTTTATTTTGCAACATCGACTGATTCAAATTTCAAGTATGGAATGAAAATGTTACCACACAAATAGTAACATATTCAAGATATTATCGGGACGGGAATGAAAAAAGAAAAATTCAACTCTTTGATGTAAGCAATCAGGACTCTATAAAATATCGCTCTTTGAGGAAAACAGGCTTGAAAAGAATGAAAAGATAGTTAACTGAGTGGTTAATACCTAAATCGTGATCCTTTGAAGGGTGAGGAAAGACGACTCATAACTTTAACCGCCACCGCCAGATGATGAGAGTGATAATCAGGATAAGTAGAAGACGAGGAAAAGAAGGGTTCTCTTGAGAACACTCCTGAAAATTCTTTCAGTAGTTCTTCTCTTTCAACCCACCAAAGGATCCATCTTCACGACGTGCTCTGATAATGGCAGCTTTATTATTGTTATAATATTTACTTCTTTTTTTTTTTCAGGGCCATCACTTTTCTATTCTTTGAAGGGTCTGAAGTGTTTAGGTGTGCAGTGGAATCCTACTAAAGGTGAAATTAGGAACGTTCGAAAACTGAGAAGGAAAAAAAAAGTGGACGAAGTGTGGATTTGATTGGATGAATAGAAGTGAATTGTGGAAAAGTTGCAAATGAAAACAATATATTAGCTGCTTGTGATTTTATCCAACAATTAGACTTTTCGGTGAATGCTAAAGACACGCGCATAAATATTTTCAAAAAGTGTGAGGAGGAAAAATAGAGTCTGGAGGTATTGTTTAAAATGAAGATGTTGATAGCTGTGAAACGGAAAAATATTTCAGTTTAAAAACTCGATTGTTTTAGAAACTATTTTTAAACATTATGAATGAAATCTTTGATCAAAGTAAATTTTTCCAAACACTTTAATGTATGAGTGAATTAAAATATACCATTTGTAATCGAAAACAACAGTTGCCTTAGAATTTCTATAAACTTTAAAAACTATTATTGGAATAGTAATTGAAAACAAATTGGATGTCCTCTTTGTCATTTAAAGGAAGACATGGTTTTAATTTCTAATGAATCGAAATTTGAGTCATAATTATCATTTTTTTTAGAACAATAAATTATAAGTCGCTATTTAAAAACATAAGCTTGACATTCGTGAAACAATATTTTGAAGTGATTTAAACAATCTATAGATTTTAATTGTTTTTTTTTTCAATTTTATTTCTTGTAGTTTTTTTTTCATGTAATTCAATATACATTCTTTCTTATTTAGTAATTTTTATACATACTTATCTTAAATTTCAGTATACATAATTTCTTTTATAGTTTTTATAACCGTCATTGAACAGTCGACCCAATTTTGAATTTACAACTATCAATGCTTAACTCCGAAGTCATGTAATTTGAACCCAATCTAGAAGACAAGCGAACTCCTGGATCAAGTATTGGGAGAAATGTGCCTTTCTGGAGGGCTTTTTCATGGAACTAATCCGCATTTACGTTACATGGAGATAAAAACCACGAAAACCTCCTACCGTTAGCCTGACGGCAAGGGGTATCTAATCCATGATACGTCTACCACTGAGGATATTTTAAGTCAGCACTGTGGTCGGTGCGAATCCATCCCCCTGAGATTTGAACACGGGTCGCCTTCTTGGGAGGCGTGCGCTCTATCCCCTGAGCCATCACGACTCATAGTCTCTTTTATTCTAATTTTATCGTAAATTAATAAAATTTCCTTTGCTGCATACATGTTTCGAAGTCATGCTACTTCGAAAAGTATATTAATAAATAATTATACACTCTCTAAATAATTATACAATATATTTTCCTGTGATTTTAAAGTATTTCCCTTTTGACAATATAATTTTAACTAAACTCAAAATATTACATCCCTGTATTAGTTTACCACTTTTTAATTTGCTATGCATTCAAAATATTACCATGGAATATAAGTTGCTGCGCCATCAAAATTTATATACGCTATATGATTGATGTTTATTGAATTTGAAATTTGTGAAACGATCTTAAAATTTATATTCTAGCGTATATTTCCTCAATCACTCTTAGTTAATTGTTTTAAGCGTTTTTTGTTGCTTTAATATATTCATTTCAGATTATTTTAAGGGATTTTTAAGGGGTGGGGACACAATAATTTTTTGATCTCTCACACCTATAAACAAATTATTTAATTAAAATATTAGAATTTATAAATTCTAAGTCCTTGCATCATTTTTGTTAAAAACTGTCCTTTTAAAGACTCTTTATTCTTCCGACGCTTCATTTTAAGAACTTCTTCTGACATTACAAAAATATTCATGAAAGCTGTCAATTACATAACGACAAACATTTTCGACACAGTGTCAACAAGAAACTCTTTTAACAATGCATAACATAAATCCGTCTGGATGCGGAAAGGTATGAAAGAGCGGCAACTTTCCCCCCCTCTTTTTCCCTACCTGGTTTTACAATAAAGGGAAGGGGAAAAGAAGAAAGTAAAATTCTTGTCTAGTTTATCTCATTTCTTCTTCACTAAGCATTGCAACAGGCAAGACTCTGACGTAACTACCTCATATTTATTTCATTTTCTTCCCTTTTACTTAAAAGCAAAAGAAAAAAAAGAGAAAAAAAGTTTTTTTTTATCCCTCTCATGTCCCTGTATCTCCCCCTACTTTTGTTATTGCTCTTGTTAGAAAATGTTTTGCTTTGGACGTCTTATCAGACACGAAGAGACAAATTTATTTGAGTTCTATTTTTGACGTCGCTCACCTCTGATAGGCTGTTTACGCTAGAATAATTTTGAAACCCCCTGTCTCAGTCCCTCTTTTGTTCCTTTTCTCTGTTCGATATGGTACATTTGTCGCACACCGTATTGTTGTTGGGCTGATTTAGATCATTGAAGGTTTTATCTTCTTTTTTATTTGCAACGGTACAAAAATGAAACTTAAGAGATGAAAACTCAACTGAATTTGTGCTGGAATTCACATTAAATTTGGATTGAAATTCATGTTAAACTTAAAATTAAAATTCATGTTAAATTTAAAATAAAATTCCTAATAAATTTACATAAAGTGCCTCATTTAATTCATATTAAATTTGTCAGAAACTTCAGATTAAGTTTACTACATAATTGATACTAAACTTGTGTTAAGATTCGTATTGAATTTGTATTGAAATTTATTATAAATTTGCACAGAAGTTATGCATTAAACTACAGATTAAATATTTAAGAGAATTCGAATTAAATTTATATGAAATTTATTACTTACGTTATACGAAATTTGTTATTTCAATAAATCTTGGGGAAAACGTGGTTACACAATATCGGTTTTAAAGTCTGAGAACTTATTATTTTTGTTACATTCCAACAGTATAATTATTTCCACAACTACAGCATTATCTGAATTTGGGAAAAATATAATAATATAATATAATAACAAGTAAAAATATAATATTGAACTAGAAATGGCGTTAAAATGTAAGAGAAAGTTTTCAAAATATATATCAACATCAAAATCAATTTAAACCTTATTAATCAAATCAATTTAAATCTTATTTAAATCACGAACTCAAACAGAAAAAATTGTGACGGTAATAATTAAACCAGGAATGGCAAATTTTTTCCACACAAAAAATCCCATGGAAGAAAGCACAGAAATTTTTTAAACAGTTTATAACTACAATTTAATTTAAGTAAAAGTATTATTTTCGAAGCTAGTATATTGATTAATTTAAATAAAAGAAACCTATAATGGTATTTTACTCTGTTTTTAGTAAAAGAGTATAATTGAACCTAATTTCATAAGTTATGGAAAAAACTGTTAAAATGTCATAATTGTACATTTAAATTAACGTATCATGCACTAATCATAATTCGTCAAATTCACATATACAAATACTAGACTAATTTTTAAATTTAACAACTAAGTAAGAATACTCACTTCAACTCTTGCGTAAACATGATATAAAGATTTTGAACTGCTGTATAAACAATGCTATTTTTTTTTTTTTTTTAAAAATCAGATGAAATATTTTTAACTTTCACTATAATAAATTTTTTTTCTTCTTTCAATTCCTCCAGTCTCTTCCATTTCTTTCAGATTTCACTTTTTCAAAAAAAATATGTTTTTCCATAAGAAACCCCCACCCTGATTTAATTATACATTAAAATTAATTAGAATTTATTTTAACTTGTTATCATAGCAATTGTTATGTAAATTTCATTAGTTATCTATAATAATATATTTATTGATAATTTCAAATCTTTAAACATTCTTCCGAATCGTAAGCTTTTTTTTTTCTTTCTATAAAATCTGTCTTTAGTTTTAAATAAATCCAACGAGTGTTAAAAACGCGATATATCCCACGTGGACCTAAAGAAATATACCTTACAAAAATATTTTATGCAAGAATTTCAGTCATTTACCTCCGAATATCTTCACTAGTATTATTACCAATTATCAAAATGCTCTAAAGGCACACTCATACGGAAATGAAAGCAATTTTTATTCACTAATAATGATATTGAGTACCTGTTTTTAAATTCTTTTTAACCTTGTTTCCCAAAATAAATAGTGACTGTAAAGTTTTACTTACATTAAACGAAACCCTGTTTACTACTTGTATATTATATGCATTGATTGTTTGTTTATTCACTTGTACGTGTTTGTCTTTTTATTTCTTTGTGTAATATATTATTAATAATTTTCATGCTATATCATTATGGACCTTGTGATACCACCTGTAAACAGAAATATTTTATTGTAGTAAATAATAAATAAAAAGTTAATTCGTAGAATTCTAACGCATTTTTTTAAAAAGAAAATACAGCCAAAAATAACAAGAAGTCACCTTTAAAAAAATAAATTCAATTATTTTTCATCTTTCAGAACATAAAAACAAAGCTTTAAAATAAAATAAAAAGATTTTACATCAGTAATGGCAACACCAAGATTCATAGAAAGGGACCTAAAAAAAAACTATTCCTTTTTTTCTCCCTTTCTTTTCTTTCCATTCGATTGGAGTTTGTGTTCGTGTGGCGGCGATCAAAGAGTGGATTCCGGACCGAAGTTTACGGCTTCGATCCCTGATCCCTAGTTGGTCGGAGGGGCGCAATGGCTTACGTTACATTAAACTGATGACTTAATCCCGCAGTCTGGGGATTGTGGGACGCTCATGATAATAACGCTTCGCTTGCCTGTGTTAGGAAGAGAGAGGTATGTGAGGGATCCTACAAAAACATTTTCTTGAATTTGTTCGGAATATATACGGGGTTTGTACTTAAATGAAGAAGAAGAAAAAAATTTTAAAACTGTTATAGGAACTTTTAAACGATGACATTCATAACAATTTCTGAATCGTTAAATTAAGAACTAAAACTAAAACAAATTAAGAACCTTACAGTCTACAAGAAAAAATTAAGAGATACTGAACATTTAAAGATTCTTGTAAAAGTTTGTAATAATAACAGGGTGCGTAGCCAAATCTTTCAACAAAAAATAAGCACCTTTTAAGTACTTTTTAAGTACTCAAAAAATATTTTAAAGCGATAGATGCATTAACAAAATCCAATATAATTTTTAAAGACTTTACATGATCATGATAAAATAACTAGTTTCTGACAAGGAACTCTTTTTCTGGATTAGATTAGCCACCGTAAAAGATCGAGATATTTTTCGGTTCGATTTCAGAAGGTGGAAAATAAAGCCAGAAATAGAGAATATCTTGCAAAATGCAGCAGAGTTGCACATGAGAAGGCAATAATCTCACCGAATCCAGCTCAGTAGACGCACATACGGACTTGCAAGTATTTCATCAAACATGTAAAATGACTGCACTTTCATACGCAATAGACCGACGGTACGCCGAAATGAATTGTGAAAACATTGAATAGAACAATGTGAAAAGCACGCTTTTGCATAATACGTGGCGAAAATCGACATGGAAGCGAAAAGAAATCTCATTTTTGAAAAAGGAAAATTAAGCACATATTAAAAACACCCAATGAAAAAAGCACCTTTAAGGGCTTTTTAATAACGAAAATCGAAAATAAGAACTAGTTAAAAACGCTACGCACCACGAACCATATAATGAACCATGTATGGAGCACATAAAGAATTCGAAAATCAATAACCGAAATAAAACACATTAAGAACCTGCTAGTATAAGTAAAGACTAAAATAGAATATGTTGGGAAAAAAAACTGAATGTCAGTAAAAAATTAAATAAATAAAGTGGCAAAAAATAGCGCTTTTAAAGGCTTTACAAGAGTTTGAACTAGACGTTATCAACACCGGTATTACTAAAAAGATCAAAAATCCATGTGAAAAAGAACATTTTACGAACCTGATAGTCTTAAAAATATTATGACCAAGAATAAAAAATATTTTAAACTGCTGTAATAAATTAAGAATTTTTTAAAGTGCTTAAGAACCCGTGCGGAAGACAAAAAGAAAAAAATCTTGTCTACAGACAGTATTAGTCTTAGTTAATTTGTATAAAAAAATATATTTACAAATTTTGAGTTCAATAACTTTCTGGGTAAGAGCTTTTGAAACATTCTCTAGGTTCTATTGGTTAAATTCTATTCTAGGTATAAACAAAGCATTCTAGTTATAACGCAGTAGAATTAAAGAGTGTAAGAAAAAAAGAAAAAAAAAACAGAATGAAATATTTAGATTACGATGCTTTAAAGCTTCTTTAAGCTTTTCTCAACATTTAAAAACCATACATATTAATAGTGTTATAAAAGAGATAAAATTTTCATTACAATTAAAATTTTTATTAAAATTGTGAATAAAAAAAAAAACAATCCCTAAATTTTGAGGATAAATATGGATCAAAATATCTATTTCGTATGTTTTTCTAAAATTAAGAAAAAAACATAATCTGAATTTTTTTACAGTAAGAAAAGGAAAAAGATACAAAATAAAATGAAATAAATAATTTGAAATCACAAACCATTTCAAATGCATTAATGAGTTAAGAAATAAATTACTCATTCCTCTTTTTTTAGTAATTCACTTTAATCAGAAACTATCAAGTATTATTTTATTAAACTATAAAAATATTAAAACTCATTCCTTTTATTTTTGCGCAAATTAAATTTAGCCAATAACCAACCTAAAAATAGGCAAGAGCGGCACTGAAAGACTAGTCCCGAATCCTGAATTATTCCCTTTTTACCACAAGGGGGATAGGGAGCACAGAGACATCCGAAAACCAGGAAAAAGCAAGGAGAACCTTACACGAAAAGAAAAAGAAAAATGAGATTGACTAGCCGGGATCAAAATCCGGACTTTTACTAAATCGGAAGTCACCGGTCGTTTGGTTGCTTCATCTAAACGGGAGCGCTCCCGTTTTAGTGATGTACTGTTACGAGCAACTACGCGTCCGAGTAACTGGTCCGTAATTACTGATGAGAGGATTAAGGGGAGAACAGTAGGTTAAACGCCAAAAACCCACCCGAATGGTAATCGAAGGTTAACTGCTTCCCGGCGACTTTTTGGCGACTTCGCCTCGAAGCGTGAAAAGGATCGGGTGGATGCGAACCAATGGTAAAATAGGATTCAGAGCGATTTATAGCCGCTCTAGTCTAAAGTCATGAAGAGAGAGGGGTATGCTATATTGTTCGGAGTTTCCTGCAATTTGCAAAAGGAAGAAGATCCATTTCGTAAATAAGTAATTGAAGATCTGCATGGACATAAAAGAAAATGAGTTGAATAATTACAGATGTACATTTAACCACGAGAAATATTTATTTTACACTTCGTCAGTTGTGATATTGAATTGAAACACTGATTTCAAAATGAATAATATAAAATTAAAGGCTGTAGAAAATCTGGAAAATTGCAAAAGAACAAAGGGTCCATTTCGTAAATATGTAACTGAAGATTTACTTATACATAAAAGAGAATGACTTGAATAATAGATGCAAATTAAACCACAAGGTATTTAGCTTATTTATCAATTAAATATCAAATGCTACGGTGATTTGGGAATAGATAAAATACTTATAAAATAAAACGTTGTTAACATTCCAGAAATTTTCAAAATGAAAATGACTAATTTTGTAAATATATAATTGAAGACATTCTTAACATAAAAGAAGCTAACTTCAATTATTATAGATGAACATTTAACTACAAGGTATTCCATTTGCAGGTCGTCAATACAAATCGACGCTACTTTGATTTGCAGATTCAAATAAAATAATTAAAAAGTTAATAAATTAAGTATGGATTAAAAGGGTATGTAAGGCTCAATCAAATAAAGTCAGGGTTAAAAAGTTTTGTAACTTGAAGTAAAGAATTCATACCAAGCATGACGTAAAAAATTTGCGAAAACGTAAGGAATTCATACTTGAAGAAAGGCATTCACGTGATATAAGAGAAAGCCACTAACAGACACACCATCAAAATTTAAGATGTTGTAACATTTTTTTCCAAAATTGTAATCTAGAATTGAAATGCAATTGGAAAATTTATTAAGATCTTTCATAATTGCAATATCAGTAATATTTAATGCTTTAACTTTAAATCAAATTTCCATTTTTCACTTTACTTTTTAGAAAATTCAAGAACGTATTAATGTCTACACTGCCGCTAACGAACCAAGACTAAATTTAAACATTTGAACTATGAGTTTCTTTTTCTCCAATTTAATCTACTAAACTTATAAATGATCTTTCAAAAAAATAAGTTTCACTCGAAATTGGAATACCAGGTGGTACTCTTTTAAAAAATTAATAGTAATTAACTTAAGCTTTATTCTGATAAGCCTTTTAAAAAATAGCGTAGAAGAAAATCACTAAAACATTGAAAACACGAAGAGGAAAATAAAAAACTATTTCACTTTTAATAACATCTTTAACAAAACAATAACAATATAAAAGGTGAGTGATTGTGTAAGACAACATAATAAAGAATGGAAAAATACTGCATGAAATATATTAGCGATAATGTATCTACTAATATCTTTTGCATTTTAAATAAATAAAATAAAATACCTAGAACATCTCACAGGGTTGTTTTTAAAAAGCGATAATAAGAAAGTGCAGAATTTTCCTGCCCGGATGTCGAAAAGCAAGTTGAGGGATGCGGAAGCTCAAGATGAGGGATGCGGAAGATGGGGATTCCCCAACAGTTCGCGCCATTCCGCCAAAATGACTCACAACGGAAGTTTTTCTGTGCATCCAAACGTAACGCTTCGGATCCTTAGAAGCGAAGTTTTTGTCCCTTACAGTGAAAAGGGTGCAAGGAAGCTGACTCACAGGGATGCTTACAGGAGGCGAAGATGAGGAGGGGAACCTGGCAGACCCCTCGTTGACTCCGAACATCCGGACGGGCCGGATGTCCGAAGATGAGTTTGGACCGGGAGATCGGAGGAAATGTGATTCAGGAGCAATAAACGAGCTTCTGTAAATTTAAATTCGAAAAGGAGATTTATGCATTAAATAACTTCCAACAATTAGGAGGCAATTGTAAACCTTCTAGGTACATGTAAACTAAGGTTTCGAGGTTTTTATTTTCATCATAAAATCGCCGAGCTTTAAAAGGAAAAACTAACAACACGTTATTTGAATAAAAAGAATTCCCCTCACTTATCAATAAAAACAAAATTAAAAAAATTTAGCATTCAGTGAAAGTAATTTGCTTTGTATGAATTTGACTAATAAAAAGAGAGAGTTGTAAATAGTGGTATCTTACGAGCAACCTACTTAGCAAAAACGAACAGTTCACAACTTATTACAATTTAACAGACCGTTCATAAAATATTTTATTTTAAAAAGGGGGGCCTATCACAATAGTTTTCATTTTAAAAGTGGACTCTTCAGAAAATACTTATTTTGAAAAGTGGAGTCGATGACGTCATTATTTCATATTTTTAAAACATGTTTTTGACTCATAGAAAAACATGTTTTTCTCTCTTTCTTTTAAAAACAGGACCTTATTTTTCCACATTCATATAAAAGGACTCAGTTAGGAAAAAAAATAACCTGATTCTATGCTAATTTCAGATTCATAAAACAATTCTTTACAGAATACAAATTTTACAAATACAGAATTTTTCACAAACCTCAGTTTTTGTTTTGTTTTGACTGGACTAACCACGGTTTTTTTTATTTTCTAAATGTGATTTTTCCTAAAATAAAATTAGGATATATTTTCACAAAATTTCGATTAGATTTTTCCTCCCGTTTCTACAAAAAGTCTGGTACGACTCTTGTTTCTGATAACGATAAAAAAAAATAAAAAAGTGGTCAAATTCATTCAAGCAGCACCCCATTATTAACTGCACCAAACTAAAAGTTGAACATGCTACTTAAATCATTTTTTAAAAAAATCTTTTTTCTAGAAATTAGAGTAAGTATAAAACAATTATTTATTCTACCTTCAAATAAAATTAAAAATATTTAAAAGGCTTTTTACACTATACATTCGAATGCTAACTTTTATTTGGTTAATTAACTGAAATATGACTCTTTTTCTTAACATGTTCAAATTTCTTAACACGCTCACCATCATATAGAATTTAAATGAGCATTTAACAAAATATATGCCAACAATATCTTTGCCACTTAGCTTAATATTTAAAATAAATAAATGAAAATACGTTTTGAAGTTTTAAAAATAACTTTTATCAATCACAATGGTAAAATATTTGATTAAAACGTATCGCGTTTAGGTGTCACGTTGGTCTCAGGTCTACATCTTCATCAGATGTAGACCTGAAATTTTAAATTGTCAGTTAGCAGCCAGTGTCCGATTGACTTGGTAGTCACTTATTCCTCAAATTTAATGAGTCGATGACCGATATCGATAAGTCCATTTTCTTTAAAAGATAATTTTTCACAAACTTTCTTTTTCTGCTTGGAATAAATTATATTTAAATATTTATATTAAAGTATAATTTAAATATTATATTCAATAATTATTTGTTAAAAAAAAATCATATTAGAAATAATCTAAGGCTGTAAAAAATTAAATTCAACAATAAAACTAATATAAATATATGACAAAAAATTTAGTTAAACATACTGACTTTAATGAAATTTATTTAAAATATTTGGTGATTCAAAATACATTTAATGTATACATTGCAACTTTGAGAAACGTGAAATGGTAAAGATTTCTCCTTCTACATGAATCTTTCCACCACAAACTGATGGAATCTGAAGGATCAAAATTTTGAATGGAGACACTGGACATTTTAATGAAAATTCTGTTTTCCAGAGACTCTTTAAATATTGATATAATTCTATCAGTAAACGAAAGAAGAAGAAAAAAGGATGAGAAAAAATGAACTGTTGTTTATTAATTTAAGTCGCCTCTTTTTTATACGACTCACCACACGGCGAGTGATTATTTTCAGGTCTAATCAGTAGAATAAATGGCAGGAATGGTAAAAGAGAAAAGATGTAATCCGACAGAGATTGCCTCAAACCAAAGAGATAAATATACAGTTGATAATAGCAACCTTAAATTGTCAGTAAGCGTTAGAAAATTAAAAATTGAATGACTTGCAACTATTTGAAAATATGGTATAACAGCAGGATTATTAACACTCGAGTTTTGTTTTTGCTGATGCAGAAACTCAAAGAATTACATAATTTTACGTTTTAATGTGCGTATTTTAGTCAATTTATCTCTCTCAAAAAAAAACTTCTCTAATACAATTTATTTTTGAAAAACATAAATGGAAATTCACAAACACAAATATTTAAACTTTTTCGAATAATTTACTCACAAACTGCATCAATATTATTACAAAAACCAAATAGGTAAATCTTGTTTCCTACGTATCACACTCTTTTCTCATAATAAAACATTTATTTAAAAACCTATAGAATACCTTTTCAACAATTACAAGCCTACTATTACATAAAAATCTAATGATGGCGCCGCAGTTTTCCATTGTTGTCCATGCATTTTTCTTGGCCAGAAAATCAAGTAGTAGGATCCAGTTTTTCCTCATTCATTTTCATATTGTGTTTCCGTTGTCATCCAGCATAAAGTTAATAAAAATCATAAAGGCATCGTTTTTCTATAAATATTTCTGTATCCCTAATTTAAAGTTATTTTCCTGTGCTGCCATTATTATGCTCTTAATTCAAGAGTTTAAAACTAAGAGAATTGTTTATTATTATTATTATAACGTAATTCTGCGCTACATTTTACAATAAAGTTATTTAGAAAGGTGGTCTCCTCTTATTAACCGTTTTACAACTATTATTTTTGCGCAAATAACATTCATATACTGTTATGAATTACAGTTAAAAAGATAAGTTTAATAATTTAGAACTTAACGATCAGCTTCATGCAAGCAAAAATATTAATTATATCCGCCCGTTTGGTAAGCGAAAATATTAAATTACATTTGTGAACTCATCAAATTTGTTTGAACAATATATTTAATTAAAATATAAATGTCATTTTAAAAAAAGATAACTTAGAAAAATTGCTTCTGTTCACCAAAGATCTAAATATTTATAATACTAATAGATAATAATATTTTGATATGGGAAGTGGAGGCACACGCGTAAGCAAACAGAAGTCCTTTTAGTACATACATGAATAATTTTAACTTGAGTACAAAAACTGTTTTCTACCAAGAAACAACAATTATTGCGAAGCAATCATCGGGGATGGTGAGCGGCAGCAAACAGGGGGTTTAGCCCCCTAGAAAGACATAAGAAACGAAAATTAACGTAACAGCATTCATTAAAAAATATAATTTAACCGAATTACGGTACGATTTCCAGCACAAAATATTTTGATATAATTCTTTCTTTAGTACAAATCTCGGTGTGCTGGTGCGAAAAATATTCCCATTAAAAGATGAAGACGCAAACAAAAATATCGTTGAAGGAGAAACTAATAAATTTCCTAGTACGGTCCTTTGTGGGAATACTAGGAAACCCCCCCCCCCTCTGCTCAAGGGACTGCTTAAGGGACCCCGACCCCTCCTCCCAATTTTAGCTCAAAACTAATTGCATTCTTTATACACAACTCTTAAACTTCCAGAATACACTTATTTCATCCTCCTTCTTCTCTAGCCCATTTTGCTATGTGGGCATAGCTAAAACTGGAGAATTTTCCCGAATTGTTTTTTTTTCCCTCCTGCTCCGCTTTCGTTTATTGCCGCATGTACATTTCTAAAACTCCCTCTGAATGAAAATTATTGAGTTGGCCCCTCGCACTATTCCGGGAAACAATACAAAATTGTAGAGGAGGTAAAATATCTGCTGCAACCCCCTTTCCCTGGAGTTTGACTCCCCCCCTCTCCGAACCCTAGAAACGTTCGCTCCCGTATTCACCACCGGAATGTACGAATCTAAGTTAATTAGCGTATAGTTTAATTTAAACGGGAAATACCTTTGTACGTAACCGTGCGCATTAATAGGTGGGAGAGGGGGGTGGCCTTGGGAAGGTATTCAGAGATGCTTTGTTGAAGGGGGGGGGGGATCGGTCGAGAAAGGTATGTCCCGCGAATACCTGATGGCCATACCTACGTCTCTATTCAGTCGGCAGAAACCGAGGCTCAGAGTTTCTGGAAAAATTTGCATATATTGTTTTCAGCGCGTTCCGGGAACACAAAAATGCACGTAAAAATATTTTCATCGTATGGATTTTGTGGTGAATTGAGCGGTCTGTGTTAGGAGAAAAGGGGGAGGGGGGAGCGTAAATTAAATTTTCGTGGCTTTGACTTTTAAAGATTCTTCGTTTGCCTCTCGCAGTTTCACATTTGTTTGTTTTTATTGTTTCGCAACCTGAAGCTCGTTAAATGGCGGGTAATTGCTTCTTAATTAAAACTTTGGCGCGAAACGAACTCCTTCATGCGCGTTCATTTATTTTGGCTTTCATTAAAGCATCTTCATTGAAAGAAAATGAGAATCAGCGGTAATGTGACGAGTTTGTTCTTTTCTGATTTCAAATTAGATTTTTGGTACAAATAATTTCTAGAACAAAAAATTGCAGATCTATAAAAGAATTTGGTTGCAAAATATAAATAACGTCACATAAACCTTGAAGCAGTTTTTACGCCAACATTTGAAGTTATGTCTTTCTAATGATAAATCGCATTTTGATATATATGTTCCATATTTTAATCAATATAACATTTTTAACTCTATTTAATATTAGAACAATGGGAAAAGTTATCTACGAATTATGTGATAATAAAGATACATTCCAGGGATCGAACATTCCAGGGTCTACAAAATGCATGCCCAAATGATATTTTAGATGCCGAATATTTATTTTTTCGATTGTATATAAGTGAAAATGTAACAATGTATTATTAAGTCAATATCTGCGCCAACACTTTCATTTTAAATGCAATTCAGAAGCGTTAAGTATTATTATTAAGTATTACATGTATAGGAGAATAAAAAGGCTAACTTAGTTAATTAATACTGATTAGTATAATTAAATTCAGTAATACTTATCAAATATAATCAATTTTTTTCCTTCTTTTAAATCTCTTATCGATGTCCGCCCCATCCTATAAATTGGCGATTTTTATCAATATTTTAGGAGCGCTTAATCGTCATTTTATGGCATCTCTGTTTTCCGAGGAAAATAAAAGGAAAAAAAAAAACACTCTACCCCCTGAGCCTTCGTGGCTCAAGGGATAGAGCGTTCACATTCCAATGAGGTGAACCGGGTTCGAATCTCAGCGATGGCTGGTCGATACGATTTCCGCACCCGGCAAGCACCGACCACAGTGCTGATGTAAAATATCTTCATTGGTAGGCGGATCATGGGTTAAATTCCTCTTGCATATCAGGCTACCCTCCTGACATTTTCGGGGTTTTCCTCTCCATGTAAACCAAATGCGTGTTATTTCCATCAAAAAGTCCTCCACGAAGGCAAAAATTTCCCCAATACGTGATACTGGATTGGGTTCAAAATTACAAGGCTACGGAGTTAGACATTAGTAACCGTAAACTCAAAATTGGGTCGGTTGTTCAACGACGGTTATAAAATAAAATATTATAAAATTTAAATAATTTAAACTAAAAATTTTAACTTTACGCATTGATAAAAAATACTTAAGTTTCTATATAAATTCATTGCTAAACTCGTTTAAGTAATAATATACACATATGTATTTTTAAAATGGTTTTAATTTGTATGTAAATTAAAAATATTCGAGTTAGCTTTAATACGAGAAATAAGTCATTGTAGTATAGTTAATAGCTTTTTTACAACGAACAAAATTATTTATTCCATTTATATTTAATCAAAAATTATATTTTTAAACCCTACAAGTAAAGCAATCACAGATTATTTATAATGGCTAATGCAACAAAGGTATATTCGTTTCTTAGTTGTAAAATTTATTAAGTCTCGAATTTAGAAAACAAATACAACTTAGCATAGATATTAATTTAATTATTATTATCTCGATCTCAAAAGATGTTTACCAGAAATTCTTCATTAAATTGTTCTCTTGCATTTCTGACTTTAAAAACTTAATACTTATTTATAAATGTTCCATCAAATTAAGACCATTAAAAAAGAAACATTTACGACAGCATAATGAAATAAATTAGAAATACATACAAACCAATTTCTAAAACCCTTAAATGTTTTAAAAACAACAAATAAAAAAACTTATTAAATGAAACTAAATATTATTATTAATTTTTTTTTAAAAAAAAACAGGAATAATTTTGATTTAAAAATTAAAAAAAAAAGAAAGGAAATATAAATATTCATTCGCTTACTGATAAATAACCCTTAACAAGCTAGAATTAACTCGTTTTTTTTTTTTTTTTCAATTGAAGATCGTAAACTCGATTGCCAGCCAAACCTATTTACTTTTACAGTTATCAGCAACTAATAACGATACCGATGATAAAAAGCGAACCTATTTTATCATCGATATTTTTTCCCTTTTTCTCAAAACGTTTTTAACGTCAGAATAATAATTCATTTACCACGCTGGAGTTATCATTTGGACAACAAATGCAGTCAAGCAATTCTTTTCTGCACCCCACCCCCCTCTTCTAAAAACAGTGTTGCGGTCAACTTCGCGCTAGGATGGGCATTGGAGAAGAAAAATTAATAAATATATCTTCTCTGTTAATCTCATTAATTCTGGACGAAAAACAAAATCATTTAGAACATCAAAAAAAATTAAAGAAAATCGGTGTAATCCCCCAGTTGGAGTAGTTTTTAATGAGCCATTTGCCAAAAGCACGGATGGAAAAAATTATCTAAAAACGGGAAAAACTATTCGTAATTACATTTGCATAATTGATTTTAATATCCTACTTTGATTGAAAAATATGTTGCACAATTAAATGTCATTTATTCATTATTTTTCTCAAAAAGAAAACGATAATCACCAGTGATGATTTTTAGTTTATTAATTTCTAGTTGGGAATTCCGACGGTTACAGGCTACCTTTATTTTTAAAAAAGACTATTAAACCTTCTTGGTAATGAAGCGTGTTTTCTTTGTTCTTTTGGCTATAATGATCTTTTTTTCAATTCGACAAAGAGACGTCATTTAACATGTATGTTTAATTAATAAAAAGGCAGGAGGTTTTCTACGCCAATATTGTTTTGGCAACGGGGGGTTTTTGATTAGGGAAACCACGGGAAAGACATCGTCATAATCAGGTTTCTCTGTCATTCGATATGAATTTTTGGAAAAACCTCCCGCCAAGTTGGCAGAAATGCTTTGTATCAATTTTTACTGTATTTCTTCAGAAATCACAAATTATTAATCTTAACATCGAAATTATACAAATATTTGCAGATTATATCATAGATTAAATGTAACGGAATGTTGTTAAGAAGTCTCTGTATTTGAAATTTACAGTTGGAATTTTAAATTTCAGGTCAAAAAACGAGAGCTTAACAATTTAGTTGGTAACCATATGAAGCCTAGCAGAGATAAATGTGCAAAAATACATATTTCTTAAAGAGAAATTTAGAAAAATGGAATCTCTAAATCCTGCTGTTAGAAACAAACTGTTACATTTTGATACCTGCTCTATCGAAAGAGAAAAAAAAATAATAAATAAATAAATAAATAAAAATACACTTAATATATTTTGCGTTAAATAGACAAACTCTGTAGAACGAGTTGATTCTAAAGAAAGAAAATCTATCTAATTAGAGCAAAAGGGAAAAAAATCAAATAAATTTGAACTTAAAGGTGACCTAACTCATCCAAAAAGAAAAAGAAAAAAATACGAAACGATCAGATTCTGACATTTCGTTTCTTCATTTATCTGAAAAACTAAAGGAATCAATATATTTTTCGTTGAACTACCATATTATGAAATCTAACTGAACAAAGCGGGAAGAAAGCCGTTTGTTGTAGTAATCTAGCGAGTAAATCCCGAAATCTTTCTCATTTGAAGAGGGCAAATGAACCAACTTATTTTGAATTGGATGATGAAATTGTTAACTACCATTCATTGGGGGGATGGTATTTGATTCAAACAATCATATTCGGAGACCTAGTTACTTAAAGAAAAAAAAAATTCAATTAATTTGCCTCAAATAATCATTTTGACTTAAAAAAAATCAAACCAGTAGATATGAAAATCTAACTAATCTCAAGAGGACCGAGAAATCAAATGACTCGGATCATCCACACGGATGTTTCCCAGACCGTCGCCAATAGCCCATTATGCAGCTCTAGTGCGAGGTAAGTAAAGTAACCTAACAAAATATTTTAACAACCATGACTTTCAAAGTGTTGAACACAGTTAACGATACAAACGATATCATGGCTCAAAGCGTTAGAACCATAATATCATATAAATGTTCCGCAACCTTAATGCATTATCAAGCTACGCTAAAGTATCTCGTAAATTGGACCACATTAAACTTGATTACGCGATGCTATTCAATTTGAATTGAAATATGGTTCAATTTAAAACGTTACAAAGATTGTAACAAATTTGCACCGCATCATGGTTCAAGGTGTGGATATAATGGTTCTAGAGTGTAGAGTATTACATGTCATACCTGTTACAGGCACGGGTTCTGGACTACCGGACTGGTGTTTATCTTCTCTTTGTTTGGGGCTCATACCACCTACGGGCTCCGGATAAATGACGGCGGTGTCGCTGCGCTGCAGGTACTCTTGTATCTTCTCGTCTTCTGGGTTCTTTTTCGAGATACCATTGATTTGGGAAGGACGGTCATCGGATGTACCATTGGTGAGGGGCAAGTCCTCCGTTTGGGCCCTCTTAGAGGAAGTGGAAAGCAGGGGACCCTTGGCAGGTAGAGGAGTGTTAAGAGGTGGAGATGTAAGGGATGGTCGCATGGCTACGTGCTGGTCAGCGTCGGCATCTTCTGGCATCCCTTCCAAATCGACTGCAAAGAGAACAAATAAAATGATCAAATAAAGTACCGCACGAACTTATCTACAAAATTTAAAACTAATAATATTCCGTTCATATTTTAGATCTTTAATTTCTAAACTTGTAACCCGCAGAATAAACTTATTTTAACATGCTTGTAACCCTTTTTTTTCCTTACCACAGAATGAACTTATTTTAACATGTCATCCAATGGTGAAAGATAACAGTATTAAAAATATTGTTGTACAGTGAACGAAATAAAAAAGTGAACAACTTGAGTAACTTATTATGTACTACTTACTACTTTACTACTTACTATGTCACGTACTAGAGCTAAATCTTAATAGTTCTATGGCATAACCTTAATTATACTTATAAATTTGAGCAACCGATATTAAGCTACGAGATCAAACATAAAAACATACTTCTTTGAATAAACATGCCCATTTTTTTTTTAAACAAGCTCGGATTCTTGACACTCAAAATATGGGAGAATATGGTCCTAATAGTTTGGTCAGGAGAGAGTTTCAAAGATTAGGGCTCTAAAATGCCAATTTTACTTTCTGCGTGTCTCGATATCATACTCGACTTTATAAGACAATTGAACTATTTTGTACACAGTTATAAAATTCGTTTATCCAAAGATATTTCCATGCAAAAAATAAATTTTAACTATTTTTAATTATTTAATGTTTCATTTGATGCTAGTCGAAAAATTTTGAAAGAATTTTAAAGAAAGTGATTTAAAATGGCAAAATACAAAATTTAAACGAAAGCGGTCGAACAGTTTCTGAAATCTTTTAAAAAGTCGTATATTTATAATTTGATTGTAATTTGTCAGAACAGCTTACTTAGTTAAAAGGTTAAAGATATAAACTCAGAACTCTAAATATTTAAAAATGATTATTATAAAGTCAGTTATTAATATCTTTAAAGTTTTGAAAAATAACTACTGATTATTTGTTGAATTAAGTAATGTATTTAAACTAAATAAATAGAAACTATTCAAAATTTATCAAATATCAAATGAATAAATCATAATTGTGGATTGCTCTTGCATACTTTTGTTATCTGAAAAATATGAATTCCATTGTAAAACTAGTTTACAACTTACATTACTCATGGAATGCGTGAAAAAGCATTGCTTAATTGTAGGAGCAATAATAACAGTTAAAACAATGTTTTACATAAAATGTATCAAATAAATAAAATATATAGCAGTCAAGTAACATTGTTGAAATAGTTTCACAACAGTATTCAAAATAGTCTGGGGCCATATTAAGACGATACAAATTGTTCTTTTCTCAAATTTCTGTAACTTATAGATTCTTTTTAAATTCAGTACTTATTATACCAGATGTATATTCGTCAGATAATAAAACTCCTATATTATCATATAGGCATTTTACACAAGTTCGTAAAAAATAGCCTTGGGGTATTTAACAACATTGCTGAAATATTTTTGAAAAGAGCGATAAAATTATTTAAACAATACAATATAAGTATTCTAAAAACAGTTCCTCAAATTTTTGACTAAATATTAAATTATTTTATAAACTATAGAGTAATATTGAAATAAACAATACAACATTTTAAAATTAATTGCGAAAATTTTCATAGGTGCAAAGCATTACTTACGTAACATCATATTTATCAGTTGAAATTTATTCGAAATTCAAAGTTTAAAATACTTCTTTAAATTTACTTAAAACTGTTTTGTGAACTGAAGTGAAGAAAACTGAAAAGAGTTTCCAAACGATTGCAAAGAAAACACGATTTAAATATTTTTAAATTTTAAGGAAACGCCACATGCCGAAGAAAGATGAATCAGCAAAAATAAATCTCTATAAACTTAGCGTTGAAGTCTTTTCATCAAAAATTTTCATCTTTTGACAGTTAAGTGACCCCGTGTAAGAAATTAAGTCAGAATTATTTACGCTCCGTTACCTATTAATAAAAGGAAAAAAGAAGAGAGAACAAAGAAAAGAATAAAAAAAAATCACCCGTTTTGGTTTAAAATAATGCGGGAGAAAAGTTTAGAAAATGGGGAGAAGTTTTGTCGGAGAAAAATCAATCACTCTTGAATAATAACAAAACTTTTTACCGGGCCGAAGAGCTTTCGCGAAAATCGACAACAGGTTTAGATACAGCTGCGTCAGCCATTTCAGAGCGAAAGTGATTCAAGTCAAATTCCGTTAATTTTAACTTAGATATTGAATAAAGCTATCGAATCATTGTTTCCTTATTATTTCAAGCCTTTCTTTTAAGTAGCATTTTTCTTCTGATTTTATATTTTCTTACTAAAATCAATAAAATTCATAATATTTCATTCTTTCTTAGCAAGCTGTATCTTCTTTTTGGTTACCTACTTATTTTATAATACCATGATACTGCCTACTTATACTAATTACCTACCTTCATACTACTACCTACTGATGTCATAATATCCATACAGTTTCATGCTTTCTCTACAAGACTTCATACTAACATTGATATGTTTTTAAGATTCATATGTTATAGATTATGAGAATTTTTCATGAGATTCACGTGATTTTACACTTTATTTACAAGTAGTAAGCTCTTTGCTTGTTTGCGATATTTAAGCATCTGATAATAAGTATGAAACGTTATTATGGCATTTAACATTAATTATGGCAGTTGACATTATGACAGTTTCACATTAATTATGAAGTTGCATACGATTTTACACTTTCTTTCGAAGTAATATGATCTTTGAGGCACTTTCATATTTTCGTTAATTAGAGCATAATATTCATAACATATCATACTTTTCATGAAATTTAATTTATTATTTTTCAGATTTTATATTTATTGGCTTCATATGCATATAATTTCGTACTTTATTAGAACTTGGCTTAGCATGCGTGTGGTTTCATACTTTTTATTCGTTTTTTCTTGTGGTGACATACTTTTTCGATACTTGCTTAATTTGCATATTATATCATACTTTTCTTACAAGATGCACTTTTTATGTGATTTTATACTCTTCATAGAACATTTTATCCTTTACTAGTCTCACGTGACTGTACATTTTAATAAGATAATGATTCATAAATTTTGAGGTAGAGCTATATTAATCAATGGGTAGAGCTTTATCAATCAATAAATCACTGACTCAAAAACAATAATATGATTATTCTTTATAATTTTATTTGAAATTTTTTATGGATAGAATATTTAAAACTAAATTTTGGGCAATAGATTAAGTGATGAATCGTATATGATAAGCCTTACTCTATTTGACTCGAAATCTTTTTCAACTATTCTTCAAATTAGAGGTGAAAAAAAAATATATAAATCAGAGATTATACTCATAAAACGAATTGAAATTTTAGTCGTGTATAATTAATTACCATTTACAATGCAGCAAACAGTCCATGGATAAGAGAAAGAAATAAAAAACGAGATTTTCACGCTACGTCTAAAATTATCCTCTACTGTTCGACTGAACATTATTTAAAGACACTTAAATAAACATAGGGTGATGTATAGTCACGAAGAATGCATTTTTCAAAACATTATTAAAAAACTTGTAATTTTCGTTATAAATTTTTATTATTTTAGGAGTTATATTAATAATCATTAATATACCAAATGAGGTATATTTTCGTGCTTTATTAATATCCGTTATTGACATTAGTGTTATCAAAATAAAAGTGCTGAATGAATCAAACAATTATTGTGATGCAAATTAAAATCAACCTCTAGCTCACGGCTGGTACAACATGTGGACCACACGTGATGGTACAGCATAGTACTCCGTAAGCAAAGGGATACAAAAATCCTACATAGGATAATCTATATGGTGCATTTTTCTTCTTTTTAATACCATTTAAAAAAAATCACTATGGCGCAACCATAAAAGAGTGATAATGGTGCAAAATAAAAATTTAAAGAATTGGGGAGAAAAAAAGCTGTTTAATGAAAAAAAGAAAAAGCGCTACAAATTTACGTAGGTTAGTAAAATTTGACTAAATTAAAAAAAAAAAAAAAAAAAAAAAAAAAAAAAAAAAAANTTAAAAAAAAAAAAAAAATTCTTCTGTATTAAAAAAAGAAAGAGAAAATGGACATAGTTTTGAGTTAAATTAAAACAAAAACTTTTATTTTAAAATTTGACTAAATTAAAAAAAAAAAAAAAAAATTCTTCTGTATTAAAAAAAGAAAGAGAAAATGGACATAGTTATGAGTTAAATTAATACAAAAACTTTTATTTTAATTCTTCGTTTAATTATTATTTCTGAATCAATTGTAAATCGCATTTTTCTCCTTAAATTTTATTATTTAACGTAAGGATTCAATTTTAGTAAAAAGGGACAGACATTTAGTAATATCGCCTAGCTTCCAAAGTCGAAATCACTCAGGTAAATAAAAGTATTCTAAAATGTTGTAGTTGAAACACATAAAACGAAAAAAGTTTAGTTTAAAAATTGCAGTTAAGAGACATCAAAACAAGCGTGAGCTTTAATCGTTTAAAACAACTTCCACAGAATGTACTAATAAATTTTCTTTTTTATTTTATCTACGAATCCAAAACAGATTTTTTTTCGATTTTTCATTGGCAAATTAAAAACATTACAAATTTATTAAACTAAAAAGGCAAAATATTCAAATAAACACAATTATTTCAATACATATTGATGGTTAAAAGGTTTCCTTTACAATAAAATATTGTTTTTGTATCCAACTTTGAAAGAAAGAGCACTTAGTCCCTTTGTGCTCGAAGCGAGCTAAAAGCTAGATTTTTCGAGTTAATATCGTCTGCCCTTGTTTCCGACACACTCCAATACACGCTCACGTATTTAACCTTACAATAACACACAAAAATTTGCTTCCTTCCCCTCTTACCTTCTCCCCCCTTTAGCAATTCTTGGCGAGAAAAATACGAAGCGGAGAATTTGCTGAAAGAGAATGATATAATAATATATATAAAAAAGAACAACAATAAATAAACAGAAGAAAGAGAGGGGGTGCCCGATTCTTCTTTTTTGACACCCCTACCCCCCTTTTTCGGGTGTATAAGTCTTTTAGTTTTTCACTTCTCTTTCGCGTCACCAGCTGACGTTATGAATGGAGTCGGAAGAACAGAGGATGCGGAAGATCAGTTGATGCGGAGAGATGCGGAACGCAGAGAGATTCGGAAGAGGAGAGAAAGTTTTCAAACCCGGTCACTCATCGATACTACAGATTAGTAACTCTCAGCAAAAGAAGGGAATACGCACTAAAAAACAAATCTCAATTCCGCATCCACCCCCTTTTCATTCTATTCTAGAACGTTTTTTTTTTATTTGTTTATTATTATTATTAGAAAATAAAAACGAAAGAGAGGGAAGGTTATGTATATTCATCCAAAAAGGTTCGAAAGTGAAAGTGTAAGAGGAAAGATGTTCTAAAAGAGGGGGTGAGGGGATTTTTACACTCCGGTAGGTGCGTAGAAGTCAGCCGGTGCGAAGAAAATTTCAGAGGCATCAAAAGAAAAAGGGAGTGCGATTTTCGCGGCGCCTAGGCCAATTTATCCTCGCAAATTGTTTTTGATGTCGGCGGTGGCAGCAGCGGCTCCGGCAACGAATTAAATTACAAAAAAGAGGGGAAGTTGGGGGGGGGCATGCCTGAAAAAGGCTGAAAATAAAACTGAGTTTTTAGGTAATCGAGTAAGAAATGTTTGCTTTAATGGGAAGTATCAGAATATTTGAACTGGACGATAAAAGAAATTGAATGATGGAAAGAAAATGGAAAAAAAGGATATTTCTTATAAACAATGTTTAAAGTATCAAAAAGATTTTCGCCCAGAAGGGAAAAAAACAACCAAATCTAAATTTTTTGAAGGAAAAAAAAATTGGAAAATAATTGGTATATCAATGGAAAAATTTCTCAATAAACAAGTTTAGATGTATAAATTACGTATTAACTTTATAAGAGCATTTAATTAGGTTTTAAAATGAAAATTGCTTGATGATTCATAAAATTAAATATACTGATAAAGCTTAAAATTTAATAACTTTGTTATTGTTAACATAACTTAGTAAATAACTTGTTAATAACTTAGATGAGTCTTAACTGTTGAAATTCGAATAGCCATAAAATTGAAAAATCTAGATAGTCAAGTAAAATGTTTCATAAATTAAAAAAAAAAAAAAAAAAACTTACAATTAAAATTTAACTCAAAACTACAAAAAAGTTGATAAATATTTAATTGAAAAAACTTAAATCTGAAAAATTTAAATAAAATTTAAATTTGTAATAATTTGATGAAATGTTAAAAGTAAAAAGGTTTTAAAATTGAAAAAGTTATAAATTTTAAAATCTTGTAAATCTTAAAACAGAAAAACCTTAATAAGTTTAAAACTGATAAATCGCATCTTGAAACTGTAAATGCTAATTTTAATTTTAAGAATTTGATAATTCCTTAAACTGAGAAACCTCGAGTTTTAAATTGAAAAAGATTAGTGAATCTATAAAATTAAAGTAGCTTTATAAATCTTTAAATTATAAAAGATTAACAAATCGTGAACTTTCTTAATAAGTTTTCAAATTGATAAATCTAGATACATTTTAAAAATGAAAAATCTGTATAATTTTTTTAACTTAACTTTGATGCATTGAAACTTTAAAAGTCTTTGAACTGTAAAACATTGATAAATCTTACAAAAGAATAAAATGTCTTAATATAAATGTCACTTGATAGCAATAAAATATTAAACATTGTGTGTCACCCGTATTGTGTATGTTTTACTTATTTATTTTTGAATGTGTCTACAATTAAGTTAATTTAAAATATTGCGTAGAGGTACACAAAAGATACTCGCTAATACATTTTTAATTTTTGAAAGAAAGTTTCAAAATACAAAAGATGTCTTATTTTCTAATTCAAAACAAAGCAAGAAATTATAATCTATATTTTGAAACAATAACTAATACAATATTAAATGTGCATTGTATTTTCATGATTATAATTACTATTCATTAACAATTATTTCATAATTTACATAATTATTAAAACAAAGAAGAGATCTAACTTAAAATTTGATTTATCCAAGCTTTTTAAAGACATTTATATTAAATATTATTCATATTTTCATTAAGAAATAAAATATGATAATTTTTTTAAAATGTACATAGCTTTTTAAGCAAAACAAAACAAATAAAAATATATTTTTTTATTCCTAATTTTTTTAGGTCACCAGCGTCCTCAAGGCAAACGCGGTTTTTTTTTCTGCTTTTTTTCCTCATTGTTCATATTTTATTAAGGGAAAAAATATTAAAACGGTTTGAAAGGTAAAAGTCTTCAAAGCAAGGCCAAATTGAGTATATACTTTCTTTTTTCTTTTAACTTAAAGCACTTTAAACAGATGGCTATTTGTTATAAATAATAAAAACATTTCGTAACGATATCGATTTTGATAAATACTCAACTAATCCTTTTTAATAATAAAATTTTAATGTCTAATAACTACATTTATTTATTTTCAACTAAAAATAGAAAATGTCAAAAACACACCATTTGTAAAAAAAAATTCAAGTAGGCTTCAGATTGACTACGATTTCATTTTCGTGACAAATCTAGCAATTTTTTTATTCATACATTAATTTTTTTTTATGAGGAATCCTTTTATTTAGTTTCTTTTCTAAACTCAGATAATATTCATTTATTTCGACTACACTTAAAAGATAAAAAATTCAACTAAAAATAATTAAGAAAAATATCTTGATGATGTTTAAATATTTCCGCTATTAAAAGCAAAAATGTATTTCCGTTTCATGAAATTTAATAGTACGAAAACACTTTAAACGTTATATCGAATTCGACGACACCAAAAATTAAATAGCGTATTAATGCAAAACCATATAAGCCTATCCGGTACTTAAGACATGCGATATAATAAAAAGGAAAACTTAGATACTCTAAAAAATAAAAATTCAGGAGAAAAAAAGGGGGTCTTCCAAACAAACAAACAAAGCTAGGACCGACGATTTGCTGGCGGACAGCCAATCGCTTTCATCAGAATCTCAGTTGTTCTGCAGCTGTTTTGTGACGCCTCAGAGAACAGATTTGGTTTGGAAATTCCTCCGTCGACCACCCTCTCCCCCCTTAGTACACCCCCCTGTTATATTGTCTTTGCTGCAAAAGCCTGTTCAAGCGTCATTGGACGTTGGAACTTCCTACACCGAAACTTCAGTCTGCAACGACCCATTCGGGCGAAAGAATCCCGAATTTTTTCTTCTCCCTTTTCTCCCGTTTTTTTAAACAACTATCAGCTAAGGTTACTCATGGGGGGTCGAGCTCTGCGGGCGAAAAGGTTGCCAACGGGTTATGGGACGTGAAGAAGTCGTTTTTTTTATTCTGGAAGTAGTTTTAGGTAAACGCATTGTGCAAGGTAGGGGGCAGATTCCCATAAAAACCCCCAAACAAATTTCACCGTGCTCCCTTGTTTTCAGTATTTTTATTATTATTACGGGCTCAGGGTAAAAAGAATAAGGTTGTAAGTAAGAGGAAAGAGTTTTTACAAAATGAGTCGTGTACATGTATTTATGCGTGTACACTCGTTCAGTGGGTTAGGAAGGGAAGGGGGTGGGGTGCTTTCTTTTGACATGCAAAAAGTTAAGGAGATATTTATGATGAAAGAAGGTGTGTTTCACAACAATTGCCCCCTCCCCCCTGATTCATTTATTATTATTTTTTTGTCTTTTTTCTTCTGTTTTGATGCTTTTGCCAAAATTCTTTTTTCTTAAAAATGCTGAATTTTGCACGTAATTGCACAAATATACAATGCGCGTGACATAATTTAAACGCAATCGCTTGTATTCTTATATAACATTTCACAAATTTGATTATTTAAAACAATAAAAACAGAGAAATGTTCGTCTTAAAGCGTAGCAGACAACGAGATTTAGAAAAGAAAAAAAAAACTGTGAAATATATGTTAAAATATAAAACGATATGGATTAAAAATACAGGTAAAACTGTAACTTTGATGAGCTGAAAATCTGTGAATTGATATCCGTGATTGTTTTGTCACAAAAATGTATTGTCTATTTTTTGTTTTATAATAAAACGTTTTTTATTTTATAATAAAGCGTCGTTGAACAGCCGACTCAATCGTATGGGTTTACGACTACTAATGTTCAACTCCGTAGCCTTGTAATTTTGAACCCAATTCAGAAGATAAGGGAATTTCTGGATCGAGTATTGGGAGAAATTTGCTTTCGTGGAGGACTTTTTGATCGAGCTAACCTGCATTTGCGTTACATGGAGAGGGAGACCACGAGAACTTCCCACGGTTAGCCTGACGGCAAGAGGACTCTAGCCTATGATCCATCTACCATTGAGGATATTTCATGTCAGCACTGTGGTCGGTGCATGCCGGATGCGGAATTCGTATCGACTGCGATTCGAACCCGGTTCGCCTCATTGGAAGGCGAACGCTCTATCCACTCTCTATTGGCTACTTCATCAAAGGCGACTAAAAATTTAAAATAACTATAATATTAAACGATCATTAATATGCAAATTAGCACAGGGGGAATTAAATAATACGCCAACTCCATCGTCTAATTAGAATCGAAGGTTAAGAGTCATCTTGGCTAGAGTAATCGTCTTAAAATGATAGCAAGAAGTAATTGGAAAAGACAGTGATTCTGTTTATGCGTAATTGATATAGTGTCCCCCAACTATGAAAAAAGTGGTAGAACACGAAAAAAGATTTACGACGCATCTTCTGGACGGTAATTCTTAATTGCTTTTATAAAAATGAAATAAAAAAGAAAGAAAGACAAAGCGCAGGCAGACTCATGTTAAAAAGTTTAAGTAAATTTTTAAAAAAAAATCTGCATTAATAGGAATTGTAAAATAATTCTGAGTTTAATTTAGAAATTTTGGCTTTAATTCTATGTTGAATTATTATTAATTGCATTTGTTTCCTCAAATTATGTTACTTTACATAAGGATTCGCTTTCAGTAAAAAAGTACTCAGGAATTTGAAAGCCCTGGATAGTAAGGACCCATAGGTTAATTTAGAATCCAATGGCTTATAACGATTCGCTCTATTTTTTGAAGACTTTTTCTTGGCTGTAGTTGGTCACAATTATAATATAAATTTTCATTTATTTTATAATTTGTTACCTGAACTGAAAAAAAAGGCGAGAATAAAGTCTTTTTTTAAAAAATTTTATAAAGAAAATGCCAAATTGGAAGAGCAGGTTGTTTAAAGGCCACTCGATAGGAAAAATCACGATCCGTAGCTTCCAAAGTCTACCGAATAACTGAAGAATATAAGTGATTATACACATTACCTTATATTTTTAAATATAAGGTAACGTGTATAATCAGTACAACATTACCTTATATTTTTAAATGTGATAGAGTTTTATTTCAAAACACGTAATTATAGCCATCGTATGTATAATAAATGGAGACTCTTCGTATAACAACAAACAACTGAAACAACGAAAAAAAAAAGAATTTTTTATTAAAAAAGAAAGGGGGGAGATTTTAAAATAAATCACGTGGACAAAACCTGAATAACCCTCAACAAACGTCATTGAAAAGAAAGATTTAAATTCTATTATTTTCTCGCTAAAATGAATTCATAAAATCAGGAAAAAAAAGAAGAAGAAAAAAAGAACTGCCGGAAAGATTGATTACAAAACCGAAATTTGGCTTTTGTTATTAGTATTATTTATAATGCCGCGATGGGGGGAAAAGGGGGCCGGAAGTAAAGCTTACTCACATTTTAATTATTTCCTAATCAGTTTAAAAAATTTCCTTGTTTCCTTTTTGTACGTGTGTCCCTACATCCAGCAGCGAGAGATGTGAAAAGAAAGGGAAAGTAGAAATATCCCAAACTTAATTATCACCCCTGAGTTGAAACTACCGCCATCTACCGGAGAGGAGGGGAAGATAATCGAGTTAAGCGCGTACCGGGACGAAAGGAGAAGAGTATGCCGCAAAATCGGTGATCTTACCCGGCAGGGATCCATACAATATTTCATTGTCTATCTCGCTCTAAAACGGTGCTATACTTTGGTCACAATTAATAGAAAAAGGGGGGCAATGGGAAAACACATTCACAGTGAAAGGCTTTTTATTAGATTAAGGCGTGGGGAAACGGCATGAGATAGAGGGGGGGGGACAACTCAAGCTACATTAGAGCTAAGTGAGCTGTAAGCACGCGTAGGGAATATATGCCTTTTCAACATTTCGTCCGCTCCATAGCAGGTAGTCTTAAACAACCCCCCTTCTGTATTTTAGTTTCATAAATCACAACTTTAAGAAGCTCGTGCAAGGGGGGGGGATGTAGAATTTGTGATTTTTCTGAAAGGATGTAGATGTCATCAGGGGGAAAAGGGGGTGATAATGTCTTTTTGGAATAAAAGAGAACCCAAAGCGCGCTGTGTTGCCCATTGTTTAATATTCTTTTTCCCCCAAATGAAAAGAAAACAGTGACAAAAAGGGTGAACTTGCTTGGAATATTTAAGAGGGTTTTGATGAAAATTTTTGTCAGTATCTTGTTACTGGTAATGATAAAGGTATGAAGTGTTAGCCGGAATCACGTCTTCGGCTATCTTTGAATAATTGGATTAAAATGTGTTTTGTGGGAGTGATCTTTAAAAGAAAACGACATTATATATTCCCAGTGAAAGTATATTATTTTGGTTAATGTCTTTTATTGAAAGCATTGGGTATTTCAAATCATTAAAAAAAATTACCTAATACATCATTGCCACATTTTCAGAGCTGCCGATTACTACGTTTTTATGGAAAATATATTATTGAGAGGTAGACAATTAAAAACTTAAGCTTACAGAATTTTTGGTAATTTCGCCAACATTTTAAAAGCTGCACCAAGAGAGAGGAACTAAGTGGCTTTTTATATAAGCTTTCGAATAATTTACAAGCAGCGGTGTGAAAAATAACTTTAAATCAAATTTAAAAAGATAGAATAATACATTAAACAGGGTCCACGCTAAGAATTTCAAATTATTAGCCAGTAAATAAGACAAATATTAAAAGTATTCGCCGATTTTCGAAAGTCTACGCCAAATGCTTATGAATAATTTTTTTTCTTCATAGAAAACCATTAGTTTGTTTCAGGCTTATAATATTTGCACGAAATTCTAATATGTTATACGTTGCATCCAGCGAAAATTACTATTATCGAAAAAAAATACTGATTCGTTTAGAAAAATTCCTTTCGAAGTAGGATCGAGTTAAATATGTATTTTTCTTCCCAGTGGAAAAATCATTCGTCAACACTTTCGCCAGTACACAATTTTATTTGCCAAATTTACGATTTTACCGCATTTGGCGAGGTGGTAAAAGCTTAGCGCTTGCTTCGATTAAAGCATAGACTTAGTTACCACTTGAATAAATTTTTCCAAAAAGCGTAAACAAACAGACATGCACTCTCAAACATCCATTCCCAGAACAAATACCAGAATAAAAATTTACTTTTTCTCAATAACGTCAATAAAATTTTAAAAAGGAATTGATTCATTCTGAATTGTTACAATACACATTTAAAAACATAAATTTTTCTTATTAAATTTGAAAGACTGACTTTTTTTTATTTGTAAGACACAAAAAAAAAATTAAACAATATTGGCGAATTGTGTAAAATTTGGTGTATTATTCAATATTTCAATTTTATAATAAATAATTTCCAAATTTTAGAACAGAAAATGCGTATTTAAGTATGCAAAACAATAACAAAACGAACTAACAAAAATATTTCATTACTTTTAGGGACGTGGCTTTTAACCAGGACTGTTAAGTCAGGTTAGGAGACGAAAAATTTTGCTTAACACCAACTCTGGTTAGTTATTAAATTAATTATCAAGTAAACTTTTACAAAAATCAAAGTATGGCAACTGATTATTATTCAAAAAATTATAAATGCGAAAAAAAGGAAACAGAAACTTCATTATCTATGTAAATGTTATAAAAGTTTGAATATATCTAACGAAGAGAGAAGGAGATCTCGCGTCTGTGCTTTAGGAAAAAGCTATGCCGTTTAGAAAAAGGCCATTATTTAGAAAGTAAAAGTTTATTTCAATCCCTACATGCGTAATGTAAAAACTCTCGTATCTTATTCATTTTTAGAAGCTTCAATTTATACTCTGAGGACAAATTTCTCAGATGGGCATACAGCGGAATTTTCTAAATAAACATATAATTTCAATTGTATTTATTATTAATTCGTTTATTTAGAGTAAATGATATACGATAGTTTCTTAATATGTGGCACTTCTTTTATATTTTATAACCGGCGTTGAACTGCTGACCCAATTTCGAGTTTATAACTGTGTTTAACTTCGTATCCTTGTAATTTTGAACCCAAAACAGAAAACAGGGGAACTCTTGGACCACACATTGGGACAAACAAGCATACGTGGTGGACTTTTTAATGAAACTCACTCACATTTGCGTTACATGGTGAGGAAAACCATGAAAACATCCCACATAAAAGGCAAGGAGATTCTAACCTACCTGATCTATTACTGAGCATATTTTACGCCAGCACTGATTTGTTAACAAATATATTTTTTGAGATAACGCTGCTTAGGCTGACTCTTAATGTTTTACACCGATCACATGTATACGTTACTGTGAATGACCGGCCACTGCCTGGTATGCCCTACATCAATGTTTCTTTAAGGTTCATTGGCATTGCCCGGTATGTCCTACATTAATGTTTTTTAAGGTAAAGTGCCACTGCCCAGTATGCATTTAACCGGTACTCTGAACACTGATGTTCCTCCTAATCAGCAGATATTTAAAAAATGAATAAATATCAACGAATAAAATAAGATCGGATCGGATATAACAAATATTTCGGACATTTACCGAAGCGACTATGTGATTGTCGACATTCACCGGTGAAAGTCGACATTCTCTTGATTTCGGTCATTCACGGTAACATATATACATTTGATGTAACATTGTAGTCATTGCTTTACTCTAATCTTAATTTTTAAAAAAGTGTCTCATGTTAGGAACTTTTCACCTAATTATATTTATTCGTTTATATTTACTTATATATTAATCTTAAAATTTCTGTGACGTGTTTACACAATGGATTATTTTATAACGTCTAAACGTCTGGCACAAACTGAAATGAACTTCTGTAACAGCAGCTAATTAACAAGCATTACATTATAACACGTCAACAACAACCAGTCAACACCTGTATAAAATAATGGAAAGCGTTCCACAATACGTAACGCCACGTTAAGCCAAAATAAACGGTGCATTCATTAGATGTTTAACCCAGGAGCACAAAAGAAGAATTAAAAGTCATGAGAAACAACGAGGCATAGAAGAATTTTTTTTTCACAAGTCGGTTTGAGACAAAGGAATTTTTCTAACCTTCCCATCGTCTAATATCAAAGGATGAAAAATAAAAAAAGGAACAAATTCTACGATGTTACAGTTGCGGTAGCATGGAAACGTTATATTTGAAAAGAACCAAAGTGTGAAAGTGTGGGCCCGTTGCCAACAGTTGCTGGAAACAATAGATAACGTTATGCCGAAACTGCAGGAGTAAGAGCGAGCTATTGTACTCTGTTCGATTCACTAAATGAAGGCCATTGGCTTCAAAGGTTGGCGAGAATCACGTTAAGATGATATGGCTAAAAATTTATAACAATCAGGTCTTATTGTTAAAAATTGCTTTACTCATTAAAAAATAACAACATTACGAAAGAGCAATCGAAAAACATTTATTGGCTCACTGATCCGGCGGAACTCAAGATAACAGGTTCCTTTAGAAATTGGTCAAAAAAGATATTTTTGATGATTATTTCCAGAGGTTACATTCCGAAAAATTAAGTGTTACTTGCTATCAATCATAAATAACTGACTTCAGCATCTTGCATTTCACTGATTCATGATACAACTCTTTGAGTGACATTTTTATGCGTTACATACCAAGGAAATAACTGGTTCTTGCTACCATTCCAAAATAACCGATTTCAACATCTTGCCTATCAACAATGATACAATAGTGTGCAACTTTTTTAATGCTTTTTGGCAGCAGCTACTGTATTTGTAGTTTATTTACATAACACTAGGGCTGCACAATGGGCTATTGGTAACGGTCTAGAAAACATCCTTGAGGATGTCATCACAATTTCGATGGCATCCCCGCTTCGGTAGACCTACGACCTGCGTGTGTTAAAGTCGAGCATTTTAACACTGTTTTTCGAAGTTCTGTCGCCAAGGAAAATAAAAAAGGCATAGTTTAAGTGCCTTACACTTGAAGCAAAGCGATGATTTCAAACTTTATACATAATTTTGCAGTGAAGAATTATCTGGGTTTTAGAACAGACAAAAAACTAAAATATTTTAAAAGTTATTAAATTACAAGAAATTGCCAATTTGGCGACATTTTTCCACATAAATGAAAATTATGAAACTCACTGCCTTATTCTCAGTTTTTGCACATTTTTATGAGCCCAATTAATGCATCATTGGAATAACTTTTTTAATATTAAAAAAATAGACCACAAGCACTTTTCATTTTCACAAATCTTTGACTTTTCTCCATATTGACGTTCTGCGCCATTTTCAAAATAAGCGTCGACAGCACTGGCTTTAGATAGGCTAAATTTAACCTAACAGTCATGAGTAACAGTTACAAACTAACAGCAGTAATAAAAATAACATATTATTCGTAAAAAAGGCATCATTTCTTATTACGACGGCGCCTTCAAAAAACAGTATAACGAGGACCGATACCACACATTCTCGATCCCTTCGTGGAGTGATTAAAGTAGTCACCCAACCGCACACTGACCGCAGCCAGTGATGCTTCACTTCGGTAATCTGCTGAATGCTTAACTATGTCCTTGAAAACCGTGTCTAAGTTATCAGTCCACTGCGGAACAAACTGAATAGAATAGAAGATACTTGTTAACGGTGAAATCAAGAAAATATGAGTCCTTAAAAATTTGTCTGAAGACGTATTTTTTGGAACATTTTTACTTGTTGAAATTCGAAAAAACACTTGTTGACATCACTGAAAAATATCGAAATTTAGCATCTTACATTTCAGTGATTTATGAAATAATCATCTTCGAAGAGCCTATTGTAGTATTACAATAGGCTCTTCGAAGATGATTATTTTTAGAATGGAATATTTTTAGGCAAAAAACAACGAAGGAAATTAACAATACTTAACCTAGAATACTTTATGATTGACTATTGCAATTGGTCAAAATACGATAACGAAAGTTTTTTAGGAGAAAAAAAAATAGTTTGTCACTGATGTTGACAGAGGGTTACCATTTAGTGACTACCAATTTAAAGACGAAACTTAGCAATAAAAGTTCGTTTTCAGTTTCAGGTAATAAGCATTAGAAACTACATCTTTATAAAAAAAATATAAAAAAATTATTCATATTACAGGTCGGTTACATGCAACGGACAAATAAGATTTGCACATTTCCTTATTCGGAGAAAGATTAGTAACAGACGTAAACGATAATAAAGTATTACATTTTTAATTTTAAGATCAAAATCAGTGACTAAAGTTAGCTCTAGACAAAAGGTAATAAAAAAGAAAAAAAATTATTATTAAAGTAGTATAAGTATATAAGAAATGCAAACATGTTCTAGGCAAATGACAACACGAAAAAGTTACGTAACATACTTTGGTTTGTGGGAAATTACAATAAGGATTAAACATTTAATTTCAAAATGAAGAAATAAATTTTATCTTTAATTTCAAGATAAATATCAGCAATATAAATTGGTTTTGGAAAATATTGTTGGCCTTATCTTAATATTTTTTAGAGCACTTCTTTAGTTTTAAGATAAAGATTAGAAATTCACTGTGGTTTTTGGCAAATAGTGATATAATTACACCATCCAAAATTAACAGCACAGGTTCGCTTCTCGTAACGAGCATCGGAAACAATCATCTGACTTTGCAAACGACACTGATGACTAAAGATGTTACGTTTGACATAAATAAACTAAAACAGTCTAAGTGTGAAATATATTTTTTTCAGTTACTAAAATATTAAATAATTTTAAGCAAAAATAGCACAGTTTATAAATACTAGAGATAAACCTTAATAACAGGTTGTCGAACTTTATGAGCATCGCTTTGGGCAATTCAATTCCCGAGGAAAGAAAGATGGCTCGCGTGGGAAGATCACAGAGATGTGACACATCAATACGATTAAACACGTGACGACAAAGTTAGAAAATATCGAAAAAGTATTTTAGAACACCTAATCCCTAATATCAACACAACACCAGTCGGTTACAAGTATCACATTAACGAAAAAAATAATCATAATCCACATATTATTAACTTTAATCAAGATGCTAAGATTTTTCAGAGGGGTCGAGAGCGGTAAGATAGTATGCAAGAGGTGAAGCCCTCCCTTTTTTTTCGGAATATTCGAACCCTATCAGTTCCATCTGCCCCGAAGTTGGTTAACCAGCTTAAAGAGAAAGAAGCTGAACGATTGGGACGATTAATCCTTTTACTCCTGAGCTAGGTGGGGATGAATCTGGGGGGATGCAGCAGCAGCAACATCGAAAGCTGCTTGTCAGATTCAGATCGGCAAGTGGATACTTAGTTGCGATTGAGAATCTGAACGGATTTGCAGGATCAGTAAGCGTTGCAATTGCAGAAGTGATGCCAAGAAGAAAAAAAATCTATCGAATTAGGTTGTTTGTGTTGTTTTAACTGTATTGGGTTGAAGGGGAGGGTTAAAAAAACCAAAGGTTATTTCATTTTTGGAAACTAAATAAGCTTAAGTTTCCAAAATCGAAGCAGCTTTGAATGAAGTAGTAACATCCAGAGCTTCGAAAAGGATTCAAAACTAAGTCCACTCAAGAAAATTAATTAGTTCGAATTAACATTAAATATCCTTACAAATAGAAAAACGCAAATTTCAAATACTTATTTACTAAAGCGGTCTGTATTTCTTTAAACTTCACCATTTTTGTTAAATACACAATAAATTAGTTCGAGATTAACGTTGCAGCGAATTCCTACAGTGATTCTGATGACGTTCGTAAAATTATTAAAAATGAATCATATTTGTCACAAAAGATTTTCAGGGGAAACAAATTATTAAATGCAGTAATAATAAATTCGTATATGGTTAAATTTATAGCCAGTATTCTATAATATTTAATATCCCAACATCGTCGGTTAGATATTAATCCCACAATTTTAATGTATCGGTTTATTACACAAGAACAGCAGGGTTATTTGAAAAATTACGAGGTAATGTATATAATCTTCTGTCTTTCGTAATTAAAAAATATGGAGAAATCTTAGATAGTTCGATAAAGAAAAAAAATTATGCTATCATTCAAAGAAAAATCATACAGTTCGATATAAAATAATATTGTACGGTCATTAGAAAAAATATTATTCTGTCCTATATACTGATATTCGAAACAATGTAGTACTCTTCGATATATAATATCAAGTTGTTATTCAAAGAAATGTTATACTGCACAATATACAATAATACTTTAATATTATTCAAAGTAATGTTATAATAGTTTTTTGCACGGAAAAAAATCTGGTAAAATTACCGTACTGAATGGTAATGTATAATGTGATGTATACTGCATTTAAATAATCCACAATTAGTAATTGAAATAATTTCCAGCATAATGAGATTACTTTTAAATATAACATTTTAATGAGTTACTACTAAATATTGTGAGATTTATTATTATTGTTGAGCTAAATACATTTACGTAGAATTATTGTGTGTCTCACGTGTATTTTGTTTATTATGGATTACTTAATATTATAATGAAAATTAAACATTTTTAGGTAAATTTTTATAACGAGAATTTTAAATATATTTTGTCAATTACCTACTTAATATTTTAGTATGATATAAATATGTTTAAATGGAAATTATTAGGTTCCGAAATGTAGCTTTATAAAGATACATTAGAAAATATTTTTTTTAAAATTATATTCGAAAAATAAGTTTGAATTAATATAGTAAAATAGACGAGATCGAAAACAAATTTTTATGTTACATGCGAGTTATATTATACCTAACTATTTTATACTAATATTATAATTTGTAATGGATATTATCAATAATTTGTAAAGAAGTTATAAATTATAATAAAATGTTTCAAAGCATTTTGCTGATTATACAGTGAAAAATCTATAATATTGTAATTAGTTTTGAAAATTTTTAAAATTCATTCAAATACTATCATTTAATGACTGTTCATAAGCAATATTATTTTTTTCTATCTCTAAAGCATAGTAAGATTTCGCAACAGTTTCTTTCCAATAGTTTTTAAAAATTAATCGAGTCGTAATAATTTTTTATTAAAAATTATTTGCAATTATCTAATATATTTAATATAATTTCAATTCACAATTAAAAAAATCATATCAAATTTATCCATCATTTGTTTTGTAAGATCATACACATATTCATACTAACAACACTTCCAGCAACATATAACACATTTCTAAAGATTTTAGTATTATACTGTAGCAATTTAAATAATAGCTATGCCAAATTGCTGTACTTTTACTCGTAGTTCTTTAAAATAAAGTACTTTTACGAAAGGTTTTATTAATCATTAGGTAACTAATGATAAAAGAACAATTATGTAAAGATGAATCCCTTGCTTCCTTTAAAAAAAAAAAACATTATAAAAAGAAATTAAAGTACTAACGATAAAAGAAATTGCAGCATACTTTATCAATCATTTCTTAATTAAGTATAAATATTTAGGTTTTAAATTAAAAATGGCTAAATAGCAAAAATCATACATTTTATAACTTAATATTTAATTTGCATTCGTAGTTTATCATTTTCACTTTAAAAGTTTAAAATTATGAATTTTTAATCCAAATTTTATTACGGCATTGCCTTGAACATATTTTTCTTGATTTCTAAAATACATATAATACTTAACAATATATTTGCGTAGTTTAATTCGCATTTCTCACAATAAAAGTTATACTTCGATAAAATTACATTGATTTTATATTTAAACACGACGTTTGTTTCTTACGTTCATAATAATAATAATGTACAGTGCTAAGTCACATTACTTTTGATATGTTTCTAATGTCGTAACAATAATAATGAAGATTTAAACAGCGAACAAATATTTGGAAATCTTAAGTAAACAAATTAACAATAAAAACTACGAGTTCCTATTCTAAAAAAACAAAACCTTCCTGTTTTTGAATGCGACTAAAATGAATAATTACCTGACGTCAGAAAGGAATCAAAAAGATCTTTTACGAACAAGTAACTACTTAAACTGAACAACCTTAACATTTTAACTACCAGCTTTGTGATACGGAAGCGTCAACTAATCTGCTTGGGAAGGATTTTAGAGAACAGCTGTTAGTAGTCAACTAAAAGATAGAATTAGTAAGTCAAAGTCATTAAGCGGATCTCGGAAGACATTTATTTACTCTGAAGGACAAGAACGATTTAAAAAAAGAAAAACATTCTTTTTATGTTAATCTATAGAGTTTATCGAAGCACATATCTATGAGAGATATGTTAAAATAACTATTAATGTGATATAATTGAAAACTTTGCATTCATTTTTTTCATAAAACGTATGTTTAAATTAATTTTTTAAAGTTTCGTATAGTTATGACATTATTGCTGTCCTTCATATTAAAATACATAAGTTATCATACTTTTTTAAACAATAAAATTCTTGAAAAAAAAAACAGAAATTTTTTTATACTTATACTGTCAAATATTAGATTTCGTGAACGAATAAATATCATTGGAAGAGAATATAAGCATCGAAATTTCACTAAAATGTGAAATTTTCGTAACAGATAATTGTAATAGATGTTAGATTTATTTAACTTGAATCTTAATAACTGATTACGGTAACTAACAATTCTGAGACCGGTTAATTTCCAGGTATGATGCAGGAATTTTCTAGGTTATTTTTTAAAAAATTGCAATTTTCACTGACTATTCCCTGCTTTTTAGAGGCTAAATAAAATTTCCTGACAATTCCAGCTTTTCCCTGTTCTCCCTGTTTATTACATGATTTCATAATCTTTGTTGCACGGAGAAAAAAAAAATTCTGGTTAAATTACCGTACTGTATGGTAACGACATCTCTGAAAAAGGAAAAAGAAAAAAAAGAAGCATAATTAAGGTTAATAAAACCAAAATACACGGTATGACTGGTTTAAACCAGTCATTTGATAATTTTTCGGTTCATATGGCAACGGTTTACGGACATTTAGGTTTTCAAAATTATAGTTCTAATTACCAGAGTAAAAAATACAAATTTAATTTTAGCAAAAAAGGCAAAACTGAAAATTAAATTTAATCGCACAAATGATTTGTATGGCATGATTTGAGATGCCATACAAATTTTATCACAAACTATAAAACAATGTTTTAATCTTAATTTTACTAAAATCATAACCAAAGCGCTTTGGCAAAAATTATTAAACTTTTTGCTGTTGCCATAGAGTCCGAAACACGATATATTTCTCCATATTCTGATAGTTTTGACCTTACTTTTTTTCTCAGTGCGGGTTAATTTATATATGAAAATATACTTGATTTTTCTTCCTCACAGTGTGTGACCTATTTATTTCTCTTTTATGAAAGGTGAGAATCTAAATTCGTCGGGGGTTTTTTTTGCAAGAGTTGTTAGACAAAGCAGAAACACGAATACACGATCATAGAACATAACTAATGACAAAATTATACACCATGTGTTAGAGGTAAAATATAACTTTTTTGGGGAAAAACCGAGAACTAATAATTATGCGCAAACGTGATACGCGCTAGAAAATATCATTATGCGGCATATGTACCAAACACAGTTTGTTCTAATTTCAGAGGTTTGGTGACGGGGAATCGTATGAAGCAATAATACCGACTTTGCTATGTAATGCTAATAATAGGCAAAGTTAACAAAAAAAATTCATGAAATACCATTTACAGCAATAACTCTAAAAAAAGGGCGAAAATTTTTCTCACATTGTAAAGCGTAGAATTGTTCGCGAAATGGAGAAAGCATTTTGAATAAATAAAATGAAATTCAAAATGTATAGGTTATTTTTTTTTAATTCAAAAATTAAAGAAAGTATTTAGTAATAAAATTAAAAATTCTGCAAGATCTAGCTAACAAATTTCTGGAGCTCTTATGTAACTCAGGTTAAATAAGTCACATTTTAGGTTGGATTTCAAAAAAATTTTTGTTAAAGAGAGGACTTCAAAAGCTTTAATTGTCTTCTTTAACTGTTAACGATATCTTCTTAACTTTAAAAATACTTTAATTTACGGTGTTTTGCGATAAAATAAAGAAATAAAAAAAAAATTAAAAATTAAAATGAAGTTTAAAATTGGTGGGGAAAAAGGAATAAAATTCTGGAAAACAATTTAATTCCAATTCAAATTGACTCAAAGAATTGAATAAAGAAACTTTATGAGAGATAAATTTGCAGAATAATATGGTACAGTTTGGAAAAATATTTAACCTGCAACAAATATAGACGATATCATGGTTCGTCACGCTCTGGAATTTCTAACAGTGATCCTGAGGTACAAAATTCAAATAAGTTTGTTAAAAAAGTAAGTTTTCAAAGTTTTGCCAAGATGTGCAAGGTTTACCATCCTTATGAATGAAACTAATGACTAAACCACTCAAAAGAATTAAGTGAACTTGAGTTGAAAATGACTGTAAAAACATAGAGATTAAAAAAAATATTTTTTTTTTTAAAATTAGACTTAAACAAACAGTTATTATAAGTCTAAAATAGTTTATGCATAGGATTTCCAAAATACTCGTTATTACTTATTTAAATGTTTATTTTCATATTCAAAACATAAAATAAATTATGTTAATATATAATTTATTTTCAGAGAAAGAACCATATCGTTAAATCGGTGGTTAAGATTATCTTAAGCTGGAATAACTTCTAAATATTTCACATTCTTTAAACTGGCTGACACGATACATTACGAACCAGTGAACAAATTTTTAAAAAAATTCTTCAAATCGTCAGCAGAAAATTTTAAAGTTTCTTTTTTTAAAAAAGGAAATTTCATTTTTTAAAAACATTTTAGTGTTTGACTACAACCAGTCCCCAAACACAAATTCATACTGAATTTGTGTTTGAGACACTTTGACTGGCGTTATTAGATCGATTCTGTAACTATTTTCTTTTAGGAAATATCGAAGGATGCCAAAATTATATCTCAAAATAACAAAAACATAAATAAATATAAATAAAAACAAGGTATAAAATCATTTCCAACGTCACCTAATGAACGATTAAAGCAACAAAAACTTTTCTAACAAAATATTGCACACTACAACCTCCTCCACAAAATTGCATGGATCAGAAATTTTGACTGAAACCTTTTTAATAATAAGTTATTTTCTCACAATTATCATACAAGCCTACGCATGATTAAATAAAGTCCATCTAATCAGTTGAAAACATATAAATTGATTTAAAACTTTTTTACGGATAACTATCAAAATCACTTTAAGAAGAATGTGAACAAAACTACTAGATCTTTAAAAGTAGAGACGTTTTTAAAATATCTACTTACAACAGAAATTCAAAGATTAAAAATGGTGATTTTATGTTTGGTCATACAACTTTTCTTTAGATTTCAAATCTATAATTATAACCATCAATCGCCCTTTAAAAATAAATAATAAAAATAAATAAAAGAAGCTAACTTCGCATATAAAAAGATGCGTTTTCTGTATACATAAATTTATTTTAAATTTCTACACGGAAAATAAAATCTGTTAAAATTATTGTACAGTATATTAATGATATTTCTGTTTTGTATTAAAAAAATAATAATAATTCTGGTTAATAAAGCCATACAGTATTTAAACTATTCATTTGGTAATTTTTACGTTTATATGATAAATATGATTTTCAAACAAGTTTTTAAAAGGAAGTAAAATATACAAAAAGTTTTAGTAAAATATACAAAATTGAAAAATTAATTTACTTGAATAAATGGTTTTGAGGCCATGCTCTAAGGTATAATGATAAAATTACCACATTTACCAAATTTTATCAGTGATTATAAAACCATATTTGAGTGTTAATTTTATCAAAATCAATAACAAGCGATTCGGTAAAAATTATTGAGCTTTTTGGTGTTCCCATAAAACCAAAAACACGGTAAGATTTATCATAATCTGGTAGTTTTGACCATACTTTTTTTTGCAGTGTATAAAGGATAAAACAATAATTTAAAATGTATTGTATAGTATTGAACACAATTTTTATCCAGTGATACTTTCATCTATTTATTATGCTTTTCTAAAGATATTTTGAATTTCAGAATGATACACATTCTTCAACAAAGAAATCAAAACTTAAACATGCTAATCAAGATTTTAAGGCAGAACGATTGTTTACACCAGAAAAAAGTCACTTTTAAATTTTAGTTACATCTAAAAGTCGTGGCATATTACTATCTTCGATACTTAAATTCAGTAAAAATCAATATGAAAATTCATAGAATTCAAAATGAAAATTTATAGAATTCATAGAGATTTAAGTATTTTGTAAAAAGTTCAAAATCGTAAAAGGAAAATTTTACCCCATTTTAATTTTTCTAACATCTTAATATCAAGAGCTACACTATCTTTTGAAGTTTAGAATTTTGACAGACATGAAATTACATTATTGTTGTTCAGCTACATACGAATGAAGAATAGAAGTTTAAATTTTTTTAATATCTTTTAGAGTATTAAATAAAAAAAAACACGCATTATTATTTGAATATTTATGTAAGTGAGTAGTAATTGCAACAACATCTTATAAACTTTACGCTGTAAACAAACTTAAAATATAACAGCTTTTTTTTAAACGTTTTTTGTTCTTAAAACATAATAGTTGTGGTATATTTAAAACTCAATCCTTAGCATTAATTTGACCGCTAGAATTACATTTTTAAATCAAAACAACTATAATAATGTTTTGGTTTTTTATTACTAAATTACTTCAGTCACATTATCTGTGATATTTTCTGCTTAAAATCATAATAGCTTAAATGAACATTCTACTATTGTGTTATGTTTTTAGCTTTACTTGATATGATAATATATGCGCTGCATAAAGTTTTGAACATTATGTAATTAAATCACAAAATATAAGTTATCACTAGAAATTTATAATAGAGTGTGATAATCTTAAGGAATCATAATAGCAGCGGTATATTTTGATCTCAGTATTAATGTAGTATAAAAATGTAATAATCAAACACATCTGAATATAATAACTTATAAGCATAAAAAATGCTTAATTTCAACTCATACTTGAAAAAGTAAAAGAGCTCATATGGTAAAAGAGCAAATCAAAAAGTAAAAGAGCTCTAATTCATACAAAACTCTAAATAAACCTTATAACATGAATCATTTATATAAAATTCGATTATTTAAAAATTTAATTTAAATATTAAGACCTAAAGCTCACTTATATAGAGAAGCGATATGAAACTCAAAGGATATCATAGCAAAAATAAGAAAAAAGTTCATATTGTGAATTATGTTTAGTGACTATATAGCATTTAGTTGAAAAAAATAATGTAGCGCATGATTTAATAGCATAAAGCTTAAATGATAATTAAGTATTTCATAAAAGTTAATACAATGAGTCATACTCATAAAATATCTTTCAGCTTTAGGATAAAAGCTGCAGTAAGACTTTACGGTTTCAATCATATTACCTAAATCGTCTTTTGAAAATTTTGTTATCGAATCACAAGGAACACATTATCATTTAAGTTTTATATTAAAGAATCATAGGAATATTATATTAACTTAAGTATCAGAACATTTAAATTATAAGAGTTGCATAATTTTTTAAGCTTTATGCAATTATAACGTAATATAAAGCATCTTATTAGCTGAAAACTCAATCAAAAGTTTTATTATTTAATAATAAGAACTGCATTACCTTTATGCAATTAAATCATGATTAATTCATCTTATTAGCTGAAGACACAATCAAAAATTATGTTATTAAATCAAAAGAGCTGCATTACGCTTTAACTTTTGTGTTTTTAAATTGTAATCTAAACCAACTTTTGATCGTGATACGATTAATTCACTGAAGTGGATTATTTTTCGATTAATCTAAAGTATTTTATTAGCCTGTCTTTTAAAAATTATACTACTGAACCGCACGATCTCTTAGTTTCTAAGTTGTTAAATTATAAATAACCTAAGGCCTCGTTAATTACATCATCTTTTTGATTGTGAAATCATAAGAGTTACATTATTTTTTTAATCTTTATGTTATTAATAAAAAATTTAAAGCATCTTAATAACTAATGCAAATTATTGACTAAATCATCACTTGAACGTTATATTATTGAATTATACGAGCTGTTTTATATTTTACGTTTTATGTTGTTAAATCAAATGCTATGTATTATAAGAAAAGTCTATTTACCTGGCAAAAATCGGTTAAAATAAGCAGGCCACATAATATCAGGTCCAAATGATCTTCCAAATCCACCGCAGTTGCCCCACATGCTATTGTAGAACATGCCGCAGTCAAATCACTTCTTAAGAAAGTTTTCAAATGTTTCTCGTGGGTCTTTTTGAACCAGGCAGGAAAATGTTCTCTTCAATCTCCAACAGGTCACATCTTTTTTTTCAACATCAAGTATTTTTATTTTAAATTTCTTTCGTATATTTTTTTCAATATTCGTGAAGGATATTAAATGTCCGAACGGCAGGAAAAAACATTCTTCAAGTCCAGAGCAATCGAATAAAAAGTCGAAATTGTTTGAGAAATATTTTAAGTCAAAACTTTATTTTCATGTCTGCGTTGAACATAACAGTGATATCAGGATACAAGTCGATGAAATTCGTTGTATAGGTAACAGGTGACACGAGATGCGTGACCGGTGACACCACGCCGGATTGCCGGCAGTGAGTCGGGTTGACTGTCCGGTAAGCGAGTCGGCAGCCAAGAGTGGCTCAAACTTAGCGCTCAAATGACACCTGCAATTGTGAAGTGAGAACGGGGAAGGGATGCGAAAGAGGCGGTGGATATGCTCCCCATCCTCCTACTCCTTCCCCCTCATACTCCCCTTCATCCCTCTCACTCCCAAGAAAAAGCGCATGTGCGGGCAGCAGCGCCAGATTCCTAACAAGCACCTCGTGGGTTTCACACTTGAGATGTTGATTCAGAAGTTAGACGGCATTCGGCCGGAATTGGTATATCGCACACCTTTCTAAAATAATAAATCATAGCATTGAAATTAATTGTTCAGAAATTATTTTTTAATTATGAGCCGTGATGGGACATTCGCCTTCCAATGAGGTGAACCGGGTTCGAATCTCGGCGATGACGGGTAGATACGAATTCCGCACTAGGCTCTCACCGACCACAGTGCTAACGTAAAATATCCTCAGTGATACTAGATTAGAGTCCCCTTGCCGTCAGGCTAAACGTGATGCGTGTTAGTTAAATCAAAAAGTAATCCACGAAAGCACATTTCAACCAATACTTGATCCAGGAGTTTCCTTGTCTTCTGGATTGGGTTCAAAATTACAAGGATACGGAGTTGAAAATTAGTAGTCGTAAACCCGAAATTGAGTCGATTGTTCAACGACTATTATAAAATTAAAAAACAAAGTATAATGCATCAGCGAGCATAAAACATATGAACACTCTCTAAATATATCTTAAATACATTAAATTAATTAAATTAAATTAAAGCAGATTTTCGTTAAATTAAAGCAGTGGTCGGAAGTAGCGCACAATTAGTGAAACTACTGTAGTCGTTAATTTTCATTGTAGTTTTTAATGTAGTGTAGTGTGCTCCATTTTTTAAAAAAGCAGTGTAATGAATCGTGCGATACAAGAAAAAAAATTTAAAAAAAAAAAAAAAAACAGTGTTTGTAGCCTTTTTTGGCAACTACTTTTTACGTTAGTTTAGAAAAGAAACGGGGTTCTAACACAACGAATTTTTCCAATTCCTGGGTCAATCAATTTCTCGAAAACCACTTATTCATCTTTACAATGTAATGTTTAATCAAAACTATGTAAAACTTTCATTGAATATTTTCACAATAAAAATCAGTTTATTATGATAAAATATTATAATAAAATATAAATTTAAAGAAAAAAAAGCCTGAAATTTGTAATATCTATTTTTTTAAGTTGGGAAAATAATAAACAAACAGCAACAATATGTTGAAACTAAAGAAAAAGATTTCATTAATTAGAACTAATGTAAATTTATCATATTAAAGTTAAAAATATGATAATCACAAAACAAGATGCAAAAAAAATCAAGCTGAAAGAATATTACGATAAATGTCGGTACAACTAAACGATATCGAATACATGATAAACATCAATACCTTTTAACGCCTAAAGTTTAAAATTGTGCCCTTTAAAGTGATACATATCATGTTTTTCCTTCAATTAAGTTTATTGAAGTATATTATTCAGTTAATTTTAAATCTCCTCCCTATAATTTTGAAAAATATATATATTTTTTCACTGTGCTCATATTTATCACAACACTCGACTCAAAAATTCTTTTGTTTTTTTAGTCCAGTTTTAACTACAGGGTATGATATGTATCAATTGTTGAACGCCCATGCTTATTGCAAAAATCAAATATTTATTAAATATCTAACAAAAATATATCAGAAATTTTGAAATTATTTCATGACAGTGTTAAAACCTTTCCCCACATGCATTTCTTATGATTTTTTTTCTTAAAACTTTTTTTTCTTATAAAATTTAGAAGACAAAAAATAGCTGAAAAAACATCAATTACTGAAAGAAATTTGTATTCGTGAAAAACGTTTTGATGGAACAAATTCGCATTTGCGTTACATGGAGATGAAAATCACAAAATCTCCAACAGTTAGCTTTACGGCAAAGAGAACTCTGAACCATGATCCATCCTACCACTGAGGATATTTCATGTCAGCACTGTGGTCGGAGCGAGCCGGGTGTGTTAAGTATTTAAGTTATTAAACCGTTCTAAGACCCAGATAGTTCCTTATAACAAGTTGGCAAATATGATTTAAAACTAAAACTTTACCTCGTGTGTAAAGCACTCAAACAGTTTCATTTTTTTCCTCTTCGCGAAAGAGCTTTTTGAAAAACACTGCCAAACATATAACTAAAGAGAAAACGTTCCAAAAAATATAATATTTATTTATTCAGGAAAAAAGATATCAGTCATCGATATAGATGCGACACCATTAATGCAAAAGTCGTGTTTTGATACGAACGATATGACGTTGACGTTTAAACGACAACGTCAAAGCTGAGATTAAATAATAAAAAAAACGACGATATTTTGTTCCAAGAAAACTGTGACTCACAAAAATCCTATTTCACGCCAAATTGTAAATCAAAGAAACCCAAAATACGTTTCCTTATCCATCCCATCGCCAATTGATACTCCTCTCTGATAATAGAGTCTCTACTCCGTAACTACAATCCAGATAACTATAAATATATCGGCGTAGAAGGAAAATATCGCCATCAAAACCACCCTCTCTGAATTTCCCTTTGGGGCTCTTTAGGTTCCCGTAACATTGGGAAGTCATAAAGTTTTAACTGCCCGGGTCATTCGGGCACTGAAATACGGTGCACCGTGACAGTTGGCGCGCGACAAATCTCTATAGCCAGCCAAATCAAGAGACTGGGGAATCTTTCATATTGAGATTGCCTCTTCTGGTACAGCGTATAAAATCCATTTGACGTGCGATTCTCACTTTCGATTTTTCCCACCCCTCCAAAACTTCATCTCATTTACATGACAGTGAAGAGGATGGCCTCGTAAAGATATTCAACTGTCCCTTCATCGGATGGACACTGTGGACGTACATTAAGAGGTAGAATAGACAGCTGTATCAGGAGATAATTTTTAGATTTATTTTAAGACAGTTGTTCTCCGTGTTACGTGAGAAATGCGTTTTAAAATATTGAATATCATTAAATTATTGTCATAAAAATACTTGTGACACTGTGAACGTACATTAGAGGTGAAACAAACAGTTGTATCTAGGGATACTTTTTAGATTTATTTTAAAACAGCTTTCCATCGAGTTATATAAGAAATATGTTTGAAAATTTTGAATACTTTAAAAATTATTGGTATAAAAGTATATGTGACACTGCGGGCATATATTGGAGGTAAACAATATAGCTGTATTCAAAATAAATTTTTAGATTTATTTTAAGACAGTTGCTCTCCGTGTTGCGTGAGAAATGTGTTTTAAAATATTGAATATCATTAAATTATTGTCATAAAAATACTTGTGATACTGTGAACGTACATTAGAGGTGAAACAAACAGTTGTATCTCGAGATTCTTTTTAGATTTATTTTAAAACAGTTTTCCATCGAGTTATATAAGAAATATGTTTGAAAATTTTGAATACTTTAAAAATTATTGGTATAAAAGTATACGTGACACTGCGGCATATGTTGGAGGTAAACAATATAGCTGTATTCAAAATAAATTTTAAGATTTATTTTAAGACAGTTCTCTATATTTTATGAGAAAAGGTGCTTTTAAATTTTGAGTAACTTTAAAATTTACTTCATAAAATATTTTCAGTCTATAAGTGTTTTTATAAAAGTTTAAAATAAATTAATCGACAACAATATCTAAAATGGGCAAAAATTAAATTAAACATTTGAAGGGTTAAAAGTTAGCTCAAAAATTCATATTATATATCTGAAGTTTTAATTTTTGAACACTTTTTGCATAATGAATTATTTGAAGAATGGAACTAAAAAAATGAAAGCAAATTTAAGAGCATTTCTTGAAAGATAAATATCAATAAAAAAAGAAAAGAAAAGAAACGGTAAGACTTTAGAACTAATCAAGTGATTTCAAAATAACATGAATTCATAAGTGATTTCAAAATAATATGAATAGGTAAACTGATTCACAGAAGCCGCGGATTATCCATGGATTTAACGTATACTTGATCTGGAATTGACTGTCAAATACAAATTGCTATGCCAAACGCTAGCATTTAATTTGTAAGAATTTCTATCTCATGATATTTTGTGCACTTAAAATGTTGTCCCGAAACAACTAGTATGCGTCAGCTCCGATATCACGATGATTTGTATGCACTTGTCTCCAAATTTCGATAATTTGCATTTTTAAAAAAGGATATCACGATAGTTTGTTTGCGCTAGGCTTGATTCCACGTTTTATTTGCATACGTGAGATACGTTACTGCAATAATTTCTCCGCATGATATTTTGACCAGCAATATTTTGTATTGTGATATTTCATATGCTTAAAATTCTACTTGGATTGCATATATCCCATTGTTTTTTATATCTTTGTTCCTGATAATATTTTTAACTAATGTTTTTAAAATCTTGTTTAGAAAAAAACTCATTTTTTCGAATGGAAGAATTGTTTTGGGGCTATATAAAATATATACTTTATACTTTTTTGTAGGTCACCAGTAGAATTTTCTTATTAATGGATGTCAAGCCACTCAATTCCATCGAAAATCTTCAGTTTTCTGCATTAGAATACATCACGCTAAAATCTTTTCTGTTTTTTAACGAAATTTCATATTATACTTGGTAACTTAGTAATATTTCCTCGTAAATCTTCTACGCCTTGATCGAATTTTTTCCAGCTCAGCGTATTTTATCGATATTTATTAGAATTACACTTATTACGAGCACTTATTAGAATAAGCAATGGTGTTTTCACCGAATATACTGACGGATATTCTATAGTTTTTGTTAATATATCTCACTGATATTAGAATAAACAGTTTTCTGGAGTTAATTCACACATATAAATGTAACAATGACGTAAAGTAAATTTTAAAACAAACTACAAATGTAAACATAAACTAAGCATCGCCAATGTCTCCTTAAATTTCGCCATAAGTTTACTTGTTACCTATACCGCTAGAAAAAAAGAAGAAGAAAAATGAAAATCATTCTTCTTTGTCATCGTTCCTGATCAAAATCGTCTACCGGAATACGAAATTCGACGAAGCGACTTTTTTTTTTATTCTTGTATCAATACTTTTACCAAAAAAAAAGGCCACACACATCAGTAAACTTTCTTTTTCCCCCTACCTTCAACAATCATTGCACATTCAGTTGACTGTCGAAAAGAAAATATATAAACCCGAGTTTTCTTTTCCCTTTTCTTGAAGGAAAAAGCAAATATACAGGTGCGTCGACGGAAAAACGTTTTTGAGATTCCAAACTTTACGAACGCATAAAAAAGTATTTCCCTTTATGAGACATGAAACCGCATTCAGTGAGAATTCCGGAACAGGCAAAAACAGGGAAAAGCAGTCGTAGAATAAAAAGCAGCAGGTCCGTAAAAAAAGAGACACATAAATAATTTCGTGCTCAAAAAATTCTAAAAGTATAGTTTTAAAAGTCGCATTTTGGTAAAATAGGAAGAAAGGTTAACCCTTACTATTTGCGACTTATATCGTTTTTCTTCTCCGCGAACATGATTAGTATATTTTATTTATCCATGTTTTGAATTAATTTAGTGGTAGAACTTAGAGAAAAAAATCTCGCCAAATTGGTGATTTTTTCAAAAAATAAAAAGATGTTCTTTGTAAAATAGTTAACATTTAACAAGATTGAGGTCAAATGAAACCGTTTATCAAAAAAAAAAAAAAAAGATTTTCTATAAAGCTGCGTTTTCAAACTTGAAAATATTGTGAAGTGTTGTTCGTTTTTAAGACCAAACGTTAGGCAAAAGGTCAGTGTTTGCGATAAAATAATAAGTTGTGACGGGTTCGCTTTTAGGAGGGGGGGGGCGAATTATGTATATTTCGTTTTAACAAATGAAAGTTATTTGTGAAGGATCGCACAACGTACCTAAATTCCTTGTAAGCAGATTCTCGGAACTGATGTCATTTTATTAACTTTAAAATTCAAATTTATTTAAAATGCAATAAAAAAAATTCTCGATTGGTAAATCTGAACAAGAAATATAATGCTACGAAATTTTTTAAAAATTTAATTAAAAAATTAAAAATAAGTAAAAACATTAACTAAAATCCAAACATAAATGAATCTGTATGGAATAAATTTATTATTTATATTTTCATCAAGTCAATTCTCGCATCATGAATCAACATTATTTACGTTAAATTTGGATGTGAAAAAAAACTTGCATAATCAAGTGCTTTTTATCGTTTTTTGACTCAATAGAAAACTCTATTCCACCCCTAAAAATTCTAAACGCATCGGAATGGAACATTTTGAAGAGGGAGAAACACAGATAAAAACCGCTTTGTTTCCACAGATAGATTATCTGAGAGGCTAATGATCCTATTTCATTGCCAAAGTGACGCCAACACTAACAATTCGCACATCACCTCATTTATTCCATTTTTTTTTCCTTCCACTTTCACAACTTTTCCCAATCCCCGCCAAAACTCGCGCCTTTCACCGATACCGCGGGCAATAATAAAATAAAGCAGATCGGAATTGAAACAGAAAAAAATTATCCTTATGATAATAATTAGATTTAGATATACCAAAAGGTACCACCCTGTTTCCTCCTTATCGGAAAATGAGCTGCATTTTCTTCCCTGTAAAGTTGTTTTTACCTGAGGAAATTTTCGATCCGAACTGCAGGAAAAATCTACTAATCATATTTTAATGTATTAAAATTTACTAACAACATATCCGTCAAATTTTAATGGTTATAAATTGATCTGACATGTATGATTGCATGACCTGAATGGTAATAAATTGATCTGACATGTAACGGTAATTCCCAGAAAAATATTTGTCTAAAAACTTGAATTCTTTTGAAAAAATGGGAACTGCCCGTTAAGAAACATATTATTTAGAACCCGTTTTAATTAATTAGAAGATTCTAAAGATGTCAAGGATTAAAACATTTCTAAATAATTAGAAGAAATTATTTAGAACAAGTTATTAGGAACCCGTTCTAAGTACTTAGAAGATTCGATAGATTTCGAGGATTAGAAGATATCTAAATAATTAGAAGAAATTATTTAGAACTCGTTACGAAACAAATACACCATTAAATTTCATGAAGAAATAGAAACTCAGCGTTGAGGAACGGATTTTTTTTTTTTTTAATCTAAATTTAAATTTAAAAAGTTGATATTTTTATTGGGAGAGCGGATGATTCAACGCCTAATTTTGTAAAGAAATAGAACAAATTGGGCTAAATTTCATAAAAAATAATAATAATAATAAATAAAATTTAGAAAAATAATAAAAGGAAATACAGAAATTATCAATTTTTCTTCAGGATTGATCAATCTTACTAATAACTCATGAAGAAGCGATAATTCTTAGTTCAGAAACAGGTAATTCGATGTTTCATTTCGTAAAGTAAGGCTAATTTTTCATTGGGGAACCATTGTTTAAAAGCTAAATTCTATGAAGAAAGGAAACTCTTCGTTATGATTTAACTAAATGCATTTCTTCGTAGGAAAAAAAATGATTATTGCTAGTGAAATTTAATGAAGAAACGATCATTCTAAAATAACAAACGGTCATTTTAAAGCTAAATTGTGTGAAGAAACGGGAACACAAAAATTTTTACTTCATGTTCAGGAATGAATTGATCATTCGTAGCAAAAACTCGAAAAAAAAATACAGTTCTTCGTAGAGAAACAGATATTTCGATAAATTTTAGTTAGGAACCGAAATATTTAAAATTACATTTTATGAAGAAATTGAAATTTTCAGTTAAAAAATAGATAGGATGAATTAAGAGCGATATTAAGAAGCGAATTAAGATAGATATTAAGAAGCGAATATTCTTGAAGAAACTGTAATTCTTCATTTAATTGATAACTCGAGAGTTTAGTTAAATAAAAAAAATTGAGAAGAAACAGTAATGAGAAACGGACAGTACTGAGAAACGGATGTTTCGAAACTAAATTCTACAGAATAATGATTACTATAATTTTTTTTTTTTNTTTTACAAAGTAACCATTATTATTTTTGTTGAGGAACGGATGTTCCGCTGCAAAATTCTACAGGATAACGATCATTGTTTTTTGTTGAGAAACGGGTGTTCTGACGCAAAATTTTACAGAGCAACTATTTTTTTTCGTCTCTTTTTTCGTTCAGGAACGAATGTTCCGACTCTAAATTCAAAAGAGTAACTATTTTTTTTTTTTTTTTTTTNTTTTTTTTTTGTTGATTAACGAATGTTCCGACGCTAAAATCTACAGAGTAACTATTATTATTTTTTAACGAGTGTTTACGTGATTAACGAATGTTTTGACGCTAAAATCTACAGAGTAACTATTATTATTTTTTGTTGATTAACGAATATTACGACGCTAAAATCTACAGAGTAACCATTATTATTTTATGTTGAATGGATGATTCAAAGATGAATTTCTTATAAGAAATGGTTATATATCTTTGAAAAACGCGCATTAAACTAAATTTCAAAGAGGAAAAAAAAAATTTTTTGAGTAAATTAAATTTTAATAAGTAACTTAAAAAAGTAACTTAGATAAGCATAAAAATTTAGAGATAAAATAATAAAAAATAGTATACTTCAGTTTCCACATGAAATATAGATCTGGAATAAAATGAAGTTGAAAGTAAAGAAACAAAGAATTTAAAACTATTGTTTACCATAAAATATTTGGCTTTTTGAGTTCGATTACTATTTGAAATTTAAAGTGCGTTTTGAACGATTATTTACAAGATCGCGCTTTCGCTTCACAAGATTCAAATTTTCCGAAAAAAAAATTTCTTTAATTCATTTGTTCATATTAAACAGCGAAATCAAAATTAAACAAAATCAGTTAGAATAAAATCTTAATAGCAAACAAAAGTCTTTTCAATTTCTATATCGCTATTCCTGAAAGCTAAAACATTCCATAATATATAAAACTAAAATGAACATTTCAGATAAAAGATGGTCACTTTCAGAAAAACCTTTTTTTACGTCGATTTTAATTTTTCTGACACGTTTCTCCGCCTCCCCTCATTTTTTTACACCTCTTACCTCCAAAGTTGGAGTAGCGTCGGCGTCTAAAAGGTGCTGGAAGAGTGAAATAACAATAATAATCGTCTATTGTTTTGGAATTAATCCTTACAACAATGAAATTAGCGGTCTAGCTAATGGTTTTTGATATTCCATTATGAGAGTAGTAAAAAAAAATAAAAAAAGGGGGTTGAGGCGGCGAGGGATTTTTCCTTAATTATGCGTTATTTAATTAGAGGGAGAAATTAGGGTAATACAATTAACTGCTGAATGCAGTAAAGTTTTTGTTGAAGTTGGGGAAAAAAAAGATTTTTTTCCCTCTGAAAATGAAGAGGGAAAAAAAAACTTTTAGTGGATACATCAGAAGTACCGTGTATGATTAGAAAAACATCTTGCAAAACGATTAAAAATGATTCTCATCTAGACTTTTCCATTTTTACGTCGTTTTCTTTGTGATTGTTATTTTTTGAATTAATTTATGGAGTCGTATGAAGGTACGCGTTTATGGAAGAAATGACAGTGATTTCTGGGAACCGGTAACATCTAATAAACGTTAATAGACGCCCGCGCGTCGCTTTAATGAGAGTTTCAATCATTAATTGAAAAATACGAAGGAGAAACCCGTTAAGAATGATAAAATGCAGAAAGAAAGGACTGTCTATGAATCAAAAATGAATCAAACTCTAGAAACAGAGAATGTATAGATTTTTTTGTAAAAGGTTCCTGTTTCTGTGGAAAAACAACACACAATTTTGCGAAACTAAAATTACCATGAAGTCAGATTCTTTCGGCCAGTGTTCTGTTTTTTGTGAATATGTGAAAAAGGAAGTGATGTTTTTTTGTTTCTCATTTTATAATTAATCCTAAAAATTTGCTTGTACAAAAATAACATTTTTATAATTAATCCTAAAAATTTGACTGTACTAAAATCAAATTTTGAGTTTTAGATATGAATAAATGAATTTAAAGAAAAAATATTTTTTTTATTTAAATAAGTATTAGGTTCATTTAAAACTATTTGTAAATCATTGCCTTCGCCTATTAGACGCAAAATGCTAATTAATGACATCATTTGCTCTGTTTTTTTTAAGATTTTGCAAAGAAAACGTTTATGAAAAAGAAATAATTTGTGTCTTGTCAGATTTAGGAGCCTGGTAAGTAACTGATAGCAAGAACTATTAGAAAAACGTAAATGTTTCTACTCAAAAAATTTATCAAAACAATCAATTAATAAAAAATTCTTTAAAATTAATAAGTTTAATATTAAGAAAACATTGAAGTTGATAAAAAAAATAGAAATAGGTGATCGTGAATTTATACACGATATCTTGAAATTAAAGTAGTATATAAACTTATGGAAGGATATTATTTATACTAAACAAAAGGTTTACACAAAAAAAAGATAGGTAAAAAAAATTTATCCGAAATTAATTTTTGAAGTAAAGTTGCGCTTACGACGTAAATGATAAACGGTTTAGAATTCTAAGAAATATCAAACACAACAAAAGAGCTATATTATACTTTGGAAACAAAAGTATATAAAATAAAGGAAAATATATTATACATCCCAGGTGTACTTTCTCAAATTTCTCAGAGGATCCAATCACCTCATAAAAACAAAGTCAATAAATAGAATATATATTTGATCGAAAAGCGGACTTAAACACTTGAAAACACATATATGAATCGCATTCTAAAGCAATAAAAAAAATCACTCTCTGTTTTCTTTAAAAGAGAAAAGATAATACAATATCTAAAACGTCTCGTCCTTTAAGCAATAACTTTTCCTGCATTATTTTATACTTTTTTTTTCTTTTTGCGGGGCACTCTTCAATTCATCTATATACAGGAAATTGAATTGTGGTTCGAAAAAACACAAAAGAATGATCGGCTTCATAGGTAAGAAGTTTTTCCTTTTATGACGTCATTTCCTTTTTTTGAGATCTCCGCAAAAAAAGTAGGTTTATAATATAAATTATTAAGACTGCTATCGAAATTGTCTAGAACAAAGTTCACATTTTTTTCAAAAGAAATAAATCTTCTATCTATTGATGAATCGCATTGTAATTGTTATGATTTTCTATATTAAATAATTGATATTTCTTCATATTAAGCTTTCTGAAAGTGGCAACAAAAGATATATGAGGTGAAATTCGATAAAATTCGTCAAACAGAAATAATAAACAGAAATCCGATAAACATCTATAACCTTTTTTTATTTATTTAAAACTTCGTGACAACAATTTAAAATTTTCGGTTGGCAAAATGTCCCTATTTTTTTTTAATAATTTTAATTTAAAATGAATTTTTGATAAATTTTTAACGGAAAACGGCATCGTCCTTTCTAAAAAGATTCTTTAAATAACTTGTTAATCAAAAGCTTCATAAACTTAACCCCCAGTCGAGCTCGAACATTTGGTTCACAAAGGGAAATATACTTTTAAAGAAACATTTTTAAGAACAAATTTGCTTAATTTTTAAAACAAAAATTGCATAAAAATTTAAAAAATCGTTCTTACTTAAAACTTTTTTAAATTTAATTAGATTTTAAAACGGAAAATATATTTTTTTTTAAGTTCAAAAGAATTTCTGTTATATTCTTTCAATTAATGCAATTTTTATTTTCAATTTTCCAGCTCTAGAACGAATATTATGCTAATTTTTAAGATAAACATCTAATAATTTCAAACGGATTTCAAACAAAAACTTAAAGTATATATATTTTTTTTAATTTTAAAACTACAAAACGACAGTTATTTACTGTCCCGCGTTTGCTTTTAAACCTGAAAATATTTTTGATAGTTAGTTTTGAAAAGCATTTTGCTTTTTATCAGTATTTTACTTTCATCCAAATAATTCACTTTGTCTAAAATAGTTTTTGACGTAAAGTCTCTCTTATTTTTAAATTTACAATTATTCTTAACAAAAAGAAATCTAAAATCTTTCGATTGTCCATTACATGGTGATCTAAATGAAAAGAATTATTATACGCTTAATCGAATACAAAACAAAAGGAAAAAATCACACTCATTTCTTTCAATAAAGATAAGTCATCAGCACCGATCATAAAGAATAAAATACATAATAAAACTAATTAAAAACGAAAGGGAAATATTCGAATTCGAAATGCATTCGATTGTCATTTTGTCCTGATATGGAAAAATCCTGAGAAATCGGCAATTAATCGCAGCGATAGGACCATATGAAAATGAGAACCTTTAATAAATTCGAAAACGCAACTAAAGTTTCGAAAGCATCATCATTTGCCATCAAATAATTTGCCTAAAATTTGCATCCATAATCGCCAGATTCCTACATTAGGAGTCTGGGGTCTTTCCTTACACCCCCAACCCCCCTTTAGAAGAATGTCATTAGAAGAATGGAACTTACAGATCGCAGGAATTTAACCCACAGGAGTGTCAATTTCGTTTGGCAAAATCATTAAACTCCACGACCCCTCATCTGTAAGGTCCACAGTTCGCATCCCCTAAAGACATTTCAAACCGAAGTTGCTATCAAAACTGTCTACAATTTCCAGAAACGGAAGGTAGACCGATGTTTTACTTAATTGATAAATGATACTTCAAATTATCGCACGCGGGAGCAAACATATTTTTGAGGAAACACATTAAGCTATATGAACGATAACAATATCATTCAATTATATATATATGTACATAAATTTTTTTAATCCAAAATTACGAAATATCAATTTTTAATTAAGGCAATCAGAGAGAAATGTTAAAAAAATTTCTTGAACATTGGCGTATATTTGTTCGTAAACATTCCGCGCGTTTATGAATTTCTTTAGTGTGGATCTACAATTTAATTAACAGGTTATTCTAGACTTTTTTGAAGGGTGCTTTTTTACGATGAAACATTCGTAAGGAGTTCGTTTTTACGAAAAAAGTATTTTGTGAAATCCCATTTTTACGACAAAATATTTTGTTAAAGGCCATTCTTACGATAAAATATTGAGCCATGTAAATTAACAGTTAACAATTTCAACTCATTTTTGAAAGGTTATCACATACCAATTTTATATTACGGAGGTCAGGGAGAAATGTTTGAAATGCAAGCGCACTTTTTAATTTTGATTTATAATAATTTAATTAGTGTACAAAAATATTCACGCACCCTCTATTAAACATTTTAAAATAATGTCTCATAGTTCTTGATATAATAATTTAGAAGAAACCATTTTTAAAAATAAAAATAGTTACACTATTGGTCTTCCGCATTGTTTACTAAAACCTGTGATTATTTTAAACTTTCTTTGAAAGTTCTTATGTGCGTGAATACATAACCAGTTTCAAAAATGGGACTTATTTTTATTTATAAAAAATGCCAACTACATGATTTAACAAGTTTGCAGAAACGTTTTATAAAAATAATTCGTGAAATAATGGCTTGAGCTGACCACAAATCAGTAAGGACCGCAGGTGATTTTTCACACATCCAAAAGGATATTTTTTGATCAAAATAGGATTTAAGTCTGGGGTTTACACTGTTAGAATATTCAATCTGAAATTCAAGCAAAATAACTGGCAGCAGTCTGTTCATCCAATTAACCGAAAATTTTACGGTAAAGAGCATTTTTTACCTTTACAGTTTTGATACCGTATATAAGTAGCATGGTTATAAAACCATAAATACAAAATTATACGATTTTTAACCAGTTACAACTAACATGGTTTCAAAAGTAAAAAAAAAATTACTGGACATAGGAGGTAGGCTTTTCGTTAGGTAAAATGCATTGGAGAGTGCCGAACACAAATTGGGGAGAGAAGGACACTGGAAATTCTTCAGGTGTTGGGAAGAATGGAGGAAATACTGTGGTTTCAACGTTGGGATACGAACCCCAGTTCTGTTGGACATGAGATTGAAAGATTAGCTATCTCGGCTATAATATGTACGCGGTTGCAGGTGGCTTCAATAGGTGGGCCTAGTTGGTGAGATAAAATTCTGGTTATTTAACCGTATTAGATGAAAGCAGTTAATAAACGGACGGACATAGAAATTCCAAAGTCCCTGGTCCTGAAGACCGTAGTTTCTTAAAGTCAAGCAATACTCAATTAATTAAATCGAGTTTATTTGTCACTTCAATTTGTCATTTTCAGTCCTTCGTCAGTATCAGTCAATAAGCGAGGAGTATTTCAAATTAATTTAACACATTATAACGACGATATCAATAACAGCTCTGGAGAGGTTTTATATATTTTGTTATGAAGAAGATCTCTGAAAATCTAACAATGGATGCTTGCGGTGAGTCAACACAATCTTAATTTCAAATTTCAGCTGCAGAGGGATAAAAGAAAACAAGCAAGCAAAGCGATAGGGATTTTATAACAGAACTCAAAACCATCTACACCATCGATATCAAACTTACAGACCAATCTAAAAGATAGGAAGTCGGTCCACAAAACCCACCGGACCCAGTTTACGTTCCCCAACTCCGAGCACTTAGCATAAACGACTTTGGATAGGGCCCTGTCAAAAACTGTCACCATAGCCATTTACATGAAAATCGTCTCTGGCACATAAAACTGAAACTGTAAGGCGAGCGACCCCTGTGCCACTTCATACATCCTCTTGAGGGGGGAGGAGGATGGATGCTGGTCAACGTATGAGGAAGGGGGGTATTGCCTTCCCCCCAAACACTCCCTCGGCGGTATGAATAACATCTCCAATCCACAAACCAACGAACCGCATAATATGATTATGCAAGTGGTGGAGCGGGGTTGGGTTCTCGTCGACGGCACTAAAACTAATAAGGAAGAATTTTATTCAATTGTCGTGTAGGAGGGGGTTATTCAAAGTGCAACCAGATGAAATGTTACCCCTATCCTGTCCGTTTTTCGCTCCACGTTTTGAAATGGCTTCTCCTGAAAATCTAAATATATTTCGTTACAGTGCTCGGAGACCAGAGAACGAATAAGTCACATCCGACAGGGGTTTGGGGAGTCACTTTTAAGAAGACTTAGTCATCTTTTGTTAAGATTTAAAGGCCCGTGTTTTCTGAAAATTCAGTTCTTTCTTTTTTTTTCCAAAGGATTTGTTCTGTATTGAAGCGTAGTTTTATCTTGTTTTGATTTATAAAAATCTTGCCAAGAGCTGATTTTAACCCTATTTTCGGCAACATTCGTCTCACAGACCGTGCAAAATACATAAAGGCATTTAACTTTATATTACTTTAAACCGTTTGGATATTGTTGGCCTCAATCTCATCTTGATTTTTCTCATCGCATTAATAATCGACAGTAGTTCCCGAAGCTTATCGCAAAGTCAGTTATATAAAACCAAATACTTCACAAATAAAATTCTTTAAAATTAGAAATTAATAATTTCCTTAAAAATTCTTTATTTTACTTTTATTCATTTTATCTTAAAATATTGCAGTAATATCTGGATCCCAACTATAACAACAAAAAGTATTATATCAAAAGAATTTTAAAAAAATGTTCTACGTTTTCTTTACTGTTTCTACATATTTGTGAATATTTTTTGTCTTTTGCAAAATATTTTGATGTTCCATCATTAGTTCAGTTTTCAGAATTCAGAAAACTGAATTAATCGATGAAACTGAATTCTGAATTCATCAGAATTCAGTTTTTCATAAAAAGTCCCAATATACGAAATAAAAAAAAATATTAGTAAGCTCATTTTGTTAATAAAATTTTGTAAAAAAAAAATGTTCTTTATAGACATTTTACATCATTTTAATGGCCGGCCTTGATATTTTCAATGTGTCTTTTACAGTTTTTAACTATGCATGGACCGCGCTAAGCATTCGCCACCTCGCCAAATACGGGAAAATCGTAAATTTAGCGAATAAAATTGTGTTTTGGCGAATGATTTTCTCTATTGGAAAGAAAGATATATATTTAAACCGATCTTCAAAATTACGTCAAAATGAATTTTAAACATCAGTATTTTTTATTCGATTACAGTAATGTTCGGTAGATGCGCAGCATAACCAATTAGAATTGGGTTCAAATAATATACGCCTGAAACAACCTACCGTAAAATAGTTCTTTATGGGCAAAAATCGAATGTTATAATCCAACGTTAATGTAACAAAATACAGAAATTATTTAAAACTATATGGAGTCCATACGTAAATTCTCCTTCGCGTGAAGATTTACATTTTTTACACATTTATTGCTATTTAAAATTCCAGAATTTTCGTCCATACGAAGAGCCTCATTCTCTACGAATTCATTGCAATTTAAGGTACAAAATTTTGTTCTTACGAAAAAGGCATTTTCTACGAATTTTGCAAGTTATAGTACAAAAATTATCCTCCATGCGAAAAGTCTAATTTTCTGCGAATTCATTGCAATTTAAGGTACAAATATTTCTTTCTAAGAAAAAAGTATTTTCTGCGAATTTATCGCAATTTAAAGTACAAAAATTATCATCGAATCAAAGAGTCACATTTTCTGCGAATTCATTGCATTTTTTAAAAAATCCTCCATGCAAAAAATCGCATTTTCTACGAATTCTTTGTACAATTCTTCCAATGCGAAGAATCTTCTCTTCTACAATACAATTGACGGTATAAGAATTTTCCTCGTATTACAAGTGACATTTTTACGAATACATAGCAGCTTTAAGTTAATTCTTAACATAAAGTAATATCTGCTACGAACTGATTACAATTTAAGATACAAAAATTCTCCTCATCCGAACAGAAGGTTTTTCAATAAATTCATAATAATTTAGGGTACAAGAAATCCCTTCATATCATAAACATTTATACGTAATTCTCTGTTTCAAAATGCTTACAATGTAAAATTTAAAAAAAACTACAGATAAATTATTCAAAAATAATAATTTGTGCTGTTTTTCTTCCGACTGCAAAGATAGAAAATAACAAAAGGGAATATAACTACTGTTCATTGATATTTTTAATAAAATTTGGAACTAACTTATCTTTCTTAGTGTTAATATTATAATACAATTATCTTTGTTATTGCACGCATTTAGATAGATAGATATTTTTTAGGGCAAGTTTGAGAAACCGGAAGTCGACTATATTTTCCAAAAGAAGCATACGTAAGCGTACGCTTTAACGTCAACTTTCAATCATATGAAATGCCACACAACTAACCTTAAGGTGGCACCATTTATCCTATGGGAGACCAATGTTTACCGATTCCTTTATTATGCAGATATGGGGTTAATTACGTGAAGCGAGAGGGGGGAATGTTCTAAAAGGGGGGAGGGTTGTTTAGGGAATCGAAACAAACGACTGAGCCAGAGAAATGGCGCATGCATATGAGGAGGAAGAAAGTGAAAAGAATAAAAGAAGCTAATCGCGTTATTTCCACTAAGTTTCACATTGATTTGGGTGATTCTGGAGTTTTCGGACCTTTGCTTTATGAAGCGTATGGAACGATTATGAGTGCCCGTCTGTACCGTCATTACCTTACTTCAACCTCCCCCTACTAGAAGTCGTACATGGAACATGCTCCTCAAAATGGTACTTTTTCTGAAACATGTTTCAAGAGATATGTTCTAAAAAATTTCAGTTAAAAACGGGGGTAAAAAAAAATCCGTACCGCCCTGGACTTAAAAAAATTGTAGTTGGTGTCTCATAACTAATTTTAAAAAATTTCGCATATAAAATTTTAATACAGTAGTGCCCGTATATTCCAGAATTTCTAAAGATTTTTTCGAACAAAAATATAGTAATTCATTTCCATAAATTGAGTTTTCAGGAAGGTATTTTTGTATTATACGTTTGTCTATTTCAAATTTTTGAAAAATATATCTTTGGGAAATTTTTAGCTCAAAAATATTTCCGTAATATTAGTTATTGTTGGTTTACACAAAAATCGAAGGAAATAATCCAAAACAAATTGGATAAAAGTAAAATATTAAACTACCTATTAAAAACTGCCAACCGTATTGAAAAAAATTCCGTGCAGCGAAACTTTTTTAATCTCGACCTCTTACCCTGATATAAAGTTTTGAAATAAATATATATACAAAATAATATACAAAATAATATACAAAAATAATTACATTTTATCATTAAAATTTATTAAAAACACGCATAAATGTTGATTAATTGAAGGAAGTAGAATAACACTCATTAGAATATTCAGTAATGAATATATGAATCAACAAGCGTGGTGTAATAATTTTTTAATAATAAAAATAATAAGATGACCATCTTTATAATTCAATTATGCAGTCACAGAAATAAACTGATTTTTGACGATTTAATGATCGTAAAGCAATTATGGGCTATTTTTGACAATTGTTCGGTCACAAAATGACATGACGAAACACGAACTCTTAAATATTTGATGAAACTGCTTTTTTTTAAAAACCCGTATTTCATCTCAGTGCAACCTGGGAGCTCTCCAATATTTTTTTAATCTAATTTTAAAACCATTTACACTATATATGACGGGTTGCTACAGGAGTTACGAGAGCCCACTTCCCAAGCAGGTACCCTGGGCTCTAATCCAGGTGATGACTAAAAATTCCCACATAGTTCTATTTGCAACGCATTTCTTAATGAATTGTATTATGAGATGAGTGCTAACAAACATAATGCTTTTGGCGAAATTCATCGTCCCAAACAAGAAGATTTCTTCGGTTTGACGAAATGTTCACTCGAAGCATTTCCCAGAGAAAATGGTTTCGTCAAATAATGACAAATTAGAGTTGAGTAGGCCTTTTTTATTTACCTGCTATTACAATAATAAAAATCATATATACGACTCATTCCTGGAAATAGAAAAATTTCTATCTCTATTTAATAACATTTTAAAATTAAGTAAAAATTTATGATTTACCAAAATAAAAATTAAAAAAGAGCATTCTAAAATCTTTGGGAAATTTATCGTATTTTAAAATTAATATTCGTGAACGCGATGTTATGCTTGGCTTCAGTGTATTAAATTATACCTTTGTTACAATATAAACAACAAAAAAATCACAAACAAGGAAAGAAACTGTATTAAAATTCGCAGCAATTTCACCGGGGAAAAGCCCATTAAGTAAAACCGCTTAACCCTTGTATGACAAGACACATAATTTCATTGGAAATTATGATTTAAGAAAAGAAACGAGAACAAAAAAAAAAAAAAAGAATAAATTCCCGTTTTCGAAAATGACTGCTGTTCGCACAAGACCTAAACATAGGTTTCACTCCTATTTTCGGGACAAGAACGCTCCCCTAAAATTAACCGAGGCGCCCCCCACCTAGCCTCTCATTTAAAGCGAGACAAGAGACAAAACCCTCTAAAAATGACAACTTTTATCTTCTAACCCCCCATTTAGACACGAGAAAATTCTGGGAGGGGGCCAGTCCCCCCTCAAACTAGAAAGATATTTATAAAAATAAAGGGGGTAAAGGAAAAGGCAGCAACGATTCATTTTTTTTCAAAAATGATTATCGAACGACAGGGGAGAGGGGAAGATGACGAAAGAGAGAGACACTTGCCGTAATTACGGTATCCGAGAGAGATGAACGGATGCGGGGGAGTACGGAAGGGATGCCAGAGAAGAGGGGGGGGGGATTGTATCGTTCATCATCGCTTTCCCTCTGATGACGGAAAAGCATTGTCTGTCTGGGTGTCCACTGCTTTACCCACTGCATCAGATTACGGTGGTCGACCTTTATTAATTGCCTTTTCTCTGGGCTCCCACCTTTGGAAGGGGAGGGGGTGATTAGAGGGGTCTGGAGGAAGGGACATAAGCTGAGGTGACGGATGAGAAGGAACTATTGGCAATATCTTTAATCATTGAATTTCTACCAATGAGTATGAGATAAAAAAAAATAACACTCATCACCTCTTCCCATTTATTGAACAGATAAATTGGATAAACGGTTAAAATGTCTAGAAGACGATAACCATTTAGTTAAGGGTTGCAGAAATTGGAGGGATTTAAAACTGATATAAATGATGATATAATGCAACCTAATTTTATCCGCTCTCATTGAACAACAAAAATTACAAAATACGTGCAACGACACTGATTTAAAATACTAAAAGAAGCATGAAAGAAGAAATACGCACATGCTAAATTTCATCTGCTATGCTATAAGTTAGAATACGCAAAAGTAATATTCTATTTTAGAATGTATTGTGTACTATCAATTAAAAGATGCAGCGACATTTTTTCAGATGCAATAACGAGCATTATAAAATAACGAGCATTATAAAATAACGAGCATTATAACAGTATAGATAAAATAAACACCAATATAGAATAATATTCGCGAATATTATTTTATAGTTGTATTTAGAGTTCACTCACATTATCTCACAAATTCAATTAAAACCATTTAAAGATTCAATAACACTCATTTATAGATTCACTAACTTCATTGCATAACTGCTTAATTCTAACATTATTTTATCGATTAAATGACACTCATTAGAGATTCACTAACACTGTTTTACAGATTCAATGATATCCATTAAGAGATTCACTAATGCTATTTTTCAGATTCAATAACATCTATATAAAGATTCACCAACATCCATCTGAAACTAAATAACATTATTTTACAGCTGTAATAACACCCATTTAGAGATTCACTTATGCTACTTTAAAGGCTCGATAGTATTCATTAAGACATTTTATAACGTTATTTCACAAATGAAATGACACTGATTAAAGATTTCATAACAATATTTTCAGATTTCGTAACATCTAGTTATAAAGATTCAGTTTTTCCTATTTAGAAATTCGTGAAAACTGTTTCATTATCTTTTTAGATATGAAATAACACCAGTTTTCATCGCAAATGCATGCACACATTAATATAATAACAATACTAACTTCAAAGAAAAATACGATGGTTTAAGTACATACATTGTGTCCATCAAAAGTCTTCTTGAAAATGGACACTACAAGATAACATTTATAGTATCTGAAGCCCTTTCAATAGTTTGAGATAAAAAAGACTGTGAATCTAGATGCTGAGACACTTTTTAACTTCCTGTCTCAAAAGCTCAAAAGGATTGAGATCTGGAGATTTTGGTGGTCATTATAACAAAATGAAGTAACAAATTAATCCTTTATGATGACAGTAGTATGGCAAGACCTTTTTAACATGCTGAAAGTACCCCAACCCTCAACGTATGGAAAATTATCAGCATTGCAGGAAATGCATGGTCAAAGGTCAGTAACAATGATTAATCATGATTCAGGGTCTAAAAGCAAGTCGGAAAAATATTTTCCTTCATTACACTCCACTCCACTAGTCTTCTAATAGCAATAATATGATGTAATAAGTCGCGTGTATCTAAGGATGCAATGATCATACGAATCCAATTTTTTTCAAAGTTTAGATATTCTTTAAACCTGCAAAGTAATTTACGATTAAAAAAAAGAACGCAATTAATTCATTTAATATGAATTTCAACTATGTTAAAAAATTTTCATATCATCTTTTACTCTATTTTTTATGATTTTTCTTTTCAATCTTAACTTACGCTAATGAGGCAGTTTCAAACGCTGATATCTCTCGTTTATTTTAAAAATATATAAATAGTTCGTAAAAATTAATTTTTAATTATTTAATATTTTTTATTCAGAAAATGATTATTTTTTTTTTGACATACTGAATTGTGTACAGCAATATTTTGTATCATAATATTTTATACCATACAAGAGACTGCCACAGATACATATTATTCCTCCTTCTTTCCTTTCGGCTATACTCAATTTTTTAAATTTATTTTTGCTATTATTTTCTGGCAACAAATTAAAAGAAACTATTAAACAATCGATACAATTAACGAAATTTGATGCGAAAAAANACAAATGAAATGACACTGATTAAAGATTTCATAACAATATTTTCAGATTTCGTAACATCTATTTATAAAGATTCAGTTTCTCCTATTTAGAGATTCGTGAAAACTGTTTCATTATTTTTTTAGATATGAAATAACACTAGTTTTCATCTCAAATGCATACACACATTAATATAATAACAATACTAACTTCAAAGAAAAATACGATGAATTAAAAGCACATATATTGTGTCCATCAAAAGTATCTCTTCTTGAAAATGGACACTGCAAGATAACATTTATAGTATCTGAAGCACTTTCAATAGTTTGAGATAAAAAAGATTGTGGATCTAGATGCCGAGACACTTTTTAACTTCCTGTCGCAAAAGCTCAAAAGGATTGAGATCTGGAGATTTTGGTGGTCATCGTAATAACAGATTCACTGATATCCACTTAGAGATTCACTAATGCTATTTTTCAGATTCAATAACATCTATATAAAGATTCACCAACACCCATCTGAGACTAAATAACTTGAAAATGGACACTACAAGATAACATTTATATTATCTGAAGCACTTTTAATAGTTTGAGATAAAAAAGACTGTGGATCTAGATACAGAGACACTTTTTAACTTCCAATCTCAAAAGCCCAAAAGAATTGAGATCTGGAGATCCTGGTGGTCATTTTAACAAAATGAAGTAACAAACTATTCCTTTATGATGACAGTAGTATAGCAAAACCTTTTTAACGTGTTGAAAGTACCCATCAACATAGGAAAAATTATCAGCATTGCAGGAAATACATGGCGAAAGGTTAGTAACAATTATTAATCATGATATATTATTCAGGCTCTAAAAACATGTCGGAAAAATATTTTCCTTCATTACACTCCAGTAGTCTTCGTAGTACACTCCAGTAGTTGTAGTCTTCTAACAGCAATAATATGACGTAATAAGTCACGTGTATCTAATGATGTAATGATCATACGAATCCATTTTTCTAAAAAGTTTCGGTATTCTTTAAACCAAAACAAAGTTATTTGCGATTGAAAAAAGAACGCAACTAATTAATTTGATTTGAATTTAAACCATGCTAAAAAAGCTTCATATCATCTTTTACTCTCACTCTTTACTTACGCTAATGAGCCAGTTTCAAACGCTGATATCTTTCGTTTATTGTAAAAACAAGTAAATAGTTCGCAAAAATTTATTTTTAATTATTTAATATTTTTTATTTGAAAAATGACATTTTTTTTGACACACTGAGTTTTGTAAAATACTTTGTGCAGCAATATTTTTTTCATAGTATTTTATACCATAAAAAAGACCGCCACAGATACATATTATTCCTCCTCCCTTTCGGCTATACTACATTTTTTAATTTTATTTTTGCTATTATTTTCAGGCAACAAATTAAAAGAAACTATTAAACAATCGATACAATTAACGAAATTTGATGCGAAAAAAAACTTAATAATAAATTTGCTTTTTTAGGTACAAACAAAGACACACAGAACAATAAGAAAAATAAACTGATTTCTCCGTCGATTGCATAATAATTAGAGAGACCATCAAACATGATAAACTCATTGTAACGAACATAAACCTCAATAAAACGAAAATTGAGAATGCATGAAGAGCAGATAACATTGTAAGAATCATAAACAGTAAACGAAACAACAATAACATAACGATGCCATCAAGTTAAACACAATGAAGTGTTTATTGCCGAAAATGTCAAGATTATTCAACCCCCAAAAAATAATTACAAATTACCATCGAAGTAGAAAAGTCCTTTTCGGCGTCAATTCATCCAAAACTTACCGTTCCAATGAAATCACTAAAGATAACACAAAACCTTTTCGAAGCAGTACCACCGGAACAGAACAATTTAAAACATAAAGAGAACAAGACAATTTCGAATACACCCCACACCTTTCCCTCGTTCTAAAAGGTGATGCCGTCAACGACGACACTATCGAATTTTCCTTTTCGAATAGAACGGGGAAGAGCACGATACACACCATAGAAATAAATATAAAAAGGCGCTATCTGCTGAAGGGGGTGTTGAGAATTAACCGAAAGAGAAGGGGGGGTTAAGGTAGTTAACCGTCACAGATGCGAAAGTAATCAATTTCATTCGTCTTTCTGGAAGACCTACCTTCAACTATTCTTTTACAAAGAAAAAAAAAAGAACGAAAGGATGTTAAGCGGGGGTGGAGAGAACAGAGAATATAGAAAGAAAGAGGAGTCATCGAATTTCGATTCCCCACTTGCTTTTAATTGCTTTTCTTTTCAGCCATTAGGTTCGAAGTCGCTGGATTAATCAAAGGATCGCTCGCCGTGTGGCGCTCACAATCGCAGTTCGCGGGAGGGTGGGCTGCCAGTCTCGGCGACTTTTAAAAGGACACATTTTTCCTTTTTTTTTCCCCTCTCCCAAACTACTTTTGTAGATCTACTAACGTGATTGTCAGCACTGCTTAGGTAAGAAAAGACAGGAGAAAACGGGGGAGGAATAAAATTGTTTCCCTCTATGCGATTTTGCCATTAATCCGGAGTCTAGATGTTAAGAATAAAAAGAGAGGATAAAAGGTAATTACCACAGTGAAGGGTTTTAAAAAAAAAAAAGAATCGATCATTTTTATACAATTATACAATTGAAATAAGTAATTGAGTTAGACAAACTTGATTAAGCAAAACACTAAGGAGACAAGCGAACTTATCGGGATTTAAAAATTTGTTCTGGAATTTAGAAGATTCACTTGACGATAAAACCATTTACAATGTCGCAGGAAATCAAAATAATGTAAAGTAGAAAATCATAAACGCAGAATGGCAGTTTAAAACTATTATTAAACGAAAGCAATAGTTTTAATGTGAAAGGTCTGTAAGTACGAATATTAAAGTCATTATCCGTTAAGATTAATGTAGGACAAACTTTACATTCCTAATAAGACATGTATTTAACTATCACCAAACTTTTACGTAACTGACAGTTTAATTAAACGATTGCTATGATTTCTATGTTAAGATTGTTTTCACGCAAATTTTGCATTCATTTTAGAAGTTTTAAGTAGATGGGTGGTGTAATTAAATTAAAATGAATTAAAATATACTGAAATAAACTAAATGCTTCAAAATTCTGTTCTCGTTCTTGTAAAAAAGTTACAAGTAATTTAAACAAATCCTTTAAAAAGAAAGTACATGTTTCTTTAAGTATATATAAATTTTGCGTCTATACTTGTAGCATTAATTAGCACTACAATTTCGAAACTGCTAGCATGCGAAATATATGCTTAGGACTGGTATGGAAGATAAAACAAATTTGAACATGTTTCTCGCACGGAAATAAATGAAATGTTAATTTCATATACAATAAATATGAAGGTGTCAATAAATACAATTAATATAAGTGTTTTAAGTCTTTAACATTTGTGCTACTATTTTGAAACTCTGCTACTATTCCAAATGTATAATTCCATATATTCGCATTACCACTGTTACTTCAAAAAAAATATATTTATTTATTTATTTAATTTTTTATATTTGCAAATGATTAGGCAAAGTTACAAATATTTCAAGAAATTGAATTGAAAAAAGTCACAAAATATAATAGAATTTAAACTAAACTGGAATTAGAAAGAAAAATTTCATGAGAAAAAAAAGCAGTATAATAATTTTAAATTAAAAAAAATAATAAAACTGAAGTATATTTCCTAATAAACTATTTGACGAAATTATTTGTTTTTCAACAATGTGTTTAACCTCTCAGCTGTAAATATTCTGTCTTTCCATAACTGCAAATATTGAACATTTTGAAATTAATGATTTAATTTTAATAATCATGACAAATAATTTGAACTAAATAAAAATTCACAATTTGGATTTTCCGCTGGTTCACAATCAAATTCTGTCCATTTCACGAAACTGGTTGCCCCTGAAAAAGTTGTTTTTCCGCATTTATAGTGACTAATAAGAAAAGCAAAAACAACTTGCTGTGGGGAGAACAGCCTGCAACTGTCATTTTGTTTTTTTAACAATGGTTTAAAATAAAATATATAAAAACTGAAATTATTTCAGACATTTCTGGATAATTTGAATGCTCATAAAAAACTATTCACACTAAGAATTCCTCATGCTAGTGAAATATTGAAACATTTTATGTATTCACAGTTCATAATCAAGCTGAAATAGTTGGTATTCCTTTAATTATTCCGGCATTATACACACTCCGGTGTCTCACATTTAATATAGGGAGGAAGTTTAAAACATGATTTTAGACTTAAATAACATTTTTTCACCTATGCAAAAATTAAATTAAATCAGGGGTAATTGTGACATAAAGTGAACTATCCTAAATTTTAGTGAGCAAAAAATCGATATCAATCTATATACCAAACATGTTTCATATTTAACATAATTTTTTGAATAAGCACTTATAATTACTAATGAAGAATATCACACCTTTAGAGTAACTTATTAGAGAAAAAACGTACTTCTTACAAGAATCGCGATATTGGATTTTAAAATCGCGTGAATATGAATCGCGATATTGATATTGGATTTCAAAATCCCGTGAATATGAATTGCGATATTGGATTTTAAAATCACGTGAATATGAATCACGATATTGGAATTTAAAATCACGTGAATATGAATCGCGATTTCGGATTTTGAAATCGCGTGAATATGAATCACGATATTGGAATTTAAAATCGCGTGAATATGAATAGCGATATTAGATTCTAAAAACGCAAAAATACAAGTTGACATATTGAATTCTTAAATGGAGTAAATACGAATAACGAAGCATAATGAATACATATTGCAATTAAAAAAAAAAAATTACGCAATTAGTATTTATTTATTTACGTAATAAGTAAATAAACAATTGTTATTTTTATTCCTACATTTTACTTGTTTTTGGAACACTTTTAAGTTTTTTAATCATTGTATATGAAAGAAGTTAAAAACTTAATTTCAAATAGTTTAGAATAGTTCAATTCACACTGTAAGTCTTTTGTTTAGTTTTTTTTTTAGCGTAGTTTAAATTTTGTTAAAACATAATGAAATGAACATGTATGGTTAAAACAGAAGATTTAAAATATCAAATTACTTCACTGAAAATAGCCAATTGCAATATAATTTGTCATTTGTATTCTTATAATTTTTAATAGAAACTAAATTTTACGTCATTTTTTTGGTTTTCATTGCCATTAATGTATTTGTATGTATCGAATGCCGAACAAGGCATGGATAATCTTTTATTCTCTTTACTATCTGTTCTTACTGTGGGAGCAACGTTCGCTCACCTAATATGGTGCCCTTGAAAGAGTAGTCAACAAATCTGCCATAATACGCCTAAATTGACTGAATGTTAACCCATGTGGGCATTGGGGGAGGGAATAGAAAAAAGGTTATTTGGAAAAATAAAAAGAAGATAAAAATAACTGCATAAAATAATTCCCACCTTATCTTTTAGAGAGACACTACCGAAAAATAAATTTGGGCAATAAATATACGTTCCCTGGATAAAGAACTCGGAAAGTAACATCAGGAAAAAGTAAACCCTACCATTCGATGCGTAAGAAGGTTCGATCGGCAGTGTTCAATACTAAATGATTTTTAATGGGTTCTCAAGGTTCTAACCTCAGGGTTCAAGAATGAACCTCCTTTTTCCACTAGTAATCATCGGGGTGAGGGCCATTTAAACATTTCGAACAAAAAAACAAAAAAGAATTCTTCCCTCCGTTCTAGAATCTTTGAAATTTTTCGATACACATAAAAAGAAAGAGCGGAGAAATTAAAACTTGCGGTCGATTACATATGAGAAAGGTACTCCTGGCGTATGGTATTAAATAAGCTGAGAAATGAAATTCGAATTAAGAAATCGGAAACTGAATAACTTCATTTTTTGCATTAAGTATTCCAATTTTTCACTAAAAAGGTCTCTTTTTTTATTTCACCTTCGTCATTTGCATTAATATTATTTGATTTTGAATAACAAATATAGTAAAAGTATTAGAATTCAATGAATAGTAAATATTTTCTTTATATTTTTTCAATGAATGAGTACAAAACTATTGTTTCAATTCTATTTATTTTGTAACATATGAATATAAAACATATGAATACAGCATATAAACATAAGATATGAATATAAAACATTGAAAATGAGTGTTATAAACTAGACATCAGTAAATGTAGTCTCTTGTCGGATATAAAGTATTATCATAAAAACTAAGGTATATCGCTTGTTTTATAATTTTATTTTATAGCCGTCGTTGAACAGCCGACCCAATTTTGGGTTTACGACTACTTATGTTCAACTCCGCAGCCTTGTAATTTGAACGCTATCCAGAAGACAAGGAAACTACTGGATTAAGTATTGAGAGAGATTTCCCTTCGTGGAGGACTTTCTGATGGAACTAACCCGCATTTGCGGTACATGGAGAAGAAAACCTTGAAAACCTCTCATGGTTAGTTTCAGGGCAAGGAGACTCTAGCCCATGATTCGCCTACCACTGAGGATATTTTACGTCAGCACTGTGCAAGCTGGATGCGTAATTCGTATCGACCAGTCGTCGCTGAGGTTTGAACCCGGTTCACCTCATTGGAAAGTGAACGCTCTGTCCCCTGAACCATCAAGTTTCTTGTTTTATCATTAGCAAAAGTAGACAAATCCAGGGATCAAACCCTGGAAACTCCCTTTAGATCTGCAACCGGACACCCTAACCAATTGCGCCATGCCCTCTCGCTCAGCAAAGAAAACTTTATTAACAATATGTTATTTAAGTGGGCAGAAATAAGCAGCCAAAGAGTTTTACACGCCAATTTCCATAATATTAACTTTTGCAGACACAACAATAAAATAATTGAAGGATTTTCATTTTTAAAAAAAACCAACATATAAGTGGGGTTTTTTTTCCGGCAATATTTTTGACAAACTGTTTTAATTCATTTTTCCTGTACTTTCATTAAAACGTAAATGAAAGAAAAAATAGAGCAAAATCGGTTTATTTGTAAGAATAATTTGCTTTTAACTTCCCATTTCTGCCCAACTCATTGTTCAGATTATCAATTCTAAATTGAGAATGCTAGGAATGAAATCTCATCAGTTTGATAGATTCTCGGGTGTGTTTAATGATTGAAACCACATTCTCATATGCATATATGCATCACAAATTCATCTAGTATATATATATATATATATATATACGCTNATATTATGCTAGGATTATTTATATGATAAATAAATTATCAAATGAGTTTTTTGATAGATAAGTACTAATAATAATCATTTGAAAGATATAGAGAATTATAATGAATAATCATGCAAAAGAGTTTAAATGCCAGTAAAAATTAATTACTTCAGTGAGTTTAGCATTCTGTATCTATTGTGTATGAAAAAATAATGCAGAATAGATTCATAAGCATTTCATTCTTTGAGTATTCATTCATTCGTAAGTACCATTCGTAGTAATCATTCAAATAAACATTTCATCCGTAAACAATTCACCGAGTATGCTAATAAAACTAAACTTTAAACTGGAATTGGCACAAAATCTTTTTTTTAAAAAAATCATAAAATTCGCTGAAGATACATTCTAACATATTTATAAATTACCGTAAATAAACGTAAATCAAATGCAATAGAAAACTTCAATACGTTGTCAACGGTTAGCTAAAAAGGATTCGACACAGATAATTCTCGATACACAACAATGGGAATTCGTATTTCCATTTCCGCAACAAACTAGATATCTGATTATGCCTGAACAATAATTTCGAATTCAAAAGGGCATTTTTGGAAGACAGCCGAAGTTTTATTTCGATGAAAAAGGTACTAGAATTTTCTATGAAAGGGAAGAAGGGTAAGGAGAAAAAAAAAAGAGAGAGAATGGCAGCATGTACTACAGAACTTGCAGTTAGTTTTCAACTAACAATAATCCCTAACATGCTGACAAAACGAGAAGGATTTTCCCCCACTAGTCATCACTTCCCCATTATTCTGTGGCTTTTTCCCTTTCAAACGTCCATTGAAATCCTAATTGATGACAAAGGTATCAAGTCAACCAAAGAAAGAGGCAAGAAAATGTTCGTCCCATTTGCTTCAAGAACTCAATTACAAGAAGAAAGAGTTGGCAGTGGCTGAAATTTTCATTGAGTATGCATAAATCGAGGCCAATGACAACAAAAGAAAAGTACTTCATGCCACTGCTGGTGGTAAAACGGGAACTTGCCCCGTTATAAGTACCTTCAGAAACAACAACTAGATGGTCTGAAAAATAAGAAATGTTCCAAGATCACCCTCTGACAATGGGCATAAAAGAAAATTTCCTCTTCCCACCCAAAAGATGGGTCCGACTTTTGTTGCGTTTTGTTGGACGCCGAGTCACCCAACAAAAGGACGAAACAATCGCTTGCAACTGGGCGCCCCCCCCCCCCATTGAAATACTAGAATTATTGATAACCTCGCCTCCAGACGCGTAGACCAGCTTCTTAAAGAATAAATGATGTCTCTAGGACCCATCTAAGAATATTCTTTTTCTCTTTTCCGAATCTGAGAATGTGTGTGTGCTCGCTCCTCTTATTCGAACACTCGAATCTCGTTATGGCCTATTAATAACATACAACAATAACTTTGCAACTCCTTTTCTTGAGTTAGTTTTTTTATTTCCTCGGGTTCGGCGAATAGTGACGCCTAAGCAGTGATTACACACACCCTGAGTTCTTTTTATTTATTTATTTAAAAAAAAAAAAAAAAAAAAGAATAAATGTTTTAAAGCTTCGGAATTTCGCGATAAGGAAGGACAATAGATGTTATAATTTTTTCCCCCAGCATTTCCCTCGTCATTCATTTTTTAACATAAAGCAACCCATTTTTTTGAAGTAAATTATTGTGAACTATCTATAAGCAAGAAAGGTATTCACACTATAATGTTCTCACATTAATTTACTAAGTTATTCAAATCACTATTAGAAAAATACATTATATTATACGCCATTAGACGGGAAGTCTTTTCAGGAGAAATTTGTGTCCATTAACGTATCCTTCACAAATCATTAAAGTGATTTTGCAAAGCGTTACGGTTTTCTTTAACGCTGCTTGAGGTTCACAGCGCACGTGCGAACATTTTCCAACAAATCGCAGTATCGGAAAATAAAGAGTAAAAACTAAGGTTAATATAAAAATGTGGCGTAACTACCACTACAATTATTAAAAATCAATTCACTAGTATATAAGACATGCTAATTCGATTCAATCTAGAGGCACCTTTATTTAGATGAAGGTTGACATTGTGGAAAGACTCTTTCCCCACATAAAAAAAAGAAAATCTCTCTATTTCATCTAAAGAAAATCGAAAAAATTCATCTAAGAAAAGCCCAACGTCGTCCAATATGTTTTCTGAGTATCAGAAGGACAGTGATAGTGTTCATTAACGTATCCTTTACAAGTCATAAGAGAGATTTTGCAAAACGTTTTATGATTTCCTTTGAAGCTCTCACAGCGCATGTGCGAAAATTTCCAAAGAAATCGCAATATCGATAATAAGGAGTAAAACCTAAGGTTAATATACGACAAACATCATGGAAAATCTCACTTTTCATCTAAAAAATAGGACAATCCCAATGCACTCCAATATATTTGATGCTGAACATCAGAAGGACAGAAGTAGTTGAATTTTAACGTTTCTTAAAAGTAAATTTAAAACCACATCGATTTACACTTTTTCTCTATTTTTTGAACTTTGTTAACAAGATAGAAATAAAATGTTCTTTTTTTTCTTCTTTTTTAATCGAAAATCCGGGTCTCAGATCCCAAATTTATTCCTTAGCAACAACAGCTATGTTCCTAACTGAAATAAAAATTAAAAAAAAACGTTTCTGTAATGAGTAGAAATATGCTATTCGATTCAAATTCGCCGTCGCAATAGTTTTAAGAGTTCTTTAGATAAAAAAATAAAATAAAATAAAATAAATAATAAAAAAAAAAGAATTCTATTCGATCTAAATTTATTCTCGATTCTTTTAGGAGAAGATATCGAACGCTTAAAACTAAAATTTAAAGTAATTAAATTGTCAGAAAACAGTAGAAATTCATTTCGCTTTTTTTTTTTTCCTTCACTATTTTATTTTTTCTTCTAGGTTTTTGTTACAGCAACTATGTGGAATTAATGCCAAAAGTAGTATTTTTATTCAATGAAGAAAAAAAAAAGGTTTAAGTTAAATTATATAAATCATATGATGAATTTAAATTCCTTCAACAGGTTGTCGGTAAAATCGTATTTGAAACCTGCACTAATGTAACTAACTGGTAAAAAATAAATTGTTTCTTAAACATTTTGGATCGTAAAATTATAGTTTTTCGTATAGTAAAATCGATACAATGTTACGGAGTAAGTTCGGTCACATAACATGGTAATAAATCGCTATATCTCTTTACCCATAAACTAGACCAAAAGCGTTACTATCGGATCTGATCTGATCATAGTCAATGAAGAATAATAGTCGGTACTCAAAAACGTTAGTATCTATTTAGAATGAAGGAACACTTTTAGTTCATTTTCTAAATCGGTTTTAACTAGAAAGATATACTATAACACATAGACATAATGTAAATAACTCACCCTATAAAAACTTACAACTAGAACTTCCATTTAAATTGTTTTCTTACCTGAAAAACAAAACGAAGAAAGCATATTAATACACAATACTGAATTTAAAAATATATTTATCATTAGAACATGTGTCAAATTTTAATAATTTATAGACTTAAACATAATTTAAACAATATTAATGATTATTTGAGGACATAATTTTCAATAATATTATGCAATCACTCATCTTGGTAGTTGTTGTTGTTGTTCATTTACGTCGCACTAGAGCTGCACAATGGGCTATTGGCGACGGTCTGGGAAACATCCCTGAGGATGATCCGAAGACATGCCATCGCAATTTTGATCCTCTGCAGAGGGGATGGCACCCCCGCTTCGGTAGCCCGACGCATCCTGGAATGTTTCTTTCAACAAAATCGAATCTTATGTAGGAGTTTTAAAAAACGATTACGTGAATAGGAACAACGACAATGATCGTATTAAGTAAATTGATAATCACGTGAATACGAATCGTGATGTGTAGTTCGTTAAACGCGTGAATACGAATCACGATGTGTGTGATTTGTAAATCCCGTTAATATCAATCGCCATGCAAGGTACGCCAACCTAGGTGATTCCAAATACGATTCTTAAATTGCGAACTATGGTTTCTAAATCGTGAGTAGAGCTATATAAGTAGTAAAACTACTGTAGTCGCTACTTTTTTTCGTAGTTTGTAGTGTAGTGTGTTAAATTTTTAAAAAAGTAGTGTACAAACTGGTTCATGTAAACATGAATAAATAATTCTTAATTATTCCCTTATATTTTATGTAAATCAATTTCTTATTCAAATCCACTTTGAACATAAGTGTAAATTAAGTTCCCCAGCAAAGTTCGTCTCTTTAAAATAGTGAAGTTGTAACTAAATTCCAAAGTAGTTTGTAATCACTACATTTAAAAAAAAAAAAGTAGTTGTAATTAAGTACATTTATAACAAAGTAGTTGTCGCTGAAGTAAACTACAAAAATAATGTTCCAACCACTGTCGTGGAATAACCGTTACAATTGATTTTCGCGAATTTCAAGAATAAAATTTATAAAATTCCGTGAATTAGCGGAAAATTCACATGTATGTAATTACAAACAATTTAGCTATTACTTCCTAGGAATGCTACTTTCAACAAAATCAATGCTTGCATAAGTCGAACTTTTAATCAACATCCCCTTAACTCACTCAATAAAATGATGGATGTGAGTTGCCGGTGACCCTCCCCCCCTTTCCCCTTTCAAGGGGGCCCGGCGAGGGTCATTAACTTTGCTGAAGGAATAGCCGTCCGCTTATGCTAATTTTCAATCCGGCCGAAAAGAGGGAAAATTCTGGCCGGCAAGGTAGCCAACAATATCCTAGATTCTGGTATCCGGCACTCGGTCACGCTTCACTGTCATTTATAACGCACGCCCGATTAGGCGTAACCGCCGACACAAAGGGAAAAGCGCACCAATTATCTACGTGCATTTTCCCTGCGCTTTTCCCTTTTCTCACAGTCGGTGTTGATGAGATGGGTATCATCATTAATGGACGATTCTGGCAACTTTTGTCACCTTTTGGCGCGTTAATGATGTCAACTAATGACTAAGTATGGATATACCTCTCGCAGGGCGACTCTCTGATGGGGGGAGAATTTAATTATATTTGTTCACTAATCTGAATTTTCGAACAACAAACAGATGCCCAACTCATTCATCGGTTTATAAAAATTAATTAAAGGTTGAATCAATCTGACCGATCTTGACATTTTCGCGTTTCGAAAATTGTATTATTTTAATCAAGCCAAAATGATCCCAGATTTTTTTTAAAGCATGAACATCATGGCAGCTGCAAATAATTAAAAACGGGGTTCAGGCACCAAAAAAATAAATAGATAAATAATAATAATAATAAATGAAATTTTTAAAAAAAGAAACGAAGAAATGAAATAAAATACAGAGCACGGAAAACCAAAAATCAGTTATACAACAATCACTCTAAAAAATTGGAAATCAAAAGTGGAATACTGATTGTAAAGTATGAATTATTCGGCCAATGATGAGTGTCATTTTCGATTTAAAAAAAATATACTATTTGAAGCATAGTTAACAAAAATAAACAACTTAAAAAAGAAATCAACAGTCACTACAACATACCTTTCTCAATCTAAGATACAATAAATAAAAAATTTAAACATATTCTACTACTTATTTTTTCATAAATCTTAAATTTTTAAGAAAAGGATGTCAACTAAAACATAGTAAACAAGAGAGGAAAAAAAATAAAAATTTCCCCCAAGAAAACAATAATTGCTGTAGACATTTTTACAATTTAAACTGGAACATTGACTTTTGTAAAACAGATGCCGACTCAAAAATAAAAAATAAAAACAGTTTTTTTTTCCAAAAAAGTCAGCAACAATCACCGGTTATATAATTTTTCGCAATCTGAAATTATTGAACCTTCCTTACATCTGAATCATCAAAAAACAAATGCCGATTGAATTTCAAGAGACTTATCAAGAAAATAAACAAACAATCGGTGTGAATCAGTGCAATTTGAAGTGCAATAATATAATTTTAAAAACACGTTGATCATAATGATAAAATACCATTTATTTTATTGTTATCCTGAATTTTTGAGAAACGTATGGATATTGTTGCACAGAACACAAAAATTAAATATTGAAAGGAAAAAAAAAAGAGAGAAATGATTACTGTTAGGAAATAAATCGAAAAAATTTAAGATTTTCTAAAACGATTTTGTACATTACTAATGTTATATAACCGTTCGATTTTTCAACATCAATAGCACAGGCTTGGTTGATAGAATTTCAAATAATGCTTTCATAAGTTATTTTAATAAATTATAGACATATATGTATGATATTAGATTGATTAGAAAGTCATTGCGGTTTTTCAGCGTAAGATAAAACTCCTTTTTTTTTCTACACAAAAACTGAATATTTAATCAGTCAAATATCTTTCATTTTGTTCGATGACCTTTTGCAATCATGATCCCAGAGCCTCGATGACTCAGGGGATAGAGCGGTCGCCTTCCAATGAGGTGAACAGAGTTCGAATCCCAGCGATGGATGGTCGATACAAATCCGCATCCGGCTTGTACCGACCACAGTGCTGACGTGAAATATCCTGTGGTAGACGGATCATGAGTTAGAGTCCCTTTGCCGTCAGGCTGACCGTGGGAGGTTCTCGTAGTCTTCCTCACCATGTAATGCAAATGCGAGTTAGTTCCATCGAAAAATCCTCCACGAAGGCAAATTTCTCCCAATACTTGATCCAGGAGTTCCCTTGTCTTCTGGATTGGTTTAAAACTAAAGAGGCTACTGAGTTGAACATTAGTAGTCGTAAACCCAAAAATTGGGTCTGCTGTTCAACGACGGTTATATATTATATAATCATAATCCTACAATCACAGAACTTCGAATCCTTATCAGCAAAAAACTCAAGTAAGTGCCATTTTAGGTCACCTTAGTTGTTAAAATTTTTATTATTGTTTTGTAAAGGATAAGCCGATGGTGCAAGATCGGAGCTGTCTGAAGGAACACAAATCTGAAAGGAATTGTGTTTCCACCACGATAATGTGAGCCCTCACACATCTTTAGCAACACGTTATGAAATTATTGGAGCTTGGTTGGGAAGTTATGTTTGTTCCGATCTAGTATTATCGGATTATAATTCATTTCAAAGTTTACGAAACTCCTTTAGATGGTGAGAATTTCGGTGATAAATCTGAAATGAAATCATATTTATTCGAATTTTTGGTGACAAGGGAAGCTTTATGACCGCGAGATCATGAAATTACCAGAAAGCTGGCAAAAGATCAGCGGACAGAACGGATGATTACTGATTAAAATTCTTTCATTGTAAAGAAAAAAATTGAGTTTTATTTTACATTGAAAAACTGAAATTAGTTCCATGCCAACACAATAATAAAACATGAATCGGTGATAAATATTTAAAGGCCAACAATAATTTGGTATAACTTCGGTGAGATGGTTCTTTTAAGGAACATTGAGAGTTGACTGTTTCCCTTTGTTGAGTATTTAATAAGCAACTTCGGTGACAAAACTAAATATTCTTTTATGAGGAAAAAGTAAGAGCTTTTTCAGTAACAAAATTTTTTCACTTCTATGATATCATCTCATCCCCCCCTTCCTTTTGCTCCCCCCGACAATAAAAATTTCTCATTTCCAAATTCCATTCAAATAAAAAATATATTTATATATAATTCCATAGAAACATCAGAGCCTCCGATGTTATTTCTTGGAAAGAAAATACCATTCCAAACTGGAACTTCCTCCAACGGAATATATCCGAAAACAAAATTTCTATGAAAACAGTCGCAGAACCAGGGAGTTCTTCCCCCATTATCCCCCGTAACTACCCCATTCCGTGGACCACGGTTGAGATCTTTATCCTCCTTCTATGTCCATTGAAGGAGATAGAATTTCATATTTCGCAACCATCCCACCCCCGCACTGACCATAGGTACATCAACAGTGGCTATTCGCAACACATTGGACAATGTACACCAGACACACGGGAGCCCAAGATCTTGTGTGTAATAAACGGTAGTCTATGGGCGATGTGGGTAACTTTGGCGACGGCCAGGCGGTGACGGGCAATCCCCCACCCCCGGCACTGCCCTAACGCCACTGCCCACTTTAGTGGCTCGCAGAGGTTCTCTTCCTTCCTATTCTGCTCCTCATCCTCTTTACGTTGTTCCTTTTGGAACATTTTTCCCCATCCCCATCTTTTTTAGCTTTTTTTTTTTCTTTCTTATAGGTGATCGTTTCGATGCACCACTTTTTTTTTCTTCTTCTTTGTTTTGGAATGTTTGTTTTTCTTTTTTTCCTTTCAGTGTTCGGTTTACCGCTCCTTTCGAACATTTTTTTGTTCTTTTTGTCTCTCCCAAAGAAGTGTTATCATCGGTCGAAGAATTTCGAAATAATAAGTGATTGTTACTAGTAAATAAGTTATCGCAAGCAAGTAAATAAATCGGATAAAGAGTTATTTTAGAAAGTGCCAGGTGTGTTTTAGTTATTCTTGAATATTGATCAGAGAGGTATAATCGTGTTTTAAATTTTAGTTTTAAATAATTAAAAATTTACATTCCGTCGTTAAATGTCAAAAAAGCTAACAAAGAAAAAGTACAACTGTACAATACGATACAAGTTCAGTAATTAAAATATGAATATAAATTTTAAATGAAATAAATAAGCGGAATGTGCGCAATTAATAACAATTTTTCCTCTATTAATAATTCGCTATTGTTGTTAAATTAACGTTTACAATAAAATAACGATACAACAACAGGTTAAGAACCGAAAAGAAAATGGAAAAATGTGTATAAACAACGATTCTTAAAACAGAGTATTAAAATAGTGATATATAAAAAACATATTTAGTTTTTAATTAGGAAATTTAGTTACTGACAGTTATATTAGTGTAACAGTAATTGAAAGAAAAAAATTTCCTTCACTTTTACTTTTAGCACTTGTTTGTTTCATGTTCGATTGAGTTGTATTTTATGTATTGTGATCAATATTAGATTTTATTACTTAAATAAATCATTTTGTAATAAATTTTTAGGCTAATTTTTTCAAGATATTGATTTTTGAATTATGATTTTTATTATTTTGTTTTTGACTGAACTACTACAGATATTAAAAAAAAAAAAGCTATGCCCAAAATAAAATTAAAAGAAATATTAACAAATAATGCTTTTAGAAAAGTAGTTTTTTATTTTTAAACTATCCTTTTTTTCAAACAATTTTTGTTTCCAAAAATGCTTTTCGTATCTAAAATCACAAAATGGGGTTCTTTTCATTTTGTACTGAAATTATTAATCAATATTGATACGTATCAAAACGAACTCAATCCGAAACTTTTCGCCTTTTAGTTATTTAAAAATAATTTTTTTTTATTAGGAAAATTTTATTAAATTAATTTATTAAATTTTAGTCATCATGATTAAAAAAAATTGTATGCCTCGGTTTTTCACTGAAAGAACAAAACATATTAATTTAAATTTACGTCATATTAGGTACTTGAAAAAAAATTTTATCCTTCAAAATCGTTAAGATATGTTTAAAACTCTTAGAAACAATCTTGTTGACTTAAATGCAAAATTTGTACTGTCGGTAATTTGTGAAATCAGTTACAAGCTCAGTTTCTTTGTGAATAGAATAAATTTTAAATATAACCATTACTATCAAATAGTATCTTTTCAAGCTAGTAAGGTAACTTGTAGAAGTACCTAACGTTAAACCACAATTTACAGTCCGCATTAGCTTTGCATTAAAATAAATAACGCAATTTCTAAAAGAAGATATACCACTGGAAGGCCTGAAAGGACCATTTCATTCAATTTAAAAATAAAAAAAGGGTGCCCTGACGACCTTCAGGTTTGAACCGGGGGCCTTTACCACCCAACACAAGTTTCTTTATTTCCTAATGCTCACCCGAATATTGATCTTCGCAACATTAAGTAGACCAACATTACTCCCACAGTAAGAAGGATAGATAGTACAAAGTAGAGAAGGAAAGAACATCTATGACTTATCCGGGATTCGAATCCGCAACCTTTCTGACTTTAGATTAGCTCCCTGAACACCATACAGCCGATCGGTCGTTACCTTACTTACTTGGCCACTCCTTCTGATTAGTATCTAATCCCGAACTCATAATACATTTCAATAATTTTAAAATATAAAACTCTTAGCACAATTGTAAAAAGTGACATTTTTGTTTTCATAGGAATATAATATAAAATTTTTGTAAAATTGTGATTTTCATAAGAATACAATGCTCTACTAACTTCATGAATCGTTGCATATACATTAAGGAATGAAAAAATTCAAGTTAACACTTAAAAGTCGATAAAGATCTCAGTCGCCTAGAGATTTATTTTCTCCATTTATACTTTCTACAGTTCTATATGTAAACTTTGAGTTAGCTACATGAAGATTCGTCGAACAACCATTCAAACAGATGACATAACGGAGAGAGAGTTCCTGAGTTTCCAAAAGAAAACGCGCGATATCCTTCATATGCAGATACACGCCAAACTTTCTTGGCAGCGACTTCAAGCCATTTATTTGGGCACTAGTTGGCCTCCGGAGAAAAAGGGATTTTCTGATATATAACCAGAATATGCGCGTACACAAAGGGGGAAAAAAATAACATATTCCTCATAGAGCAATTGATGCATATCTGCATACAGTACGCCATTTCAAAAGAAAGGAGGGAAGAAAAAAGGGCAACTTCAGGACGTTATATTCTCACAAATATATCTAGAAGACATCTCTTAAGAAAGAGTAAAAAAAAAGGGGGAGGAATGTTTTGTTAAAGGGGGGAATGGCTATTTATCAGGGAGATGGTTTTCTATTTTGCATACATGCCATATTCGCTTTTTGTGAGTGTGCATACATATATCCAGAGGAGGGCCCATAGACATCTATAGGCCCTCCACGAGGTGTGTCAAACTGCTTTTCAGATTTGCTCCGGACACTGAAAGAAGATCGAGCAAAATATATTTAAAGAGACACAGAGTAGTGGATGACACAATAAATAAAAAAAAAAACACCCATGTATATGGGGAAATGATGTATGGCGGGAAGATAGTGATGTTAAAAAAGTTCTCTCATTCTTCGCGATGTTAAAAGAAAAATTTCAGTTCTGTGCGGGGGTGAGATGGGAGGGATTCCCTTTTCATGCCCCAGCGTGTTTTTTGCAGGAAGTCTATAGGAATCTAATGGCGGTCCCCACACAATGGTCCTCCCACTCTTTGCTTACAAGAGAGACGCCGATGGACCTACACGCGCGCGTATCCCCCATAATATGCAAGATGTTGAAAGATGGGGTTTGGCTCCAAACTTGGCACCCACTAAATGCAGGTCACGAAGATATAAATCTTCGCCAATGGAATATCTGTGCATTGTCCCTCGCCAATAATGGCCCAGAGGGAGTGGTAAATATTAAATGACAGTTATGGTAATATTTGTTTTTTTTATTTTTATAGGGGTGGTTTGTCGCAGAAAACGCAAAATTCGCGTTTGTTCGAGTGAATGGGAATGCAAATAAACATGTTAATTCATGTCTGCGTGAATAAGTTTTTGTTGCAAGAGAATGAGTTTTGGTAAGATTTTTTTTTTTTTAAGCAACAGCTTCGAAGATTAAAAATGTGATTGATTTGATCTCTCTTTTTTTTTATTATGATTCATTTGTTAGAAACATATGCAACGCTAGAAAAATAAAAATTTTCATAAGTTTTTCATAAGATTTTTTTTTTCTTAATGAATTTCGTAGAGTCAATACAGTGAAAAAGAATCATTTTTGTGAAAACGTTGTTTTTTATTCTGTTAAGTTTTTAGGATGAGCCAACTTGTGAGATGAAAGGATAACACCACTCGAGTGGAGGCGGAGAGAAAATGCTACCAACTTGTGGCTTTATAATCTATCCACATTATAAAAAGTAAATAGCAAAGTAAGAAAGCAAATCAAATGCAAAATAAGTAAATAAATGAATAAAACTAATGGAAATAAGCAAACAAGTAATGCAAGTAAGAACGTAATTAAAAAATAAATTAATAAGAGAAATAATAAAAAATGAGAAAATAAAAATAAAAATAATAGGAAATAAGTACGTAATGAAATTAATTAAGTAAAAAAGTGTGTAATTAAAGTAATTTTCAATATATTATTTTCGTAGTAAACACACACATTTTCAGAGAAACTTTTTAATTTCGTTTCATAATTGTCGCTATCATGTAAATCATGCGTTAAAAGAAAAACACCATCTTATGCATAGCAAGATGATAGTATACATAATTTAAAATTATAGATTTGTTTCATATAAGGCGCTAAAACTTTGGTAATGACTGTATATTATCCTTGGCGAAAGTGCTATGATACATACTGTTAACTTGTCTTGAGCTTATAATAATGGTTCCTAATGTATTCGATTACTATTTCCTCTTATAGGGATACTAGCTCAAAACATAAAGATCTTGAGAAAATAATAAACACCTAGTGATATTTAAATAATAAACACCTAATGAGCTGATGTTATTTGAACTGATCTCCTAGTTTCAGAATATTAAGAATATTTGTATTATAAGACGAAGGACTATTTGTATATATTTGTATTATAAGACAGAATATTTGTATTATAAGACGCTTATAAATCATTCAATGTGGGTGTGATATATTAGTATATCTTTCTTTCCTTATAATATTTTTTCACAATTTCAATAGTGGGTATAAATATATTTTGTAAAATTTATTTCTTCATCTGGTATGTTATAATAAATTTTTTTATTTTGAATAAAATACCTTGAACTCTAACCGTGCATACATAATTTGAAATTAATATTTACTTTATAATAATATTTCTTTTTTTTTATAAAAATTTTAAAATAATAAACGTCTGAGTCCTGTAAGAGACGAACATTTTCAACTGCAGACTCCACAATTTAGATTCGAAATATAGTGTATAATAGAAAGATGAGGGGGAAAAAACTGAATATTTTTTTTTAGATAAATAAAATCTTAGATAAATAAAAATCCCTTATTGGGCAAACAAAATAAAGAGATCCAATCAATTGCTCAGATCAATTGATTATCTGCAACATCGGTAGTTAGCGACCTTTATTTACATCGGGAACTTCTTCCTAAGTCTCCATGATGTTGTGTACTAAAATCAGTAACAAAAATCCCTCGCACATTGTGGATAATCCCTAGGATTTGTTGGAAGGGAGGGAATATATATCCTCCCGTGAAATATCCGTCTTCGTGATCACCGTTGCACTTTCTCTCCCTGATTTCCTTCTTTTTCCCACTATTTTTTTCCCTTTTATTTTTCCAACCTCCTTCGCGTAGCATTTACCGTCGTCGCTTATAGTTGAGAACATTGAAAATGCGTCGCCTTTCGGTCGCCAGTCGAGAAAAAAAAAAAGAAATTCCCTTCTCTTCTATACTTACTCTACTTTTTCCCTACTCATACACACGCATCTATATTTTTTATCAGAACTTGGTGGAACAGTTCTCGTAGACACCATTTCAACGATATATCACTTTATTCACTCGGTCTTGGCAGCGGAGGGATTTTTATATATATTTGGTGAATACATAACGCTTTTACGGAGGCGGTTATGGTTTGTTGCGTGGCTCAAAAACGGTGAAAAAACTGGAGGAAAAAAATTCTCTTCTTTTTTAAATCACTATTCCTCTTTATAGAAGACAGGCGATTCAGATGTATTCTAAATAACTACGAGCAATTTTTTGATATCACTTTAAAATTCATTCGACACAAGACCTGTTTCTAATTTTCGTATACTAAAGCGGAGATGGCGCCGATTTTCTCAAGAAGGATGGTGGGGAGACAAGAGAACAAGATTTATATATTCATTTTGGTAATTTTATTATTGAAAATGTATTATTTTCTTCGGTTGAACTCAAACATTTCTTCATAATGGAAGGGCGTATACCTCTTTACCCTCTAGAATTCACAATAAAGATAAATAAACAAACAGAAATAAAATAGACAAGTCGCTCCATCGATGTAGTGGGTTAAGCTTTCGACTCCAAACACTTGAACCTGGGTTCGATACCCTGTGTCAAAGGTGGATCGGCCTGACAGTACCTTATATTATCAAGCTTTAGCCGCTCGCAATCTAGTGTCATGTAATGTCCTCAGCGGTTCCAGAAGACGCAAAAGCCAGGTAGAGCATGGCGGTTGGGGAGCGTGATGCGGTGACCAGGCGATTACAACCAAGTAGGATAACTTAAGGAAAATATTTACATCGAATCCAAACCAAAATAAAACAAATAAATTCAGCAAAACACGCCTTAGTAGCGTTGACAATTTTAGTGCAGCTTACGGGCAGCAATTTTAGTGCAGCTAATTTAAAACTAGGGAGAGATTGTAGAGTTTGATCCCAGAAAATGAATATATTTGGATACTGAATGTATATGAAATTCGACATAGTTGAACAGCTCAGGTACCAACCATATCGTTTGAATAGAATCAGTGGCTCTATAATAACTGTTATAAGATATAGCAGTAAAAGGAGGATTGAATCCTTGACCATTGGTATATCGTTGCATTATATACCAACTATAATTCTACTCTTACATAAGTAAAGCCTTAGCTGAAGATGAATAGAAGTTCTGACCTCCAATAGCCATCGGGATAATCATATAAGATTTTGTTCCCTTTCCAGTCTACAAGCATTATGGGGAAAATGAAAAATTCCAAATTCCTCTTGAAAAAGTTTTAACGAAGACAAGTTTGTTTGTATACTTTACTCCTAAATATTTAAATTTGATTTTATTCGATTAATTAAGTAGTATGTGTATAAGCGATCGAAAATCCTCTGTGTTTCAGTTAACGTATCAATAAAAACTAATTAACACTCAAACATCACCACACTTTTAAACAGAAATTAAACTAGAAAGAAAAAAATTACTTAAACAAAAAACAAAAAAAAAACATCTCCAGATATCGCTCAAAACGTCTTTTAATAAGTGATGTTTTCCAGAAATTGTCTAAAATCAAGTCATAATTTTCCGAATCTTAAATTGGCGTAGAATAAAATTCTGTCTGCTTTTAAAATGTGCGAAAATAAAATCCTGTTTTTTAAATAAAAAACATCTTAAAAGCCGTGTTGTAAGAAGTTATAGAGCGAATTATTGACTTCATCATCATTGTTTTTGAAGGAGAGAATTTTAAGAAGGGCCCATTTTTACAATGAAAAGCGAAATGTGAAGGGGCCGTTTTTAGAAAATAATTTGTAATGAATCCGATTTCTAACCTCAATTGCACCGAAACAGACCCCCCACAATGTCAGTCATTAAATCAATCATTGCTAAAAACCTAATATGACACATCGTTCATCTTTTTATAAAAACCAAAACCTCCAAATATCGCCATTACTTAAAACAATCGCCGATATTTATGTATCCCAATTCATCAAAACATCGGAAGAGAAGGGAACAAAAGAGGAAGTTAAATCAACCCCTTCCCCTCCTCTCTCAGGAGAGTGTTTTAGAATTTAGAATAGAATGTTTTAGTGCGAAATCGAAATTCACCGCAACGATGAAATTTCCATTAGTAAGATCTCTTCCTGGCATCAGTTCCTGTTTCCTGTTCTTTACCCTAAGATGATCAGGAACAGGAATCTACTCCTGTTAAATGGAGTCGAGAGTGAGTCGGGTGGGGGGGAGGGCGGAAGTTAAAATATTTACCGGGCACTGATGTGCGAAAGGCTACCTCCCACCCGGGTACAATGAGTGGGCAGTCAGGATTAGTGACCCCCTTCTTTATATAGAAATGGGGAAGAGTGGGTATTCATTTATGGGTCCCCATAACCGTTAATAATTCGAATCGCCTTTTACCAGAATGCCCTTCTGTCCCCGGGCACACAATTCGAGTGAAAGTGAAGTTTGTTCGATGTCAACAATGGAGGAAAGCGCATGCGCACATCAACCTCATAACTTGTTAATAACTTGAATTTGAAATTCATATTAAAATACTGGAAGCTAAAACTGTCCTTGGTTAAAATATTGTTTTTGGTTTGAAAACAACTTTTAACCTAAAATTATTATTAAATAGAATAATTATTATTAAATAGAATAATTATTATTACATAAGTCCTTATTAGATGAGTCCATAATAAGTAAGTCCTTGTGAAATGTTAAAATGTCTTTTGCAACAAAAAGTCAATTTTTCAAATTTAGTGTAATTGAGTAATTTAGGAGTATAGAAGTAAATTTAGAACACAACCATGATGCATTGGCACATGCCTAGAACAAATTAGATTTTGGAACAGCTTTAAGAACATGAATGGAACAATTTTGGACTACGTTAAAGCTAAGTTAGATCGGAGAACTTCGGAGAAAATCGAGCCGTAATTCTATCAATGTTGAAGGAAATTTATTAACAGTTTAAGAAGTTTTAAGAGCTATCGCTTTCAAAACATTACAACTTATTTAAATGAACGATTATAACCTATAATCGAATTCAGGTTTTGTTTCCTTTGTCCCATTTGCGCTTGTAAAATTCTCCTTTATGTACCTTTTTTTAGGAAAGCAACATTTTAAATGATTATATATTTCTTATTATGCCGCCTTCTAAATAAAAGGATTGATTAAATTCACCGAATAACTTTTCAGTTGAAATGATTCTACATGATTGGAATTTCTTGGTGGAATCATTTGTACTTCTGTGAAGTTATGGTGAATTTTTAATTCTACGTAGCTTTGCATTATTTCATCATAATGTCACGATTCCTTGCATTTGCAATATCTAATTATTATGAGATACGATACCTTGCAACTAGAATAGTTCTAGGAGTTAATAGTTACGGAAAAGATAAGACTGCAGATGAATGGAAATGGTTTTACTCTGAAAGATTCAAACATTATCTTCTAACGATAAAAAAAAACCTGATTCCTATCACCTAAATGAACTAGTTCACAAAATTGAACTACTAAGTTACACATTTTTTACAAAATTAGATTTGCACATTGAATTGTTGAATCGAATTAAATATACTAATCGTAAAAATAAAAAAAAAGCTTATTTGACTTGAAATTTGTACTAAGGTATACATTTATTACATTACAGTTGCGTACTGAATTTAATTAAATGAAGCAAATGTACCGGTTTATTTGGTATAAACTAAGTTATACGTTTTTCTACAACGTTCTGAATTGTTGATTTGAAAGCTCTTACGATTTGAATCACACTTCGCACAAGATAGACGTTTGTAATATTTGTAACTAATTATTTATTTTTTTAATTATATAAAACTAAAAAGTGCGCACGAGCAAGCGCGCCTCATAAAAGAAAACTTAGGCGTGTTATGGCATGTAAGCCAAGTGTTCATACTCCCGCTCTGGATAGACTTGAGCAATAAGTGTTGCACAAAAATTACATTAGAACAAACAATTTAAAATCAAATTCGAAAACTTATCCAACTTTCTCACCAGACGTAAGTCTTGACCATGACATCTGATGACTCCTCGAATCCATGACTCATGCCACTATCCATCTAAAACCATAGCCATATACTAGGCAGGAAAGCAGGCTATATATTAGCGCAACCACTTAGTTGAGACACGGGAAGAACTTTGGGGGGAATACCCCCTCGGTCATAAAATCCACCAGAAATACCCTCGCTTAACTGATACTAAAAAGGAGTATAGGGGGGCTATTGTAGAAGTTGGCGGCTGAATTGTTGTGGATGACGTTTTTTGAAACATTTAATATCAATACTCGTTTTGAAGAATGTGGCTTCTTTTAAGAAACGATAGAAATAAAATTACTCATCGAAAACTCTTCGCTCTGCTTTTACCTAAATCATTTTTACAAATTCTTTTTTTTTCTTTCTTTCGAAAAACGCTGTATTTTATCAAATTCATTTCCATTTCTGTTCGTGGTATTTTGTGAAGAGGGGTGGCAGTATCTTCGTGACGAAGAATATAATGTCGTTTGCTCTAGAACTGTCACACTGTTTACTACTCATCGATACACGTCACTGAGCAACTCGACTGTACTTGAGTACAATGTGTGCTGAACCTTTTAGAACAATTAAAAGTACACGAAGTTCTTTATTTCCATCCATTAATTCAATGGAATGTTGTACCCAAAGACAAATATTTAGAATTTCCGAAGTATCATTCAAAATTACATTTTTTAATACTATATAGTTGTTACTGTGAACGACCAAAATTGGTGTTCGTTGACTTCCAGCGATGAATGTTGACAATTACATAGTAGCTTTGGTAAATGTTCGAAATGTATACTAGGTTCAGCTAAGTGCCACTGCCCGGTATACACTTGCCTGGTATGCCCTACATCAATGTTTATTAAGATTCAGTGCCAATGTATACCTACCACTGTATGCCACTGTATAACATCAATGTATACCTAGGTATACATTTGCCCGGTATGCCCTCCAATGCTTTTTTATATTTTTCATTTTATAATAGATATTATAATAATATATTTTCATTTTTCTCGGGTGATATTTTTTTCAATAATAGCTGAGAAAAACGAAAAAAGATTAATTGTAAAAAAATATTAATAACAAAATATTACATAAATATTTTATTAATAACAAAAAAATTTGTCATTAACAAAAATATTAATAAATTATACAAAAACCTCGCATAATAATCTGATTTGCTTAAAATCAAGTAAAAATATTACTCATTTCTTTTTAAATATAAAAGCATTTTTTGGGGAAATATTTTTTTTTTTAAATCAAAACACTAAAAATGCAATCTTTATCATGCAATATAAAAAGTTCTTGGTATTAGATATTAAACGATTACTAAACCACCAATCAGTTTTAACATAAAAAGTAACACGAAAAAGTAATGAAGTAGAAACATTTATTGATATGATAATTATAAATTTTAAAGTTCAATAACGAATAATCTTAAAATTTTCCGAGAAGTAAAAGTAAATGCTTCATTGGTTTGAATCAAAAGAAGAAGCAAAAATTGAGACATTTTTATTCATTTTAATATTCTTCATCCTGACAGATAAACCTCGCCTAATTGAAGATATTTTTTAAACATGTTAATTTTAAGTGAGTTATCTGTATAGAGACGACTCTTTTAAGCGAAGTATTATATAACATTTAAAACTAAAAGTTTAATTTTATATATTTTATTTTAATTTATATTTTTTTAAACATTTCTTATTTTTTATTTGGCAAAAAAAAAAAAAAAACTGTCAGAATTAAAACAAAAAGTAGTCATTAGCTTTAAAAGTATAATTTTTACAATTTTCCTACTTTTAATTATTTACATATGATGTTATAAAAAATTTTAAATTAAAACAATAGTAAAAATTATTAAAACAGCATATGAACTTTTTTAGAATATCATATTAAAAGCAAAAACTTTTCAAGAACTGAACAAATGAAAAGAATAAATAAATAAAATAAAATAAATAAATTAGAGAAACAGTTTTTAAAGTGGATTTCATAAATATTCATAATAGTCCTTCAAATTGCCAGTGAATTTTCAATAAATTTAGGCATGTTTATTTGCATTAAAATAAAATTAGTGATTAATAATAGCTCGCACAAAAAGGAAACAAATAAAAATGTTTAAAAAAAAAATTCCATAATCTCACTAAAAAGTAGGATTTTGATGATGGTGATTGATTTTTATAATTGTTTTACTTAAAGTAATTTTAAATACATAAATCGTAGACTGATTAACAAAAATTTCGAACTCGTTACTTTATAAATATTTCCTATAATTTAAATCACAATTACTGAAATAAATTGAGCAAAATTTTAGGTAAGGAATTTTTTATAACTCTAACTTTATACTTATAATTATGTTTCTCATAATTTTACTTTTCAGATTGTACTTTATATAACTTAACAAAGAAATTATCACGGAAAAAAGTTGCTTTAGTAAAAAAACGAGAAAAAGTTATTCAAGGTTTAAAAATATACCAATATTTGCCACTAGATGGCAGAGGTAACCGATGAAGTTCAGAAATAAAAGCACGTGATTGGAAATGGGAAGAAATCATCTTATACCAACCAGTCTCTTTGCTTTGTTTACACAATTATACGCGTATGTTTGTGTTCATAAATTAGATCTGTGTATACACTATTATTGTGTTCAGTACTAATAATGATTAATTCTGAATTACAAGGAGTTGTTAATGCTGATTGATTCCGAATTATAATGAATTATTAATACTGATAATGATTAGTTTTGAATCATGATAGAACAATGTGGTGAAAGAAAATAGGGATTTAGGATATTTAAAAAAAAATTTTGGACAAGATTATTGATGACAAAGATGCGTCGTAACCAAAATTATGAATGATTAAAGCATAACTCTGAATAAATGGAAATATTTAAAATAATTTGTTATTATCGTATTTAAAATTTATAGAACAATTTTCGTGAAAAAATACTTAGGTAACGATAACAATTTAATAAAAATTTTAATAAACGTTTTGAAAACGGGTGTGTTAAATTAAATTGGCTCGTGGACAATTATACTATTAATTGGACTATGGGGAAAAATTTAATACTAAATTTGTGATCTACAGTCGCAATGCAAAAGCAATAAATAGTAAAATAAAAATGAGTAAACAAAATTATCACTCAAATTATTGCGACAATTATTTAAATTACTTGTCATAAACTTAATTGATCACATTTGAATGCTTTTAAGAGTTGGTTAACCGAACTATTGGGAAAGAACACAGAAAATCATTGAAACTATCAAAAAACCGAAATAAATACATTATTTACACGATATCTTTTAGATAATAAATTCCAAAACCAAATTTATTTTGCTAAAACATAATTTTTTTAAAAAATTGTCGAATGGATTGGAAATTATTGCGGATTGAATGTATTATGGATTGAATGTATGATTGCGAACGAATTAAATTTATAATTTGAAATATATTGCAAATGATACATTTGCATATTTCTTTTTAGAAATTATTTATATATTATTCTATACATATTTCAGTAGGCATTATTAATGGCAACTTTTTTTTAGCAGCAGATACTTATCGTTCTTCGCCCCATGGTAGGTGCATGAAAATTTTGCTCATTTAAGCATTGCTTGATGCGCTTGTGACGACCAGGCCACAGATACCCGTTGATAAGGTTGACCAAATTCACATATCAGAGGACAACACAGAGAGAGACATCCATACTCTGAGCGGGATTCGAACCCGCAGCCATTGACTTAGCGGTCCGCCACGCTATCCGCTCGGCCACCTGGCTGGCATTATTACTGGAAACTATAGTTCATAATAGAGCCTTTAAATTTTAATAAAAATTTAAATAAATAATATAATTTTAAAATTTACTTATTCATTTTTTATTATATAGTACAAAATGTAATTTTTTAATAAAGTTTCTTTTTAATCTCAAATAAAAACATATAATTTAAAATTAACAACTACATAATGATAACTTCATTTCTTTTCTGGATTTGGTGGAGATTTTAGTTGAATATAAGTAGAGTCTAGCTCACAAGAAACGAATATTTTAGCTCAACATCCCTGAATTNATTCATTTTTTATTTTATAGTACAAAATGTAATTTTTTAATAAAGTTTCCTTTTAATCTCAAATAAAAACATATAATTTAAAATTAACAACTACATAATGATAACTGCATTTCTTTTCTGGATTTGGTGGAAAATTTTAATTGAATATAAGTAGAGTCTAGCTCACAAGAAACGAATATTTTAGCTCAACATCCCTGAATTCTATAACCCCACTATGTCCTCAAGAAAATAAAAATTAATCAATAATAAACAGCTAAAAAATCTCTTAAGCAGACGATCAATAATAAAAACATCAAATTCCAGACGAGTTTAGTAGTTCTTTTATCTCTTCGAAAGCGATTCCCAATCTAAAGATTTAGTTTAGACTTTTATTGGCGATAAATATTTTATGAGCAGCTCTCATACGCCAACCACCCCCACAATTAAACATCCCTAGAGTTCCCCCTTATACATCCTCCTCTGTTCCAAAAAAAAAGGAGGTTGCAAACGAGAAATTGCGATCTTCAATTAAAGATTTTGACTCGATGCCATTCACCTGTTTTATTGGAACGTTTTTGACGTTCCTTGTCGTTCTATCGAATAAATATTCGATGTCAGAAACAATGTGGGGGGGGGTGACTATGAAGGAAAATATTGTATCGAGAGTAAATTTTGGTCCTCATCGGATGAAATTATTTCATATTTGAAAGAAAATAACTATTGATGAATTTTAAGAATTCAGTTAATGTGATGTGGATGTTGAGTGGGATATAAAATAATTGCGTAGAAGAAAGTGTTTACCTCAATGGAACGTTTTAATAGTTTTAAGGCAAAATTTTAATATCAATCTACCAGAAGAAAATTTTGATTCGATTGCTAAATATGATTTTATTTTATTTTATAACCGTTGTTGAACAGCCTGCCGAATTTTTCAGTTTACCGCTACCAATGTTCAACTCCGTAGCATTGTAATTTTGAACCCAATCCAGAAGACTTGGAAACTTCTGTATCAAGTATTGAGAGAAATATGTCTTCGTGGAGGATTTTTTGATGGAACTAACCCGCGTTTGCATTGCATTGTGAGGAAAACCTCAAAAGCCTCCCGAGATTAGCCTGATGGAAGGGAACTCTAACTAACCTGTAATCCGTCTACCACTGAGAATATTTTAAGTCAGCACTGTGGTTGATGGGAACTGGGTGGGGAATTCATTGGAAAGTAAGCGCTCTATCCTGAGCGTCAGCTAGAAAGGATTCGAAGATTTTGTCAAACACTCATTAAAATTTGTTTAAAAATTAACTCAAACGATTATCAATCATATTAACTCGAAGCATGAAAAATTACATAAATAAATAAAAGTGAGAAACTATTTTCTATAAAAAGAACATTATTTACATACTAAATTGAACATTGACAGTCCACAAGTTTTATATATAAATCATGATAAAAAAAAAATAATAATTCTAGGGTAATGTGGAAACATAAAAAAAAATCGATATTTAACATAGTATTTTCTTTCATTATTTGGNAAAAGAACATTATTTACATACTAAATTGAACATTGACAGTCCACAAGTTTTATATATAAATCATGATAAAAAAAAAAAGATAAAATAATTCTAAGGTAATGCGGAAACATAAAAAAAAAATCGATATTTAACGTAGTATTTTCTTTCATTATCCCCCCCCCCCTTAAATTTTAGAAAGTCAGAAATTCTGCCAAAAGTCGGATGAATTTAATGCCTGATCTTAGTTAACTTCACTAAAAGTTAAATCAGCTTTTACGAACTAAGTGGAATTTCCCAAAACAAAATCTGAGTTTAAATGAGCTAAACATTTCTTTAAAAATAAAAAATACACCATGCCTCATGTGGTTTCTCTGATAGGGTTGACATTTTTTTATGGGTAAAACCACCGACGATTCAACAACCTTCATTAAAATGAGGGCCTCCTGCTCATTTTTACTAGAATTTTTTCTCCTCCTTCTGAGCAAAGAGGCCTGGCACAAAATTGAGCCGAATATTTGGCTTTTTATCCCTCCATTTTCATTTATCTGTATAACGATATTTCTTTTTTGGCCTCTAAATACACAAGACTACTCTCTGTGCAGGTTTTTTTTCTCCTCTTCCTCCTAACAGTCTGCCTTTCTCTCGTTGACGCACACTTCTGGAGAGGGAAAGGGCCTCCCATAGACACTCCCGGCCCATAAATTCGTGGGCAAGAAAAAGAAAATAAAAGTGAGGCCCGGTAAAGGGTCGGTCATCAGATGGAATTCCAAGAACTCTATCCCATTAATCTCTGAGATAAGTGTTGAGTGGTAATTTGTTTGGATCATACCTAGTAAAAATGAAACATGGAAAGGGGGGGGGGCCACAGTGTCCACACCAACAGCCATGATAGGAAGAAGAAAAAATGACCTAAACCAAAATGCTTTGCGAAATAATAAGAAATAGCAGAAGAGCAAAAGAAAAAAATTTAAATTTCATTATTAAGAAAATTATTTTCACAAGAAAATTTTATTTATAAATTTTATTATGAATCTTATTTACAAGAAAATTATTTAACTAAGCGGAAAACTGAGGTCGATTTGAAAGAAAGTTGAAAAGCAGAAAATAAAATGAGGTTTTAAAGGTGGACGGATAAGGTTCTGAGGAAAAGTTCTGAAAAAGAGAATCAGGAGAAAAAAAAAAGCCGAAACAGGTCGTTTCGTCCGGTTAACGCTCCTTTCATTACCAAATCTAATGTTCTCTTTTAGCTTTGAAATTTAAAATAAAAAAATTATAATAAATAAAAAATTCAATTATATAAAACATTCCAATGTTATCGTAATGATCCTTATTACCATTTTACTAATATTTAATTGCTATTTATTAAACCTCTTTATATTTTTTTTTCAAGGTAGGAATTATTTAAAAACAATTTCCAGATTGCACCACGTGGAGAAAGTTAGCAAAATAATTCTTATTTACTAAACTTTACAACGTTAATATATTAGTGCACAACTAACATATTTACATTTTCGGAGGTTGATTTATTATAATATTTAAATGATTAACAGCCATTTAAAACTCCTGATTTTCTGTTACTGAAAATAATAAATAATTCAATTAACTTGAAAAAAAACAAACATATTTAGAGAATGAAATTAGATATTTTTTAAAATAATAATTAGGATATAAGGTATAATTTAGAGTTCACGTAAAGGAACTTTCCCCACTTCTTGCTATTCAACAAAATGATTAGGCCACCTGAAGAGTTCTAAAATTATCCTAAATTTCAACAATGACACTAATTGTAATGTGATATAATATTAATATGCAAATAATATACTTTTCAATCAGCTATTATTTAAAAATTATTTTAAATTAAAATACGTACATATGTCATTTTTGCTAACTCATTAAAAGATTAAGCCCCTGAAAATCTATTGATAATTAATGCATTGTTTATAATGATACTATCATACATTATATAACTTCATTTAAAAGATATAAAGATTTAAAAGATATACATTCCTTACTCAATCTTTCTTAAGATTGAAAATTATCTTCATGCAAAACCTGACCGAATTTTTAGCGAAGTACGTTTCAGCTTGAGTTTTTATGACGTCCGCATATTCACTATTTATTGATTTATTTTTTAATTAAGTGATTGAAGTTGCAGGATCGATTTGTAGACCAAAATAGTAGGATATATGGGAGCTCAAGGTCTGGTGAATATAGTAGACGTGATAGAATATCTCAACCGAATGCTAACAAACTTGACCAACAAATACGCATGAAACCGTGCATTTTGTTGATGTCTCTTACCGATTCGTTTCCAATTGCTGTTTTTATTCGAAAGTCTGGATTCTGCCTTGTATATATTGTGCCAATAAAGGTAAGACGAGCTCAATTTTTTTTTTCCATTATTGGGATATGAAGCCACCTGACTTAGTGGTTAAATAGAAACTTAAATTTCTTCAAAGAACGAAAAGTCACGAGTTCAAACCTCGCTTAATTAAAAAATATATATAAATATAAAAGATATTTATAATAGAAAATAATATAATAATATGTTAATAATACACAGTCCAGTCACATTAATGTGACCACCACCTACTTTCGGCGTCAACGTGAAAAAAACACTCACAGAGTGCATGTGGCAGCACATTACAGTGTAGTGTATATATTGGATGTCCTAGGGCATCGAAAAGCATTTCAGTCGTTGGCGCAATGCAGAAATGTAGCGATTTATCCGACGTCCAAAAGGGCATGATTATTGGCTTTCGGGCCAAGGGTGGATTAAGCTTAGTCTGNATGCTCCATGGGACAGATGGACGTTGGCGTATACGGCGTAAAACGTCTGAAAGCAAACACCCTGCAACAATTGCCGGAAGGCTGCTGGCTGGAAGAGGGAGCGTTATGGTTTGGGGAATGTTTTCCTGGCATTCACTGGGTGCACTCATCATTGTAGAAGGCACGATGGATCAGTATAAGTACATATCTGTCCTTGAGGACCATGTCCACCCCTACATGCAAATGATTTTTCCTCAGAATGATGGCATTTACCACCAGGACAATGAGAGATGTCATACAGCTCGCAGTGCATGTGCGTGGTTCGAAGAGCACCAGGATGAATTTACCGTACTCCCCTGGCCAGCAAACGCACCGGATTTGAACCCAATCGAGAATCTGTGGGACCACCTCGATCGGGTTGTTCGAGCCATAGATCCTCAATCGCGTAATCTAGCGCAGCTGGCCACGGCACTGGAGTCGGCATGGCTCAACATCCCAGTGAACACTTTCAGAAACCTAATTGACTTTCTTCCTGCAAGTTTCGTAGCGGTCCGCTCAGCCAAAGGTGGTTATTCTGGCTTTTGACAGGTGGTCACATTAATGTGACTGGACTGTGTATAAGATAATATAATAATATGTTAATAATATAAGATAATATAATAGAAAATTATAATATAAAAAAATTATGATATAATAATAGATTTATAATATATACATTTATAAAATATTCAGCCATTTATAGCTAGTAAATAAAACGATAAAATAAGCTTTTCCATTAAAAATTAAAAAATTTATTTAAAAAATAATTTAGTTTTTACAGGTACTCTATAGAAAAAGGTTGCACCCCCTTGGAAAAAAGTTTTAGAAATAAATTTAAATCGAAGAATTAATTAAAATATTAATTGAATTTATTTAATTAATACGAATAATTAATTAATAAAGCAATAGATTACGAAGAAAATATCGAACTTATTTAGTAGAAAAGGATAACAATAAAAAATACTTGCCTATGATTGTGATCGTAATGAAGAGAACTTGGGAAAAATTAATTAATAATTAATAAATTGAAATTTAATAAACGTTGCTAGTAATGAATAGCTTATTTTAGTTAAAATGAAAAAAAGGTATTGTAAATAAAATTCAACAAGCAGGTCTTATGTTCGAATCGTCACCCACTACTCAAAAGATCCTGACTAAGCTCATATTGCCATTTGACAAAAAGAAACCTGAGGATTGAAATAACTCTTTTATCCTTCACCACAATTCACAACATTCCACGTGTTTCGAATAAAAAGAACTTGGAAAGAAAAAAAAAACATTCCACCGTAAGTCGAAACCCTCTTTCACGAAAGAGAAAGGGTCACTGATGAAGCATTTAAAAAAATAAACAAAAAGTAGAACACACGATGAAATAATAGTAAAAGAAATATATTAAAAAAAATGAATAGCTTCCGTGAAATAGATGACGCCACCGTCGGTAAAATCCCACACTACATCCACAAAGTAAAGAAAACAAACTTGGTGGGGTCAATTGCGAAGTTGAGTCACCGTCTTCAAAGTTTTAAGGTGGTAAAAAGGCTTCATCTTAGAGATGACTTTTTTTTAAATTCTTTTTTTTCACACTTTCCACATCTGCTGCTGTCATTCCTAGCTGAATCCATCCTGTAGTTCTTTCGTTTTAACCTTTTCCCACCGAGTTGAGATCGGGTTTATCTGTTATGAGAAAGCTTTCACATTCATTTTTTTTTACACTTTACATTACTTGGGTTTTAACAAGGCGATAAAAAGTGAATTAAGTGTACACAGAAGAACGTTGGATTAAGCATTTTACAGATTTATCAAAGCAGACCTCAATTTAACGTAATTTGTAGCCAGATTTCATTTCATAAGAGGTCTAAAAAATTTTAACCAATAAATATGTGTAGGAAAAAAAATTGGGGAATGAAACATTGAATTTAAAATTTCTGGTGAAAACATTCTTCTTAAGATTTTACATATTAAAATACAATAACTCGTTTTACAGACGCAGTCATGTTTCATTAATAATAATACTTTAATGCTACCTTCTTTTGCTTGGAATACACCATGTTTAAACTAATTTGATTTTAGACTTTTTTTTAATAATAATTTAAACTAAATTTAAACTCTATTTTTTTAAACAAAGAAACAATTCACTCTATACAGAAAGATTTACATATATTGTCTAGATTTTTTCTTCGTTTTACAATTAATCATTTTCTTACATTGAATATAATTCTCAGGCGTAGTATCTTTTTTTTTTTGCATAAATAATCAAAATTTCCGCAAAAGAAATTACCTTTCGTGAACCGGGTTCACGAAAGATAATAAGACATAAAGTAAGAGACATTTCAATATAGTATCAAAATATGCAACAACAAAAAAAAAACAAGTTTTTTGTTATTTTCGTTTGAATGATCCTCAAAACAAATTCGGGGACAAAATATTTTTCATGTGGCCTTTTGATTTCAAAAACAATAAAAATAAGTCATAGCGTTAAAATCAGTTTAGGAGACAAAATACTTTATATGGATTATATTGTATTGATTTAATATTCATTATTTCATTGTAATAATTTAATATTTATTATATAGTATTGATTTAATATTGATTATATTGTATTTTAGCAATTTCACAGCTCTCGACGTTGAAAATAATTTACCAGAGCACCACTGCAACTTTGGTAAGGAAATCTTTTTTAGTTGCTTTCAAATATGATTCGCACTGAACATAATTTCTCAGAGTGCCATGGCGTTGAAGTTAGTGAAGCGTGTCACAAGTATAATGAAGGCATTGGTGTCAGACACATGCCAAATCAAGCAATCGGCACTCATGCATGGCAACCTCTACCACACACCTCAATGGCAGGCAACCTAGATATAAATCCCGATCCTTGTTTTTATAGCATAGAGGGGGGACAAGGTAAAAAAAATGTCGCTAATACAAAGAAGAGCATTGTGGGAGGACATCAGCAGAGCGGTCTGCAGATTTCGTGGGAAAACTCACAAAGCTGTAGAGTGCTTGGGTTGTAATATGAGAGGATAGCACACGTGGTGGTATCACCTTGAAGGAAGGTTTCTGTTCTAAAACTCGAACCTCATTGGCTGTTGGCTTTGTATAGCCACCTGTGGACCCCACCCAGACGCTGTTTACGTCTGGCGTAAGAGGTAAAAGTTTGATCTGGGAGGTTTGGTTTAAACCTGTCTGACTACTTCTTCTGTAGGTGAGGAAACAGATAAGGAGGGTTCATATTACAAAATTTTCTATGAGAGAGACTAATTTATGTTAGTCAGGTGAGGAGAATGGGAAAAAAACCTGTTTTTTCTTTCTCTCCTTTTCAAGTACAGTATAGAGTCTTTGATAATTCGAGGTGACCTACCTCGAACTTTTGAGAGCTCGAGTTTTCAAAACTTAATATTTAATAAATATTTCAATAAATGGAAACAAAGCATTTTTTTAAATGTTAGTATTTAATTGAAAAAAAAATTCTATTTAAAGAAAATTTACTTACATTAGAGAAACATTTTACTTCAATAAACCAAGTTTCAAAAATCATTATATTACTGCATCAGGTTAATTGTACTTCAAAATAATTGTCTGTTTTCCTGTTTAAACACACTATTCGCATATTTCAGAGTTGAACAAACAACATCACGTCGTTTTTCAACATTCAGTCATAGTAATCGTCGTAAAATCATTCGTACTAATTGTTCAACGTGTTGTATGTGCGTTTGTCATTTTTTGAGAATAAGACTTACTTTTTTTTCACTAGCTCCAAATTTATGGGGAAACTCGAATTATTGAGACACAGAAATACTGTGTGATATTTTGAGTCTCCTCTATTAATATTATTACTAAGTTAACTTGCGTAAACTTTTAACTTGTGTTAATTTTTAACTTATTTTGATTTTTCTCAGGTACGATTAGAATTTAAAGTATTTTATTAAAAATAAGAAGAGAAACACCCTATTATATTTTAACAGCTACACAATTTTAGATAAATATATTTGTACAAGGTATTGAAATAGTGCTAACCAATATAAGAAAAGAATTAGATGGCAACAGTCCGTGCACTTCTGAATAAAATATATCTTACCAGCTGAATACTCGTTCTTCGTAATCAATAAATTAGTAGAATTAATTAAATTATTAACTAACTCAGTAAATTAGGAGGAACAAATAATCAAAAAATTGGTAGTAAACACAGCGATATCATGCATAAAACTGAAAGACATGTACCAACACAATTAATAAAGCTAAAATACAGTAGTTCAAATATTTTTTTATTTATTTTGTCCTTCCCAGTGGCTTTACGTAATTAGATTAAGCAAAATAAGTTTTTAGTAGCGCATTCAATTAAAATGAGGTTTAATTGTATTTAGTATCATGTGGCATGAACTAAAATGTGTAACTGAAAGCCGATCGTCGAAATTTACCATAATTAAGTGATTTTCTTCGGTTCTTTCGGTCTTCCCTTTCGAAGGGAAGTAAAAAAAAAACAAACAGTATTGATGCAGTTGCATAGCATTGATGCAGTTTTACTACGCACCAAATATACTAATGCAATATATCGTAATAATTACTATATTTTGAAGCTATTAAAATTGCAGTAATTACTATAATATAAGTGTCTATTATCAAAACTAATAAAGCGTCTTCCAAAAGAATTGCTACCATTTCTCTAATTGCTTTATAGTTTATGTTTTTACTTCAATTTATAACTATTACAAAAATTAAGTGAGAATCATTGGTGTCAAAAATGGTGAATTCTTACTTTTCTTACATATTTTCTACAGTGACACTTGAACTTCAAAAAAAAAAAAAAAAAAAAAAAAAAAAAAAAAAAAAAANAAAAAAAAAAAAAAAAAAATTGACGTAGGGCAGTGTTTCTCAAAGTCCGGTACGCGTGCCCCGGGGGTACGGGAACAGTTCAGTGGGGGCACGGGTTCTTATGCGAGATATCTTGCAACAAACGAAAATTTCGAAAAAATTTATTTAAAAACAAGATTAGCAATGAAAATTTACCATTACGTATTTTTCTATTCGCTATTTTTTGAAGAGTTAACAGTTAATAATTAGTGGTGTCAACAGCCAGATCTGATTTTTAACTTTTGTGAATTTTTTTATAGTAAAAAATACATTTATTTTTTTATTAGTTGTACACAGCATTACGAAAAATTTAGAAAGGGTACACAAAAGTCATAAGTTCGGGAAACACTGACGTAGGGCATTGAAACTGCACAAATAACTATCGTACCAATAGCGCCTAATACTAAAATCATTGACCAAATAATTGCATGGTGATTTCTTACGTTTTTCCTAAACGAATTAGTATCATTTCTACAATGATTTCGATTTTTAGCACAAGGATTTTTATCTTAATTATTACCTATCACCAAAATTAATTAAGAATCAAAGGGATCAATAATACTGCCGTGCAATTGAAAAATCAACGTAAGCGACAAAAAAATTCAAAATTGTGATTTTGATATATTTGGCATCTTGGTATGGTAAACTACATGTTGCAACAAAATAAATAAATAAATTAAAAAAATAAAATTCAAAAATAAATTTACTTTTTATGAGTTTTTTTGAATAAATAAATAATAAATAAATAAATAAATAAAAATAATAAAATTCAAAAATAAATTTACTTTTTATTAGTTTTTTTTAATTCGATTTTAGCATTCATAGCATTAGCAATTGAAGGAAAATAGTAGTCAAGCCATTTTTCTCGGAATCAATCGTGAATCACTTAACGTTGTTTTTTGAATTGCAAGGCAGAATAGCATGGCCAGTTTTTACGTTTAAACGAAACGAATTAGTAATACTTCTTCATTAAAATTGCCTCTTAGTGTATAATTTCTTTGTATGTTTATTTCAATTTAGTTTATAGTTTAGTTTTATAAAAGGATTTTTCAAAAGCATAACTATAAACAAAATAAACGCATGGTTTTAAATAACTTCAGAAACAGTAATATGATTATTTAGTCCGCTTATGCTGCCATGTTCCTGTCAATATTTGAGTTCATCTGACATAACGAATAAAAACTAGTTAAATTTTAAAAAACGTGTCGAGGAGCCAGGATGCAATAAACTGATTTTTTATGAATGACAGCTATAAGCTAGAAAACAACACAGGCATTATCTTTAAAAATATTTGATAAAACAGAATCATCTGTTGTTTAATTTAAAACAATAGCTTGTTTTAAACCAATGAGAAAATTCAGTTTTTCAAACATGACTTCGGTACTATCTATTTGGAATTTTGAATGATTTTTAGGTTTGGGGTCTAAAATTGTCCCTTCTTGAGTAATAAGAGATACACACCCAAACTCTTCATTTTATTATTATTATAGATAATTATTATAATTATAGATACCGGCAAAAATTAATATGACGGATACTCTAATGTACTCAGGGAATATTATGAAACTATGTAAAGTTTTAATTTTGATGCTCCACGTTTTTTAAATTATTATTTTATAATTATAATATTATAATTATAATTAATACATCATTTATTATAATCAATTATTATAATTAATGTATTATATTTTTACTAATGATGTTATCGAGTATAGCTAACAACAATCTTTAGCTCTTTCATAAAAATAAAAAAAAATAAAAAAAAAAGCTGTAACAACCACTGCGATATTTGCTTCCATTTATCCATTTTGTAAAATCTACTGTTTGCTAATGCAGCTACTATTGTTAATACGTTTATCATTTAAAAGTCGTTCTTAACATTGTTCAGATTTTTCTTTTTCTTATTCATTTATTTATTTGTAACTGTGTTTATTATACACGTTTCAGAAATTTTTAACAGTAATTCTGTTATTTAGAAATTCATAAATCTCTGTTTCTATTGATTAGGCTCTAATATTCATGATAAAACTTTTTTCCTTTCTGAAAAGTGATTGAAATAATAAATTAGTATTCGAGATATACAATTAAAGTAAAGTTTTTCTACTTAATGAGTAATATTACTTACAATAACCAAATAAAGAATTAAATTTTTTTTTATAAAAACTGATATTTCAATTACTACATTGTTATAATTTTATATAACCTTAAATACAAAAAAATTCATAGAAAAAGAAAATTGATTAACGATATAAAAAGATATCGCATCAGACAACCGGAAAAAGTAATCTTGATGCGAAACTATTAACAAATTAGGACTTTTTTTCAAGAATAAAAATTAAAATTGGAAGTAACATCATCAGTGTAATAAATTTCTATAATAATTTTTAATCACGAAGCACACATTTCATCAATGAAAAATATAATAACATTTTTAAAAAATCCATTCTGTTACGTTACGTTAGTGACGAATGTAACGTAACACGATATGTAACATAAATGTTTCTCATCAGAAAGTAAATAAATAAGGTTGAAGAATGAAAAGGTTAAACATTCTAGTGTTATTATAATACCACAATAATTTAATGAAAATAACTTAACATACTAGAAAAACTGTTACAAAACTTATAAATATATAATAATATATAGAAAGAAATTGATTCACGACCAAAATTTTCCCATTTGTATTCATAAGAAAATTAGGACATAAGTTAGTGACGAATGTAACGTAACAAGATATGTAACATAAATGTTTCTCATCAGAAAGTAAATAAATAAGGTTGAATAATGAAAAGGTTAAACATTCTAGTGTTGTTATAATACCACAAACATTTAATGACATAACTTAACATAATAGAAAAACGGTTACAAAATTGAAATAAGTAATAACAAAATATAAAAAGAAATCGATTCNAAAAAAAAAAAAAAAAAAAAATCCCATTTATATCCATAAGAAAATTAGAATATAAGTTAGTGACGAATGTAACGTAACATGATATGTAACATAAATGTTTCTCATCAGAAAGTAAATAAATAAGGTCGAAGAATGAAAAGGTTAAACATTCTAGTGTTATTATAATACCACAATAATTTAATGACATAACTTAACATAATAGAAAACCGGTTACAAAACTTAAATAAATAATATTAAAATATAAAAAGAAATCGATTCAGGACAAAAGTTTTCCCATTTGTACATATTTGTACCCATAAGAAAATTAGGATATATCTTCTGCTAATGATTAAAAACTGGAATTTCAAGAACTTTATTAGTGTCATTTCACAGTAACTTTTAACAACAACGAATACATCTTAAAACATTAATAAAACAATAGAAAAAAAATAATCGATTTACAACACAGAAACTCGAATCGAAATTTGTAAACAAAATGGCATTAAAATTATCGTGATGGTTATTCAAGGCAGTAAACAAATTATTTGTTTACTTTCCTGGTAAAGATATTTTAAAATATATATTTGGATTAAAACTAAAAAACTGAAATTTCAACTATTCCACTACTGTTACTCCCCAATAACTTCTAACTACAACGCATATTTCGTAAAAATTGAATAAAATGATTTTTTTTTTCTTTTTTTAAAGCCATTTACAGCAGAGAGGCTCCTACCCAAACAAGATTACACGAAAGAATTAGTGCAAACAAAGCGGCATAAAAATGATTCTGATCGTTATTCAGCCAAATAAACAAATGGAGTAAAGATATAGCATTGAATGAAAACTGAAAGATGGAATTTCATACACTCTACTAATTCAAAATAAAATTACAATATCAGAAATGAAAATATAAATAAATCATTTCACAAAAAAAAAGAAGAAAAAAAACCTCTAATTCAAATCTACTGTTTCTTAGATTCCCAGTATCTACAAATCAAAAATGTAAACAATATGCATTTGTTACCGTGAATGCCCAAAATCAAGAGGTGAATCTGATTTCACCGGTGAATGTCAACAATCACATAGTCGCTTTGGTGAATGATAGAAATATTTGTCATATCTGATTTGGCATTAATTTATTCGCTGATGTTGTATTTATTCGATACATTAATATCTGCTGAGGATAGATTAGGAGAAACATAAGTGTTCGTAGTACTGTTTAAATGTATACTGGGCAGTGGCACTTGATCTTAAAAAATTTTTTTTGATGTAGGGCATACCGGGCAAATGTATACCGGAGAGTGGTACTTAACTAGACCTGGTATATATTCGGACCAAAGCGTCTACGTAATTGTCAACACTCATCAGTGGAAATCAACAACCACCCATTTCAACCATACAGAGTAATATATTCATCAAACAGAATCAATACGAGTCTATTCATCAAAAATGCAAACAAAATAAAATTTCATTCTGAATAGTAAAAAAATAAGATTTACCTTTGGATGAAAACTGAAAACTGGAATTTGAAATACTCCACTAGCTTTATTCCACTGTAACTTTTAAGTATAAAGCACATTTCGTTAAAAAAAATTTGATTTACAAACACGAGTTCAAAACCAAAAGCGAAAACTATCAAAATCGTTAGTCATAGCATATGTTTCGTTTCAAATTCAATACAAACTGAATCAAAGCTCCCTACCTAAAGGCCCACCTTGTGACCGAGCGGTGACAAAAACCAAACTTGCACACCTAACAGAATGTTCCACGCTCTCCCCCCACTATTCGAACCAATCCCGAAGAAGAAAGGGGGGAGACAATCCCTCGGCCCTCTTTTTGCACCTACACCCACCTACTGTTTTTTTTAAACGGTAACGAAAGACACCGAAGATAATTTCATTCCCCTTTCGTAGGGTCACAGCCCCCGTCCAGGGTCACGAGGGGAGAGATGGAACAGGGGTGGCCCCAGAATTCCCAGGTGTAGGGAGATAGTTATTTTTTTAATATGTATTTCTCATCTGCGAGATCCACAAGGAATGTTTTGTTTTAGGGTCTGCGAACTTTCCCATCCTTGCACCTGATCCTGTATGTCTGAATGTTAGTGAAAACTGTCAGAGTTTTACAGTCATCAGTCTGTTTGGAATGAAAAACAATAAAAACTGGAAGGGGAAGCAGGTTTGGCTCTTATGTAAACAATATTGATCGGTCAAGCTATGCAATGATAAAATAAAATGTCAAATGAAGTAGGATGATGATTTAAGTACAACAATTTCATTAAGTAAAACTACGCATGAATTAAGTAAAATAAAGTGGATAAAGTACAAATGAAAGCACAAAAAGCTGTGACAGGAGTAAAACAATAATAATCAATCTTAAAAATAGTAACAGCAATTATTATTTTTTATAAAGAAAATTAATTAGGATATAAAACAGCTTGTATGAAAAGTTTATTACATTTAATCAGTAACATTTTTTTAATACAATAGTAATAAGATTATTCTATTACTAAATATTAATGTATTACATACATAAACATAAAACAAGTGTTCGAAGTTTAAAAATAACATTTAATACTTTCAATGTATTAAAACAGCCTAGTGCAATATTCTGTTACACGTAATCAGGAACGAGTTCGAATAATTAATAGCACTTTAATCACTACATTATTCTATTACAATCGTACTTATAGTTAATATATTACATTTAATCTATTACGTTATTCTGTAGCAGAACAATTAATCTGTTACATAGATTAACATGGAACAAGTATTCGAAGTCGATAAATAAAAACATTTAATGTTTTAAATGCGTGCCTTCAAGCAATGTATTATGTAATTATATTACAATTGTAGTCAGGCGCGAGAAGGAATGCTTAACAGCACTTAATATGCTAAATTTAATCTATTGGGTTATCAGAAGTGATTGCGAGCCCAACTCAAAAATCATGAAAACTTCTTGAGTAAATTCATTAATGACGCATTTCAAAAAATTAATGTCCTTATAAATTTAAGCGATTGATATTTTCAAAACATGAAATTCTAAATAAATTACATGTAGCATAATTTAAATGAATAATTATTTAAAGGTTAACTTTTATCTCTAATCACATTTATTATTCTACCAGAAAAAATATTCACAAATGAAAAATATGTCAAGCATAAATTCTAGTTTTAATATTTCTAAATGAAATATACAAGAGTTTCTATGCATAAAAGTAATCGACGATTTCTTAAAACTTCTGGACCTTGGATTTCTCGTAAATAATAAAAAATCCAGAAATCCGGTTTTTTCCCGGAGCACAATCGTTATACTACTAAAGGTTGTTTTTCGAAGGCTCCATCGTAATATGAAATGATGCTTTTTGCGAAAAATAAGCTATTTTTATAACTGCTGTGAGTTGGCAACTTTTACTCATAACTGTTAAGTCAAGTTTAGCCTATCTAAAGCCAACGCTGTCTACGCTTATTTTGAAAATGGCGCAAAACGTCAATGTGGTTTTCACCGTATAAATGAAAAGCATTTGTTGTCTTATTTGTTAATATTTAAAAACTTACTCCAAAGCTGCATTACTAGGTCTCATAAAAATTTTCAAAAACTGAGAATAAGGCAGTGTTTTTGATAATTTTTATCTAGGTCGAAAAATGTCACCAAATTGGAGATTTTTAAAAATGTTTAATAACTTTTCAAATATTTAAGTTATTTATCTGCTCAAAAGCCCAGATAATTCTTCACGGTAAGATTATAGATATAGTTTAAAATCATCGCATTGCTTCAAGTGTAAGACACTTAAACTATAGCTTTTTTATGCATTATATTTTTTATTTAGAGCTTCAAAAAACAGCGTTAAAGAACACCTAAACTATTACATTTAATCTATTCCGTTATTCTCTAACAGGAGTTTCCAACTTACATGATGCCGGGGGCCGCAATTAAAAACTCCAGTCAAATGACGGGCAGCAACTTTATCAAAATTTTATATAGGACTCTTTTATGTTTGAAGGAACATTAAATATTAGCGTCAGATTTACTGTCATATACGCATATGCTAAATTGTATTCACAAAATACAAATAAAAACGAAATAAAAAGAGCAACATACACGATTATTTTTGTATTTGAATAAATATTTTCTTGGATGCCAAACCTAAGAAATAAATTTTTTTTGCACCGTTGGTATGTTAAATTTCACAGAATCGAAGAAATTAGGTTTTTTTAATGAAAGAAAAGTATTTTAAACTATTAAGATGTTTTACAAAAATTGTCCGCAAAGAAATGACAACTAATATATTTTAGATAGCGGGCCGCAAAAAAAGGCTTCGAGGGCCGGTTGGGGCCCGCGAGCTGGTACCACTGTTCTATAACAATCGTAGGCAGACAGGAGAATAACACACAATATATTCAAACTGCGCCTTCGAGTTAAATAAAACAAAATTATAAATCCATTAATTTAACGTGGTAAACGAATTCTTTGATAAGATTCATTGAAATTCGATAACTTATAAATCATTTTTAAAATCTTACGAAACAACAACACTAATAGAAAGCGGAAATCGTGGTCGCCAGTCAAGCTCTGTCTCAAATTGAGCCAGTCAAGTGAAAGCTGTCTCTTCTAAATAAGCAGACAGGTAAATTACAGGTCGCCGTGTCTCCTATTTAGAAATGACTCATTTCCTGTCAAAAACCATTTACTGACAACATAGCCCCAAGTAAGTGATGAGTTCCTCTGCACTTGTTTACCTGTGTAGTTAAATGGATACAGATTGAGAGACAAATTGATTCATTGTGACCATATGCATGTGTTCGTCCAGGTGTGTAACTGACTCCCTATGGTGTTTACATGGACAACGAATTCCCACCGATTTCACTGTGTACTGCTGACGAAACTTTTCCTGATAAAATCTGTGGTACCTCCATCGAAATTTAAACTTTTAAAGTATGGAGAGAAAAAAGTGGGTTTTGGTTAACTCAGAGTAAACCATAAAGTTGCAATTGCAAAAAAAAAATGTTTTCAAAATATCAAAATGCAAACAAATTATAACAGAATTATTTTTCTACTACGAAATCGTTAAGTAATCCAACCATCATTTGTTATCTTTTCAATATTTTGAAGAAGAAAAATGCACCGTAAAAAATTTTGGAAAAATTATTTTAAAATGTAGCGGCACTCAGGGAGCAAGTACTTTTTAACATAAATCACATTTTTTTTGCAAAATTTAAAAATCTGATGAACAGTATTTTTTACAGAAATATTTACTGTAAAATTAATGAATCATGTAATTAATTAATTAAAATGTCAAAATGGATTTCTCTAAGGGTGCCGATAAATTTAACCGTAATTTAATCCGGAATTTTTTATAGGGTGTAATGAAAAATTTGAAAAAATTTACATTTGGAAAAATTTCAAATGTGAATTAAAATAATTAATTTGATGAAATATTTCTTCAAAGAATTTCATAATTGCGTAAATTATATTAAAGTTCTTTTTCTACTTTTTAAAAAAAAAAATTTTTTTTGAATTTAATCTTAAAATTTGATTACAGTTGAAAGAAAAATAAGGGGAAGGGTGAGAATTTTTTTCAAAACATGGGAGGGAGTTTGTAATATGCTTATTTTTTGAGAAAAAGAATTAAGACCAAAAAGTGCGAAAAATATGTTTACGTAATATTTGAACGGTCCATTATTAATTTTTTGTCTTTTGCAACATTTTTTATTATTTTTACTAATTACACACTATTTTCTGACAAAAAATTTTTTTTTTTAAACTTTATTAATAAAAAAGATACATTCTAAAGCAAGAAGTATGTATTGTAAAATTTTCAACCATTTTTTAACAATACAGATTTATTATATTTTATCAGAAATTTTAAACAGTCATTCTAAAGCAAGAAGTATGTATAGTAAAATTTTCAAGCATTTTTTAACAATACAGATTTATAAAATTTTATCAGAATTTTTCGAACAGTCGATCCATACTTGAAATGTGCAAACCTCATTTTTTAATCCATAAAACACAAATAACATTATAATTTCCGATACAACTCAAAAGACAAGTGAATTTGAGTGAAATATCGAGGCAAACTTGACATATTTACTGACAGTTACAGTGTTTACGATATTTGTGGACTGTTAAAATAAAAAGGAATGAGTTCGAGGGGTTCTAGGAAAAAAAGGTACCGGAAAAAAGGTACGGAAAAAAAGGTCCCGGAAAGAAAGGTACCTGGAAAAAAAGGTACGGAAAAAAAGGTCCCCGGAAAAAAAGATACCTGTGTAGGGAAAATTCTGTAGGGGAAAATATTTGAAATGAGAAGATTAGATTGAAGCGCTTTTTGCTGTTCCATGCATGTTTTTTTTTCTTCTTTTTTTTTTCGTGTCGAGCGTTTTCAACTAATTAAAAAGGATCCCTGGAAACTTTCACCTCAAATCACGAATAAACATCCAACACATAAATCCTCCTAACTTCCCCGATTGGCTACTATAAGCCTCACATTAGCAACTTCTTCACAAAATATAATTTAAAATAGAAAATAACACATTTTTCACTTAAAAAAATTACAAAAAAAAGTAAAACATTATTGAAAAATTTAAATAGTATCTTCCCGCTTTAAAAAATAATCAAAGAAGAATAAATAAATGAAATAAAATTTTTAAAAAAAAGCGTAATACAACCAGCCCATAACCTTACCCTTCTCCTTACCTCAATGATCTAATCTGAATTATTACAGATAAAAAGAATATTCATTGAAACAGCGAGAAGCATTCATGCTGCCCAGAAAGCGACAGGGGAAATATCCCTACAGATTTTCCCTATGAAGGTACCTTTTTTACCGGGACCTTTGTTTCCGGGACCTTTTTTTCCAGGGACCCTTTTTTCCGTACCTTTCTTTTCCAGGGACCTTTTTTACCGGGACCTTTTTTTCCGTACCTTTTTTTCCGGGACCTTTTTTTCCGTCTACCGTTCGGGGCACGTAAATCAAGTGCTGTATCATAGTTTTTGTTTCGACTTAAAATAATTAAAATTAAAACGGCCTATATTATATATATATTGGGAACCACCGTAAAGCATTAAGTAACCAATAAAATTAATTCATATATGTAGTGAAAATAATATAATGATATAATAATAAAAAGAATAAATAATAATAAAGTTATTATGTAAGTAAAACTATAATAAATGCACGAATGGGTACCTAAAGCAAAATAAAATAATAATTATAAATAAATATATAAAAGCCTTGTTATTTTTCACTTATCAAATCAAAAGTTTTTCTAGGAAACCCTTTTTTTTCCCCTTTCACTTTTAAAAGCAAAACTTTCTCCGCGAAGTTTTTGATTAATTATGACCAAGTCAAACATCGGATTGAAATTTCAACTTGCACAAGTCGTTAAAAAAATGCAACAGTGGCTGTCGTTACTTATCTCACCATTTCTAGGAGAAAAAGAAAAATCAAAATCAAATCGTATTAAAAGATAACAACATCAAACAGACCTCGGACTCTTTTTCCAAGGGACAATTAATCAAGTTGCGGATGATGCCAAAATCAACAAACCAAACTTTCCCATGAATAATAATAACTGGAAAATTTAATGAGAAGTTTTTAAACGGGATGCAGCAGCAGCACAAAAACAAATAACGCCAGAAATTGAAAAACAACTTAGTTAACTAGATGGGTCTCTCGCGTTGGGCGACGAATAACGCCTGTTCCGCACAAGACAATAATCACAGCCAGCGACAAGACCAAAGAAAAACGAGACAAATTGCTACCAAATCGTGATGAGAACTTGGCCTGGTTCATTGCCAAACCAGAGAAAAAGCGAGGCAATGGGTTCCTCAAGAAAAAAAACATTTAAGACAACTTGCAGGAGATTCGGTGATGTAGAAGACCCCGCATTTGTTAAGTTTCTGCAAATCAACTTTTCGGGAGATTCTTGCCAAATCTGTTAACAGCAATTTAGGGTAGACTGTTTAGAATACTAAACAGTTTTGTATAATTTTCGTAAGGGATGTAATTACTCGAAAGATTATCGAAGGCAAAAGCAAAATCTTTTAAATGTTCCAAACAAAACGACATTATTCGATCAGAACAGACGATGTTACTTAGTACGATCGTGCTTTGACAGATTCAGAATTTTTTTCCGGCTCTTACACAAGAAATATATTCAGGTAAAATTGTCTTTCTATTGATACACACCTCATGTCTGCCATAATAAACTAATTTTAGATTATTTTTTTGTCAAATCTCATTCATTTCTGTTCTTTCAACAGTTTGATTTTGACAGATTGGACTTCGGAGTAACCAAATAAAATAAAAAAAGGCAGGGTGACTCGAAAAAATTTTAGGAAAGAGAAAGCATTTTGAAATTGGAAACTAATTTAAAATAAGGTCTTGAAAAGTTTGTATTTGAAAACTGCACAGAAAACAAGCCATTTTTTTTGTTGAATAAACTGATTTATTTTTTTTAATAGAATAAATATTTAAATAGGATACATATTACATAGGATGCATATTTCACCACAATATGAAAGAACAATTCCAGATTCTATTAAACACAGATTACCGGCTATCGATACTGCGCATAGATGTACTTAAATACGATATTATCACGATCATTAATGATTACAATGCATATCGTGTTCATTATTGATAATTATCGATAACGACACTATCGCGATATAGATAATATCGCGCAATAACGATAACTATTAAGTATGATGTTGTGAGTGCTGTTAAATTTTATTTGGGAGACACAAATATTGATCGATGTAAAAATAAGATAAAGTTAAATTGGAAAAATATCGTGATATAAAAATATCGTTATTTTTTGACAATTCATCGCGATAATAAAATAATCCTTAACAGTTATAGGGACTAACGTTCGGGCAAACTCGAAAAAGTTATCGCCAACCCATTGTTCCTTTAACCGATAAATACCCTCTAGACATTTGAAAATTATTGGCATTTAAAATTAATTATTTAATAATTAATTTTTATTAGAAAGTATGATCTGGTAATGGAGAAAAGAAAGTAAAAACTTAATAGAAAACAAAAACATCTATTCAGGAAAAAAAATCGTTACCTTCCCAAAACACTACCTCTTTTAATCATTTAAAGGAATTAATACAGAGCTGTAATAATGTGAAGGTTTGGGGTTCGATTCTTAGTGACGGCTTGAAATCCATCCAACTTCAAATGGATTCATGCGGACCAGCTTGTCGGGGAAGTTAAAATGACCTGCATGCAGTGCTGACCACATTGCCACAATCATGGCTTTGGTCAAGAAAATGTAGAACCTTAACCTCCATGGCCCCTCGGGATCACAACGTTGTTGCGGAAATGCTTTATTTCTCTTTAAGGAATTTAAACTATAATATAAATTGTTATTATTAGTTTAAATCGGTTAGTTTCAACTAATGTAGGTAGATACTTTATTTACGTCACACTACAGCTGCACAATGGGCTATTGGCGAAGGTCTGGAAAGCATCCCTGAGGATGATCCGAAGACGTGCCATCGCAATTTCGATCCTCTGCAGAGAGGATGGCTCCCCTGCTTTGATAGCGAAGTCTAGCACTTTACCGTAGAACAGTTTAACGAGGGCCGATACCGCTCGACCCTCGGTTCCTATGCAGGCTGATCAAAATGATCACCCACCCGTTTACTGACCGGTTCAACTTGGAACTGTGACTTTACGATCCGTGTCACTGCTGAACTTCAATTAATGTTAAATATAAGGTTTGTAATAAAATGTCACTCTTATAGCAGCACTTAGTTTTGTTAAATGTTAAGAGTGTACCTACAATATACAATATACACGATGCAATACATTACACAAAAAACATTAACACACAGACGTCAAAATGTAGCTCGAACTGTTCGTAAAATAAAATTTCAAGCATAAGTTATCGAGACATGTGTAAAAAGAATAAGTTAATTAGTAACAGTAAAAAAAATTATTTCAATTAAAAATACTAACTAACTTGTGCCAAAACTTTATTGCAAATTTTGTTTTCAAAATATTAGTCAAAACAAAAAACAAACGTAAGGGAATAAAACCCTCTTCAACTTCAGAAGGAAAAAAAAAATGTTTCTTTAATTCAAGAAATCTCACATTTTATATCCAGTTTTTCTTGCCGATTCTTTATTATCCTTTCTTTCAAAAGGAAAGAAGGAAAAAATACGTTTAAAACATTTCGTTCGTTTTCATTTTTTATACCCCTTCCTCCCCACGCTGGAAAAAAAAGTATTTTTAGGAGGGGGAAAGAATCCCTATTTCATTATTTTGCATCTCTAACGGACCGTATTACGCATTAATATAAAGAAGTTAGAAATGTAAAAATATTCCTTTTTTCCAGCTACCTGTGGTGTCACGGTAATTATCTACGCCAGTCTAGAACGAAAATAGAAGGAAAAAAAATTTCTTTTTTTTCGCTCGTTCTGTAATCTTAAATTTTGCTCTTTTATTCACATATCGAGCTATATTTAATTTTTTTTTCCTTCCATTTTACTACGTTGGCGTTTTTATGTTATTCCTTATTTATTATTTTGTATTACAAACTTTTTTTCCCTTTAGGGATTTTTTTCTGTCAAGTCATAAACGTAAGATGATTTCTGTCTTTTTCGAGTGAAAGTGGTGTATAAATAAAACTTTAGGTCCTTTTAAATATTGATCGTACAAATAATTGTAGTTAATGGGTGGACGACTGAGCAATTGCTGTTTGGTTTAAAACATTAATGACTAAACTTTTGGCGAAAAATGCCGCGATCAGAGAAAAATGACTATGCGTAACATTGCGTACTATGCGTACTTTTCCAACACAGGGGCCAACCATAAATGATGTCGCTTTTTCTTCCTCCAATAGTTTCGCCAAAGAGCCGTGGTAGTTCAGGTGATAGAGCGCTTGCCTTCCAATATGGTATCCTAGATTCGTATCCCAGTCATGGCTGGTTGATACGAATTCTGCACCCGGCTCGCACCGATCACACTGCTGACGTAAAATATGCTCAAGGGTAGAAGGGTCATGGGTCCTCTTGCCATTAGATCGTGGGAGTTTTCGTGTTTTTCTTCTCCATGAAACGCAAATGTGAGTCAGTTCCATAAAATAAAAAAAAAGTCCTCTACGAAGGCAAATTTCTTCGAATACTTGATCGAGAAATTCTTTTGTCTTTTGGATTGGGATTGGGTATTACAAGGCTACAGAGCTAAACATTGATAGTCGTAAACTTAAATTTGGGTCGGTTGCTTAAAGACCGTTATTAAAATTTAATATAAAATAAAAAAAATTTGACCACTTTCCTCCGTTTTCTCAGAAAGGGTCATACTGCACCCCTTCCCTTACTCCCTTGTCACACTTTTGTATTACAAAACTTTATAGTCTGGAATCAGAACACAAGTTAGAGCTCATATTTCACATTTTATTTATTTTTTTAACGATGTACAACTTTAACTAAGTTAACTATGGACATAGAACAACAATGATCAGATGTGAACTTATTTTTTAGGCAAAATATAAAAACTAATTATGTAGATATATTTACCTGATGATTTTAAATGTTTCAATTTTAAGTAAAACGTCTGATGTATTATTAATTTCTTTCCTAAATAGTATTGATTTAAAAAATAATATAATAAATAAAAAAAAAGCACGAGCTAAGTTTTATAATTAATCAAATTTTTAAAAGTTCAGTCAATTATATGAATCATATTATAAAACTATTGAGGGTTTTTGTCAGAAATTGGATTATGAGTAAAATATAAAAAATTAATGTATGGTGAATATTTTAACCAGTTTTTTTCAAGAAGTTTCGGGTGATGTAAAGGTTCTATTTGTTGCGACTAATATACATAATAACTTTTTTAAGACTTTTTTAAAATTCAAGTAATAGTTGAAAAGAAGAATTATCTATTTCATTTAACCGTAATTTTTCAACTGGTTTTTATGTTAGAAATAAGGCATTTACTTATGATGTGGGATTTTAATTAAATGCAATTTATATTTCTACCCTTATTTCAAAATTGCCTGAAATGTTTAATCCTAATTTACAATCTATTCTACATCGTTAGCATAATTAAAAGAACAAAAAAAAGGTTTAACTTTTCAATGGAAGGTAAATACGAAGTTCAAAAACTGAGCTAAAATGACCGTGAATCATACAATATTAAGACATTTAAAACTCAAACAATTAATTAAAAAAAAGAAGAGGGATATTACTTAAATTTATTTCATGGAAATTGACTAAATTCGGTCTTCTCTTGAAGAATTTTGTCACGGTTCTCAATTTAAGCCGCAAAGAGAGAGAAAAAAAAAAGAGAAGGAGAAAAAAAAACAATCAAAAGAAAAATAATAAAAAATAATCATAATAAGAAAAGGTATAAATACAATAATAGTACTTGAATGAGGGGGAGAGAAAAAGAGAAAAAATTGAGAGGTTTTTACTGAGAGCAGTCCTTCCGGACGGTAAGAGTGGGGTAGGAGGGAGAAGTTGAATTTGAAGAAGAATGAAAAAGAAAGAAACATTAAATTCCAGAAGGAAGAAAAAAAGAAAAGGGAAAACGGTAAGGCAAAGAGAAATAGGGATGAGAGGGGTGAAGGGGGAAAAAATAAAAGTGAATACAAATGAATGAGTAAAAAATGCCCGCGGTCATTTTAATAATGACACATTTTTACTTCCCCAAGGGGTAAAGTTGGAAATGAAGCAAGATTCATTAAAGATCGTTAAGAAGCTTCAGGGGTGGGGGAGGGATAGGAAAAATAAAAGAAAGCAGCGAAAATGCTAATCTGGAATACGCTAAGATTTTTCATCTTTTTCTTCTGCCTCTCAATCCATAGGCTGCCCCCTCCCCCACAACAATACAGAGGGATAATTTTTTCCCTCCTTTCTTTCCAATTTTTGTCATTACTTCTTTCTCATTGCGGTTTTTTTTTTCCCCCTTTAAGGATTTTTTTTTAGCTCCTTTACATATATATTTCTCTCTTTTTTACATGTGCATGTTATTCTTTTTTTTATTTTATTTTTTTCATTATTTTTTTCCTTTTCCAAAATGTCGTGTTTTGAATACAGGAGGATTGTATTGTTTCTAAAGGAGTCGGACTGTGGGGGCTGTTGCCAATTTCTTCTTCCAAATACATCAAACAAAAGGAAAAACGAAAAGACTCGGTGAAACGGGAGTTAGAGGGCGGTTGGAACACAAAATCAGGAGAAGACAGATTGGTAGGGGGGGAGAGAACAGAAAAGGAGCAAAATACATAGCCTAACGGTAATGAAACAAAGCCCTAACAAACTAAGAATAAGAAAAAAAAATCTAATTTTATTCCTTTTTCTTCACCCCCCCCCCTCATAACAATAAGACGAATGACAACGCAAGACCAAAACGAAAAATGAAATATGGAAAAAGGACTTTAAAAAAAGATTATTTTTGATATTCAAACTCCCCCACACCGTTATAGACCCTTTGCTATTCCCCCTAGTAAAAATTGAGCGTTCTAATTGGCTTTCACCCAAAAACTTTTTCCGTCCCCCGCCCCACGTGATTACAAAGTCATCACGTGAGGGTTTAAATTAATGATAACCGGTTCAAAATCAGATTCAGAACTTCTAGAAATACATATATAGAAAAGTATAAGGAAAAAAAGAGGGAAAAAGAACAAGAGAGGGGAATTGTGGAAACAAAACCATATCCATTCCCTTTTTTCTCTCGTAGGGGAGGGGTGCGGATGAACAACTCGTCGATTTTCTTGTATTGTTTTCGTGTAAGTATTGCTCTCATCTATCAAAATTAAAAAGAGGCGATTTATTTTTTTTTATAACTCCATTATTATTATTCATATCGCTTGAAATTTTCTGCCGTCGCCTTTGCGGGGCAAATAAATTCGGGGCAAAACTCATAATGAAATCATTATAAATAGAAAAGCGCCATTAGGCATATCTCGTAGTTTTCTTAGAAATAATGCGGAAGGGGAAAAAAAATATCCCTCCGCATATAAAGTTTCCCTCACAAAAGAAAGTGATACATGGAAGTGCTCGACCCAAAATGAAGGAAAAGTAATTATGGCGACCATTTTTTCCCAACTTCGGGAAAAATTCTTTTGTGATTTTCTCTTCTTCGAACAAATTAATAGATCTCAATTTTTGCTAAAAAGCTAGCATCAAACGCATTTCAATTAGCGCAATCAAAGAATAAATAATATTCGACCTTATTTTGAACAAAGAGAGCGAAAAAAAAGGGGATTTTTTCCTGAGTATTTCTGGAAAATTTATCCTTTTATGATTCCGCGACAATTATAAAGAAATTGATGCATTTTCAGTTCCAGGCACTTAGTTTGGGAAAAGGGGAAACAAAACGATTGTCTTCCTTTTTTACAAATTAAATTATTTAAAGAAAATTCCAAAAAAAATTGATAAGCAAAAAAACTAAGAAAAAATTAATACCATTTTAATTACATTACCACACACACACCATTTAGCACGAATATTTATTAAAAACTAACAATACAAGAATTTCCCACAGTTCAATTAAATAGAAAACTAATCAATAATTCATCATTACAGCAGTAATTTTTCCGCAATTATTATTATTCTGACCTTATCATGACCTTATTTCGAGAGGAAAAAATTAGATAGTCGAAATTTTGAGTAATATTAACAAAAGAAATTTGATAAAATTTTCAGTACTTTAATAAAATATACAAAGTAGTTTTGAATAAGTATTATAGAGTACAGATTTGGAAAGTATCGCATGGAAGAACGGTAATATTAATTTAAATTTAGTGCTTCAGTTAAACCTAGAATCACAAATAACGAAAAGTAAACGAAACAGTAAACAAAATTGTCCAAATATATATACCCTGTTCCAAAAGTGCACAACTAAATAAATTACTCAACTAGAAGTACACAACTAACTATAATATGTACTAAATAATATGATGCTAAAAATTGAATTAAATAATTTAAAAATTCTTAAAAAAACTCAAAATAAATTTTTACAAAAATTAATATTTACTAATAAACAAAATTATAAAAAAAATGCTCTTATTTTTTTGGTTTAGTTTCATTTGCTTAAAAAATCTAAAATTGTATAAGTTAAAATTTTTCAGATCAACTTAAGTTTATCTTTATCACTCTTGTCTTCTCTCTTAAATACTGCTAAAACTCTATTTATTTATTTACAATAAAAAGGAAGCTTAGAAATAATTAATAAAACAAATAATAATAACAACATAAAAATCTTTCTTTTTCTTTTTCAATTGTTAATTTTTATTATAATTTGAACGCACACTTTATAAATGACTTCTTTCTCAATTATATTTACTAATCCTAAAGTTAAAAATTTTAATTTGATTTGATTACACTTCTTGAAAATTAGACGCTCACTCTATGAATTATTTTTCATTAATTTCATAAAATGTAATGATATTAAATTACATACAAACATCGATAATTTTTCATCAGACACATAATTTTTTCCCCCTAAGTAACGATACAATTTAAACAAAGTGTATTACATTTCATGAAACAGATAATAATCACGTATTTATTTAATTCTTCTTAATGCAAGTTATATCTTTAAAAAAAAATTATTGAGCCAGAGGTGTCAAAAACAGCTTACCGATAAGAATTTAAAATAAACATATAAATTTACACTTTTCAAAAATAAACGAATTTGGATCGCCCAAGAAGATAGAGAGAGATATCAAAAATATAAATAAATTCCAAAAAGCAGGAAAAAGGATAAAGGGGGAGGGGGTGTATAACAGGAAAACCTTTTAGATCCCTGAAGCAGCATCGCTAGAAGTAAATGCTCATCCGTGTAAGAGCCAAATAAAAAGCCAAATACTGGTGCGACATGTAAATGGCGAGAAATCCAACACCTTCGGGCTACCTTTTAACGAGCGAGAATCCCGCGTTCATTTATTGGTGCACGCACAAATGCACGCACATTTTCCTTACATGGTCAGACATGTATGCATAGATATTTTCTCCTCTTGGTACACGTAGGGAATAAGGTGGGTTACGTATAGAAAAACAGAATGGCGAGGAAAAAAATCCAGAAGGTAGTTCGAATAAGGCATTCGTGCGAATATGGAATATATTGAAGTAAACTGGTGTAAGGTATGGAGCTAAATATTACTTAACACGAAAGAAAGGTGTTTGGAGTTTATCTCCAACAAAACAGACTCAAATCATTTCCCCGCAAATCTACTTTATAAAATTATATTGATATTATAATTATTTTTAAAAAAAATATCATTTAAAAAAGAGATTATTATTATTTAAAAAAGAGGTTTTTTTCCCTCTTAAAGAAGGTCAAGATTCATCTGACTTTGAAACCCTGAGTTTGAACCCTAGTCACATGAGCTGATCAAAAAAAGTTGTTTTAACGTTTCATTCGCTTAACTCAAAACAAGTTACTTTTAATTAATTTTTCCTTCAATATTTTTTAAATGATTATTAAAAAATTGTTAAGTTTATTGGCAATAATTTGATACCAGTAGCATGCATTATTATATTCATTACAATATTCATTTATGCCCCATAATATTCATAAACATTATAGATATCCTTGAATACAAGATATAACGGATAATAAATGAATTATAACAAACAAATGAACAAAACCATTTTAAATTATAAAAGTCTATTGGTGAAAGTTAATTATGAATAAAATTACAAAACATTTAAATAATGATAACTTCAGAAATAAATTAAGTAGATTATTCGTATAAAAAAATTAAAATTCGTGATAGTTAGATTTCAATGAGATCTCGAGATTATTGCACGTAAATAAATGAAATAGATATATTACATAAGATCAAATCAATTAAATTTTTTTAAAAATAGTAATGCGTATTAGAGATAGTTAGATATCAATAAGGATTCAAGATCATTGCTTGTAAATGAATGAAATAGATATATTATATGGGATCCAATCAATTAAAATTATTTAAAATTAGTAATGTGTATTAGTGATAGTTGGATGCGTATCAATGATAGTATGAATGAGGTCTCGAGATCAAATCAATCAAGATATGGGATGAAATCAATCAAGATTAGTAAAATGTATTGATGAAAGTTAGATATGAATGAGATCTCGAGATCATTACAAGTAAATAAATGAAATAAATATATTATATGGGATCAAATCAATTAAAATTATTTATAACTTGTAATGTGTATTAATGATAGTTAAATACCAATGAGGACTCGAGATCATTGCATGCAAATAAATTAAGTCGACACATTATATATGAACAAATCGATCAAAATAATTCAAAAGTTAACTGTTTTGATAGATAGATAATCAAAATTTTTTAAAAGTTATCTAGATCACTATATACAGGTAATTATATAAATAAAAGAAATACGTTACATGACCATCCAATAAAACAATCAAAACATTTCGAATTAGTCAGGTATTTTAAAGACAGTTATATCAATGAGATTTCGAGACCATTATCATACGGACAACTACGTAAACAGATAAAGTTGATATATTAATAACAAGTCTACCAAATTAGTTAACAATGGTTAATTTCTTTGGCAATATACAGATACCAATATCATTCTCGTAAACATCACAGGTTATCATTTGTATAGTAGATAAACAAATATCAAGAAGCTACCAGAATAGTAAAAACTGCACATAATCCGGTAGTACCCAAAACGTGGAAATATCAGTAAAACGTAGCATAAATGTAAGGAAAACTGGAGAGGGAAAATTTACTACCTTTAGAAATAGTAGAAAGGGAATAACCTACTCATTTTTTCCCCTTTTTTGAAGTGAATAGCTGTATGTTTTATGTACCAACTTCTCTCTTATATAACCTCAAGGTATGGCTTCGAATAAACCGAGGGGAAATTGGATGTCGGCCTTTAAAAAATAAAAAAAAGACCGAAAGAAGGGTCTGTTGGTGAGGAATATAATAAGACATAAAGTTATAAATTTTCACGCTTTGGTAAAATGTATTTAAATCGAAATATATATTTTTATCCATGGAAATATATATAGATATGCATCATTTGAGAGATTGTATGTTCAGTGCATAAATCGGATCTTTTACTTAAATTGGCGTGGTATTCAAATATACATAAATGGAATCTTCTTTAAGTACCACACACGGGGTGGGGTGGTCCGTAATTAACTGTGTAAATAAGCACCTATTCTTAAAACTCACCAGACGTATTAATTAGAAAAACCACGAAATTAGAAAAACCACGATAGCCGAGAAAGAAACAGAAAAGGAAAAAATAAATAAAGGTAAAAAAAAAAAGCTAGAAAACCCGCAGTGGCCAAAAGAGACAAATCAGGTAAAATGCATTCCATCCGCTATGGAGAGGTGGAGAGGATTTCGTGTCGTTCACAAGGAAATCGGCATTCATACAAATGAAACAAGATTCCTAAATTTTATTCCCAGTGAAGTAGCAAATGAAGTTCAAATCATCAAGTATAGCTTCCCACTGGAAAGGTTCTGGGTTCAAATCCCTGGGAAGGCATGGATATTCGTTCATTCTCTGTGCTATCTGCCCTTAGTGTGGGGGCAATGTTGGCCCACCTAATAGTGTGCCCCTGAAAGAGTGGCTAACAAATCTGCCCTCTAAAATGCTTGTATTGAAGAACTATTAACATAGGTGGGCATTGGGAATTAAAAAAAAAAAATATCTTCCCACTTTAGTTTCTTAGGATAATTCATTTAATGGTTGTTTTTTTTATAATTAATATTAATTTAATTATACATTTAAAAAAATATTAAATTTTAAAACGGAATTTAAAAATAAAAACTTACCTATTTTGGGTAACATTTACTTATTTAAAGGAAAGTATTAGAATAAGTCCGTATTTTTTAACAACGTCTTTTCCTAACCAAATAATAGTCAAACTGAAGGAGAGTTGATAATGACAGTTAAACTGAAGGAGAATTGATAAAGATATCTTATTTGATGAGATCAAGAGAAGCCGCAGAACCAGAATGACCACCTGATTATGATGGTCAAAAGATGACCGCCGGAAGTCTGCAAACTGTGAACAACTTTGCAATCACAGGTGATAATCAGGATGTGATTATCGAAAGAGGAAATAGTAAGAAAACCATAAAAGTAAACAATCATTCCACTTTTGACAACTTCGATTATTTCCACTAAAATGTTTGTTTTGTCATTCACCATTCACTTCAAAATATTGATAAAAATATTCATTATGTTTCAAAGTTATTAAAATTTAAAATCCTCACGGGAACCGGTCAAATAATACATAAGCATGTTTGGACTCCCCCTCCCCTTTATCAGCAAAAATAAGCAAATCATCCTATCCTTATGTAAGTAAGTTGCAACAACACCTTCCCTGATTTTTGCTTTAAATTTGAATCTTACTGTAGTCATCTAACTTTAGGATTAAATTCAAATAAGAACTGTAACTTTGTTTGAAACATAATGTAAGTTTTAACGCATTTAAAAAAATATTTAGAATATTCTTCAAGTTTTTTTTTTGTTTTTGTTTTTTTTTGTTTCTTTTTTTTTTGTGTGTGAGTGTTTTTATTCTGTGCTTGAAATTCTTCACCTTTGAAACTCTTAGTAGAAATTTTTATTTCCAATTTTTTCTTTCCCCGATTTAAACTTTTATTCTAAATTGGAAATTTTTTCGCGTGAAAGTCAAGTTCTCGACATTAAAGTTGAGCAGCATTAATTAATTTGAATAACAATGGCAATCTCGGGCACAAAATTAATGAAAATGTTGCGCATTAATTATTTGACCAAAGATGACAATTTAAACAAACGATATTTATTTAATGATTTAATTAGAGCCGTGGTGGTTCTGGGGATAGAATAGAGCATTCGCCTTCCAATGAGATGAGCCGGGTGCGAATCCCAGCGATGGCTGATCGATACGAATTCTGCATCCGGCTCGCACCAACCACAGTGCTGACTTAAAATATCCTCAGTGGTTGACGGATCATGGGTTAGAGTCCCCTTACCGTTAGGCTAACCGTGGGAGGTTCTGCGGTTTTCCTTTCCACGTAATGCAAATGCGGGTTTGTTCCATCAAAAAATCTTCCACGAATGCAAATTTCTCCCAGCACTTGATCCAGGAGTTACCTTGTCTTTTGGATTGGGTTCAAAATGACAAGGCTACTGAGTTGAACATCGTAATCCCAAAAAATTATGTCGGCTGTTCAACGACGGTTATAAAATTATTTGATTAAAATCAAGAAACTATAAAGAAATAAATACAAAAACAATTAAGAATTTAGATTATATGAGAGATCTAATAAAAAATTTAACGAACTATTTAATCTAAAAAGGTTCAGCTGAATTATAATAAGAGCCATGCCTAACTAACCATATATTTCGAAAGAGCTTCCTTACAACAAAATACCAATATCGATTATTTCATAACGTATCATCGATAAACCGCAGATCAATTTAGTTAATTACAATCGCTTTGTCCTTGCCTTCCTCGATTCACATCAGAACAAAAGGGAATGGCCAAGAGGATGGAAGGTATGCAGGGATGTTGGAATGTAACATTTATATTTAGGGTTGTCACAAGAATTGAAGGTAATCTTATTGCTTTCGGCAGACGACTCCGCATAAAACAATCAATCAATCAATGGAAGGACAATTCAATTCAATAGCAACACTTCATGTTATCTGTCTATAGGACCTCTTTTTATTCTTTTAGAAGGTTTTTATTTCCGCTTTCCGAGTTCCACCATCCCCCCCCCCCTGGGGGAAATCCTCATACACTGACACAATTTGTTCCTTTTTATCTCTGGATGAAGTCGGTTGATTTCGTGTAAAGAATGTTTCGACTCAATGTAAAAGAACGTTTTTATGAAGCACCCTGCTGATAAATTAAATAGTTTTCGATGAAATATATACAGGGATAAATTTGTTTCCATTGGGGACTTTTTGAGGGGAACTAATCCCTGTTCGCACTCCACGAATAAGGAAAATCGCTGAACTTTTCCTGGGTCAATTAGATGGTAAAAGAATTTAAATTGTTTTGAAACACATTTGCTAAGTTATTTCTATACTTTAACCAATATACGTTTGAAAATACTGTTCGACATTTTACACAATATAATTTAGAACATTCTGTTTCTTACTAGAGCTTAAACATTCTATTCTACAACTATTTTGAACGCTTTTATGTCCATTTTCCAAACTTCATTTCTTCTCTCTTACATTCTTAGAAAACTCGGTTAAAAGTCATACAACAATATCGGTAGTTCGAAAACATAATACGGTGAAATTTTGGTGTACTTTTAATAAGGTATTAAATTGAGCCATATATCTGAACCATAATGTCGAGTCGTTGAGTTTAAGTAGTACAAATAATAAGATTCAAATTAGCAACCTTTCAAGATTGACGGAAATTTTAACGACCTGATGGCTTAGCACGCTCTTTCTAATAGTGAAGGAAAAGTTTTATTCAATGAAACAACTTATTGCACCCTGGTTAATTATTTACTCATCAATGAAATACACATAAGAATAAATTTGTTCTTTTTAAGTATTTGAGTGAATAAATCCCCGTTTGCGCTAAAATAGAGAGAAAACTGCTAAAAATCAGCCCTGGGCAATCCAATAATAACGATACATAAATTTTTCGATGTAAATTTCATAATTTAGCCCTTTAACCTTCATAATCAACTTTTACAGTTTAATCAATGTAACTGTGAAAGTTTTTTTTCTTCTTTTTTTATACCTTAACCTCTTGAAATGTGCACATTTTATTTTACATAAAGGAATTTCATTCCGTTTTACAAGCTTTACCAAACTTTCCATAGGAAACTTCTAATACAGTGACTCAATTTAATGCTTTTTATTTCTTGATAAAGCTAGAGAAAAAAAAACATTTATACTAAGTGTAAAAGAACAACTTTATGAGGTGTCCTGATAAATTAAGTAGTTTCAATGCAAAAAATACAAGCATTATAAAAATGATGATCCAAATGATAATATTAAACTACTTTTAAATTGTAATTTTGAAACAAAGTCTTGGAATTTTGAGCTTAACAGTTTCCGGTTTTTCTAGACATTAATAAGTTGAAACTCCTAAATTCGACTACCTTGCTTTTGTAAATAACTGAAAGCTGAGCAATCCATAACTTGACGAGAATTCCTCAAAAAATTCTTCCATTGGTCAAAGGAATTTAAATTCATATTTCAAATTGGAAATTTTCTATATTTGTTTTACTTTTTATTTTAGACCATAAAAGTTTGCAAATATTTTCAACACTTAAACCACATATATTTTTAAAATTCGTATTTTTATGCACAATCTTTTTTTGCAAAATCGTGTTCACACTTCAACCAATACAAAATAGTACATTTTGTTTTGCGCTTCAACTAAGCACAAATTAGAACATTTTGTTTAACACTTTTACCAATGCAAATAAATTTTTTTCTTACATATTGATCAATACAAATTATTGAATGTTGTTTTTACCCATTCTACAATATTAATTTGCAATATATTATTTTACATCTCAACCAATTACAAATTAGTACATTTTGTTTCACACTTTCATTACACTACAATAACATTATTTCGAAATAGATAACAGTTTCTCCATTGTATGGTAGAATAATGAATGTGTTGCCATCTTCATCAAATAAATAAACATTTTTAGGAATTCTTTGCCAATAATGCACCCAGGAAGCAAAAACAAAGAAGATGTGTGTTGTTAGGTGATGAGCAAAGAAGAAATAATCGACCTTTTAGTCATCACCCTCCCCCAGCCAATCAAATGCCTTTATCGAGAGATTAACCCTTTGTGGCCGCGGGGACTAAGGGGTGCATTCTTCACTGGCAGTTATTACATCCGAGAGAGGAAAAGAACGTGACAAAAGAGGACAGGGGGTGACCAGGACTCGATCGTCTGTCACTCCAGGCTATGTCACGTTTATTATTAGTCTCTCTCTCCGTTGTGCGGACAATCCAGTTTTTCTCTCGAATAAAGAAGAATCATCTGGGAAATAAGGATTTTAGAAACATTTCCCCCCCTTTTTAGAAGGTAGCTAATCACGTAACTAACAAAAACCGTGTGAAATTTAGAATGAAGTTTCATTGGAAATTTTAATTATTAGCTTTTATAAGATTAAAATGCATTCTAGGCGGTGCGATGTGAAAGAAAATGGCCTCTTGGCAAAGATGTTTTAACACAGGATTTAACAGAATTTTTAGAGAACCTGTTATAATCAAAAGTATTAAAAGGTAAAAGGATGAACTGGGATGGTCATATTCTATTTTATAACTGTCGTTGAACAGCCGACCCAATTTAGGGTTTATGACTATTAATGTTCAACTCCGTAGCCTTGTAATTTAGAACCTAATCCAGAAGACAAGGGAATTCCTGGATCAAGTAATGGGAGAAATTTGCCTTCGTGGAGGACTCTTTGATGGAACCAACCCGCTTTTGCTTTACATGGTGAGGAAGATCATGAGAACCTCCCACGGTTTGCCTGACGGCAAGGGGACTCTAACCTATGATTCGTCTACCACTGAGGATATTTCACGTCAGCACAGCGGTCTGTGCAAGCCGGATGCGGAATTCGTATCCCAGCCATCGCCAGGATTCGAACCCGGTTAACTTCATTGGAAGGCGAACACTCTACCCCTGAGCCATCGCGGCTCGGGATGGTCATATTGCCAGAATGAATGAAAAAATATTCAGTAAAGAAAATTTTTGAGTCTTTTACTAGTTAAAAAAGATGAAGATAAAAACAATGATGGCTCGATTCTGTGGAATTAGATTTTAGAGACTGGGGTAAAAATAAGCTGGCAGTCTTGGTCAATAAAGTGGACAATCTTCAACGGAAGGTCTTGGTTGAAGACTGGCTATCTGTCTGCAAAGCACATCTGGCCCTGGCTATCTGTTAGCGCCTTGCCAATTATGATGATAATGAAAATGTATTCCAATTGTCAAAACAGCAGTTCAAGACTTTATGCTAAACGTTGTTCTAAACACGGACTGTAATAGAAGTTAGTTTGAAGAAATATGTGCTAGTTGGTCATTTCCGAGTAATTGTTCTAATATAACAGGCCTTAGCATATTGTGTCATAGAAAGCTCTTTGACCAGAAAATAACAGTCAGTTATAAAAGTTTATTTGAGTCAATATGCTAGTAAGTCAGAAAATGTAGTTTGTCATATTACCTCCTTGACCTTTACGGTTGACTAAAAAATATTACGTAATGGAGGACTTTTAATGCATTTAAAAAAAAAATATTCCAGTAACAGCTATTTGTTGGCCAAGGGGTTCATAAAGATTAAGGACTCATAATTTCCAAACCAAACGTAAAACGTCAGCAATAAGGTCAATATTGCAGCACCGACTACCACTTGTTTCTAGACAAGCGGGGTAAAAATTATGACCGAGTGGATTTCAAGCCGCCTCCCCCAAGAATATAACTCTGATTCTACGCAACTCTTTAATGCATATTATTGACAGTAGTAAATAATAGTTAAATAATAAGTTTTTTAGTTTACTTATTAGTACTAAGAGACTCATTAACTGATAAAAAAAACGATGAAAAAAATAATATGATGAAAATAAAAAAGGCTCGTTCCTACACAAAAAATTTCGGCACTGGCAGATAATGTTTTTTTTTTTCCCTTTTTTTCTAAATTCAGTAAACTTCAAATAAATCTGTAAATTTTTTTTTCCTGGAAATTTGGTTACCACCTGATAAAACGATTTTTTTTTTTTAATTATATATTTCAGTGTATTTCGTTACCAATTGATAAATAAAAAATAGTGATTTTTTTTCCTCAGTGAATTTAAATACCGCTTGAGAAAAAAATAATTGAGTGTTTTTTTTTCCCTCCGTAAATTTCAGCACCACCTGATTTAGAAAGAAAAAAAAACATATATATACTTAGTTTCACATCATTCTACATGTCTTAAACCAAATTTAAATTTAAGTAGTACGATAATATGTTTCAATCCTGAACCATATTGAAAGCAAATTTATTAAGGTTCAGCACGTACCTAAAATTCTAATAGCGTAGTAATGATTAATATTGACATTTAATGTAAAAACGTAATATTTCAGCAAATGTAATATTTCAGCCAATCAAAAGAAAAACTTTTAAATGAGCATCAAAACACGGCATTCAATTTAAAATGAGATGAATGCGTTTTTTTTCTTTCTATATATTCCCAACAATACATGAAGAATCTAATACATATGAAAATGATAAATCTTTCAACGAGCGCGACCTCTTTATGAGTCAATGTTCACCTTTCATTTACCGCCACAATTGATATCACCCACAAAGCGATCTTCCTTATTCATAGGTGGATAATATTAATAGTCCTTTTCTTAAACCCGAAAGACAGGCGCACATCGGAAAAAGCCATTAAATTCAAATTCGAATCCAAAAAGAATGGAAGAGGTAAATGGCAAAAACGAAGACGCATCTCCCAAAGAAAAAAAAAAAAAAGAAGGGAAACGAATTCGCCTAATGGGACATGGAGCCAAATCTGGCGAGTAGGGCGGATGAATCGAGAGAATAAATAATCCAAAAATATAGCAGTTGATGGTTTTAGCGGACGTAGACAGAAGAAATATATATCCCCCTTTTTTCCTTTTCCCAGGACCGGTGGGGGGATAAATCTGGGAAGTGAATCAAACCACCGTGGCGAGTGTGCAGGGGCTAATGTAGCGCATTCAGTGCGCCCCGGCACTAACCGCTGTTTCCAGCCGCGCGGACCGAAGCTGGATACGGTAACCTAGCAATAACTTCCAGCTCAGAGCTTGGCATGACAGGCTGTGATGGATTGGCACTTCGTTCTCAGGAACACACCCCTCCCTTCTTTTTCTTTGTTGGGATGACCGGACCTTCTCTTCAGCATCCTTCTTTTCATCTTCTTCCTCCATCCCTTGATGCTGGGGAGGAGTACTCTTTCTCCCTTAGTCATCTCCTGTCCATTTCCAACGTAGGGTTTGAGTCAAAAGAAAATCTAGTGATTTCAGATATAGAATAAATGTAAATATGCCATATCCTCCTTATATTAAAGGACATAACTTTCAAAAGATTTCCACCAAATTTAGTGTAATGGATTTTTTGAGAATGATAGATTAATATTTTATTCCGGTAAACAATGATTATTCAAAGAAAAAAATATGAGAAAATTTTGCTTTTTTGAGAAATATGTTTTAACAGAACAATAAAGCTTCAAAAAAAATAATTTAAAAAAAAATTTAATATTCTAAAGAAGAAAAAAAGAAAAACGCTTAATGACATGCTCAATCAAATTGCTACATTCTTAATAGAAATAGTAATTTCAGAAAAGAGTAATTTTAATCTGATACGAAAATCAAATGAAAATAACAAAGTATTAGAACAACAAAAACTTAAAATATTCAATTTATTAAAAAGAATCAACATCGCTCAACAACCTAACACTATTGTGACGTAATTTAACTAATTCCATGTTTTTATTAGCTGAATAAAAAATATTTTCCTAAGAACGCAAGCATTTGTCCCGAATGAATTTGTAAATTCGCCACGTGTGTTTAACTAATATGCGTATCTGTTTCATATTTTTTTTCAGATTGATATCAGAAACTGTTTTTAAATTTGGTTGATTCGCCTTTTTCTACTAATATACGTAATAGTTTCATATTCATATTCCGATTAATTTCAGAAATTACACCGAATGTGTTGAATTTGTATGTTTCTTACTAATAGGCGCGTCTGTTTCACATACGTGATCATTACTGTCGATATTCATGCCTAAAATATTTATAGATGCTATTTTAAAAATTATGAAATGAGTGCAGAAAGATGCTACAAAATTAAAGCGTTACTCCTTAACTCGATATTACTTCCCGTTTATTTTCTAGGTGAGAGATGTTATTGAGTGTGTCAATTATTGCTGGAACATTGGAATAAAAACTTCACATAGGGTGAAAAATTCTCGGAATACTGAATACTTGAGTGATTAGCCATCATTTCAATACTCCACCAGGATACTTTTCCTTTAAAAATCCGACTTTTTCAACGTTTGTGTTGCATGTAATAGGATATCGTTGCATCGTGCAATTGCACACTCTCAGAAATTAAACTCTCACTTTTGACGACTGATTGACGGAATAATTGAGCTATCCATCTCCCGTTAATTATGAGAATCATTTTGTCACGAAATCGTGTATTTTGTGACAAAATGCGAAGTCTCAATTAAATGACGAAATTATTTTCTCAACTGGGATCCTTAACGCAATCACTCCGCATCATATTTACGGAAGTAATTCCTAATTTGACGAAACTAGAATGTTGAAACACGTTCCCTTAAAGAAATGACAGTTGTTGACGAACTATACCAGGATACGGTTTCGACAGAAAACGAAGAAAGTTTCATGAAATTTGAGCTTTTTTTTTAAATTTTTTTTTACAGTGCACATACTTTCTTTTATGTTAACAGTTGGGTTTTAAATATTTGATTTGCAAAAAATGAAATCTGCAAGTTTGACGCATGAAAAATAGAGCTCAATTTAAGGAGAAACTTACTATTACACTTTTTTATTACAAATAAAGCGTAGTTTAATTTTATAAGCATACAAAACATCATCTTGTAAGGCCATAATTGTATTTTTCCTCTTTGGCCTAAAACGACGCCCCAGAAGCTCATTTACTATGCCATGTACTATAAACACTAATTTAATTTGTATTATTACATTTTTTCTCCATATAAAGCACAGTAAGTCGTGGTGGCTCAGGGGATAGAGCGCTCGCCTCCCAAGAAGGTGACTCGGGTTCGAATCGCAGTGTTGTCTAATCGATACGAAATCCACACCCGTCTCGCATGGACCACAATGCTGTAATGTAAAATATCCTCAGTGGTAGAAGGATCATGGCTTAGAGCCCTCTTACCGTCAGGCTAATCGTGGGAGGTTTTCGTGGTTTTCAAGGCGTTCCCTTGTCTTCTGGATTGTGTTCAAAATTATAAGGCTGAGAAGTTGAACATTAGTAATCGTAAATTCAAAATTTGGGTCGACTGCTCAACGACTGTTATAAAATGAAGCATAGTTTTATTTTACATGCATCCATATAAAACATAATCTTGTAAAACCATACTTGTGTTTTTCTTCTTGGCGTAGAAAAAAAGATCAAAAGCTTATTTACGATGCTACGTGCTATATATAACGCATTACGTATACTAGCGTTTCCCATAAGTGTGGTACGCGTACCCCCCAGGGGTACGGGAACAGTTTAGCAGGGGTAGGCGTTCTTATGAGAAATATCTTGCAATAAACGAAAATTTCAAAAATTTTATTCAAAAACAAAGCTAGCCATGAAAATTTACGATTACGTATTTTTCTATGGCTATTTTTTGCAGAAATTTAGAAAGGGTACACGAAAGTCATAAGTTTGGGAAACACTGACGTATAGTATTCACTATCTGTACTCATTTACTATGCTATGTACTTCTTATACTTATTTATGCAATGTGCTTTCTATGAACTTATGCAATGTGCTTTCTATGAACATATGCAATGTGTTTTCTATGAATAACACATTGCATTAGCATCACAGCATTTTTTCTTCGAAAAAAAAAGCATACTTTTTATCTTACACGTATATAAAACATTATCTAATAAGACAATAATTATGTTTTTCCTCTTGGCGTAAAAAAAAAAGAGCCAAAAGCTTATCTTTTTTAAAACAAAAGCTATTTCAATGACATAAGAAAGCTGAACAAGATGACTCCCTGAACCTCATCCGTCAGTATGATATGGATAAAGGGGAAAAAAAATAAATACTAATTTCGCCTCGATGACAGTGCTTTCTTCTTCCATTACACCCCCACAACTGCAGGCGACAGGCAAGACAAAAAAAAAAAAAATTCTTTGGGACTTAATAACTTTTCCATCTCAAAGGTAACTGAACCGGAGTGGCTCTTTTTGGTTGACGAACCATACTTTTATATGGATATCCACCCAAGATGGCGATTAAATACCTCTCTATGTATCGCTTTACTCTCTCCACCCTCTGCATGTCTTGGGCTGAGGTTCAGAGGTGAGTTTGACCTTAGTCATCAGTCATCGGACGCACGTGCATTCCACGGGGCCCCTTTGACAGGCCCCTGATGGATGGGCCCCCTCAAAGATCATCTTACTTTACTCTCTCTCACCTACTGCAGGAGAAGAAAAGAATTTATCCTCAGCAAGCAATAAGCCTCCCCGTAAACCTTAATCGATGATGATGGTATGTATAGCTCATACATAGTTTCTGTTGCCCATACCTGCCATATTATTGGAAACATTTTCTCCAACAGATTGAGGAATTATTCTGTTGCTGGGAGTTATTCCCGCCCCATCATACAAATTTAGGTGGGGATGCATGAATCTAACATGTCAAGCAATAGGTATGAAGGAACATTTAAGTTAGATAACAAATAATTCCTAAACATTTTATAAAAGAACTTTAACCGAATCCTAAATTTTAAAAAAATTAGGAGTCTTGGAATTTTCTTGCACAGTCCTACGTACAAGTTCGATGAAACTAAGTTTCAGAAGTGTTCTTTTGGAACATGCTAACAGTTAAGCAACGTACACTAGTAATATAAATTTTTATAAACACTTCTTGTTTTTTGAAATAAAATCAAAAATTCTACGCATAAGGGTAAAACATTAGGAAGAATTCGCCCTTTTATGTTATCTTCCGTACGCTCCCATACGTAAGATTAAAGCAACTGCGCATGCTCGGATTTATTTTAATTGCTATGAATCTTTACGTTATGTAGGCGTGATTAAACGCTAAAAAGACAAAGCTACAAGTACACTGTTTATAGATGTTAAATGCTGTTTTCTGTTTAAGCCTACATTCGAACTAAAAACATGACATGGAATGCTAATTTTAAGAAATATATTGATGAAATTTAAAATTGAATAGTGTGATATTACAACAATTGGTTCATTCAATTAAAAAAATATTAATTTTATTGGTTTTTGCTTAACATTATGGTTGCCTAACTAGTTCCATACGAAACTAGATATATTTTCACTATTTTTAAAGTTATAAATTATATTTATATTTTAACTACACAATTTAGTTAAAAAAAAAAGTCAAATAATCAAGTTCAATGCTATTTCTTTAAATATTAATAATAATAAAAATAAGCTGTCTTCTTTATCCCTAAATTTATCAAAATCTACCAAATTTTTTCCACTCACAGAACCGCAGTTTTACGTAGAATGCTTCTTGAATCGTACACCAAAGCTTTAGTCTACGTTCATTGTAAATGATTGCTTTGATCTTGTGGTCAACGTTGAAATGATATTCCACTACGTTAGCATCTTTAACGTATGGATTTTTGCAAAATCTCTTTCAATTTCATATTTTTTCACTGGCACATGCGCATTTCACCAGAAATAACGCATGAGCACAGGAGGTGCGTACATGCACAATGACTTGAAATCTTACCTACGGGAGCGTACGGAAACTAACGTAAACTTGCGAAATCTCCCTATTGATTAAAATAACGCTATTTAAATAAATGCTAAATAAAACAAAGTTACTTTTATTTTTATTTAGGTAAGCTAAAATAATTGGATAACTTTCAAAAGTGATTAAGTTATGCTGTTTATAAGCTCACCAAATAGAAGTTCGGAAACATGATACTGAAAATGTCATTCCAAATACGCATCAAAGATTTCAGCTTACCTGTAAAGAAAAAAAAATTCTATTATATATAAGCATAAGAAATCATTTATATGTCTAATATAAAAAACAGTAATTTTGATTTAGCTAGTAAGAAAAAAAAAAAACTTTAAGAAGTGTGTAGCTTTAATCATCAAAAGCAAATGCCATTTTTTAGATGTCAGCAGCAAATTACCTAATATAAAAACACTTAGAATCTATAAATGAAACCTTATTTTAACGATTTAATATTTTTTGTCTTTAGTAATAAAACAATATTAAATATAACTTCTGCTAATATTTTAGAATTACGTCGTCAATGACACCGTAATTAACATATTGATTTCAAAGGAAATCTGATCAATATCCTGAAATTTTTTTAAATTAAATTCTCGAACATTTTGTCCGATGCTAGATTTTTGCTGCATTAATAATAAAGGCGAAGGAAAGAGCTTTTAGAGTGGGGTTATATACACCATTTTCGAAGTTTCTATAGTTTATGAAACATTTTAGTTATTTATTCTCACTTCATTTATGGCCGAAGTAACGAAGAGAGCAGAACAAAATCCTAACTAAAAAATTACTTCGAATTTAAAGAAAAAAAACTTTGAAATCTACAAGACATGACTTTTAAAAACTGAAGTGATCTAACTGCTCAATACATCTAAACTAAAATTTTAATTCAATATTTTAATATATAAATTTTTTTCAATTCATTTGTGACTAGCTACTGTTTTATAGTAAATATTTTTATAGTAAAAATTCATATGGTTTTACAAAATCTATTTATCTTTTATTGGAAATAGATGTCTATAATAGATAAATCATAAATAAATAAATAAATAAAAAATTTTGCAACAAAAAAAAGTTATTTGGTTGGATAAACTTAAAATCAGAGACAGAATGAAATGAGTGGAAATAGAATAAATAAACATATATAAAGAGAACTATCTCCGAAAGTGTTGAATTCAACTGCAGCTATCGAATAAAAAATGACGAAAAGAACAAACAAAAAAAATCGATGTCTTTCCACGCCATCGATAAACCCGACAAAACCGGAAAAGGAAACCGGGGAAAGAAACTGGAGAAATTGAGGCGGATGAAAAATACAAAGGGAAAAAAAAAGTCCCAATAAGAGCAGGTGCAATCAACTATTCTCCCCAGGTACTCCCTCTGAGGTGTGTTTTATGTGAGAGGTGGGGAGTTTCGAATCTAGGTCTGCACCTATTCACTACGTTCCATCCAATATTCTTCTTATATTCTTTAAAACTCATCTTATTCTTCAGTTGCACCGTCAACCCCGCACATACCCACAGTGCTTCATGCGTGAAAATACATAAAGAGATAAGAGTCAGTCAAATAGAGTTTAAACTGGTTATGTTAAATAGAATATAATATTTCTGAAAAGGAATGACTTACATAGTCGTTTTATACAACTGGTTATATTTAATAGAATATAATGTTTCTGAATAGAAAACTTAACACAATTGTATTCTTCAAACGGTTAATGCTTAATCGAATAGAATACTTCGGAAAAAAAAGAAGAAAAAAAAGCTTAACACAATATTTTTCTTTAATCAATTATGTTTAATGGAAGAAAATATTTTTGAAAAAAGAAATGCTTAATACAATCGTTTTCTACAAACGGTTAACGCTTAATAGAATATAATATTTCTGAAAAAGAATGCTTAACACAATGCTTTCTACAATATTTATATCAAAGTATATTCTGTAATTAATTCGAAAGAGCCTTCAAGAACTAATAAATATGTTTCAGATTCGTCTTTTTTTGATCAATTAAAAACAAATAAAAAAAATTGAAAAGCGTTGATTCGAATTTTTGATGTTACTATAACATTAAAACTTATTAAAATTCAATTTATTATTTTAATGGAAAAATATCCACTTTCTATTTTGTCATCAGCCTTTAGCTTTAATTTGTTTTGGCATTATCATATTTAAATATTTTTGATTTTCTTTTTAAACATTAAAGAAAAAAATTTTTCTTCCAATTCTTAGATGAGAAAATAAAATGTGTATATAAACCATATCAACACTGAAAAAAACAGGTCGTAAAAACAAAATGGAAAATTCTCATCGTAACGGTAATTTTTAATCCAAGTTCCACACTAATAGTAAATAATTATACGTAAAAAAAAAAGTGACAGGTAAAAGGGCAGACAACCATCATCGAAATTCGAAGCAATATAAACCTTGTTCTAAAGCTTTTATATCCCCTGGTCTATATCAAATCTTCATGCTCAAGACGTATACACTTGCCCGGTATGCCCTACATCACTGTTTTTTTTTTAGGTCAAGTGCCACTGCCCGGTATGCATTTAACCGGTATTCCGAACACTGATGTTTCTTCTAATCTATCCTCTGCAGATATTAAAATATCGAATATATATAATAATATCAAATCGGATATAACAAATATTTCGGTTATTCACCAAAGCGACTATGTGATTGTTGACATTCACTGGTGAAAGTCGACATTCTCTTGATTTTGGTCGATCATGGTAACATATATATATATACACACACTCAGAAATAAAACTCTCACTTTTGAGGATTCAGCAATCCACGAGCTGTATTTCGTTAATTTTGAGAATCATTTCGTCACGAAATCATAGGGATTTGTGACGAAACTAGAATGAAGACAAGACGATCACAAATAAAGTGACGAAATATACCGACCGGCCGGACTCGTGGCAGAAGGAGTTAGCCTTGTATCAGGAAGGACCCGTTTTGGACATTCATCTCTGAGTTCTGTTTTTGTTTTGTTTTTTGGGACGACATTGATCCACCTACCTGCTGTCCACGATGAAGTGATTATTAGATAAGGTAAAAACATTTGACCCTACGAGGTTCCAGTATTTTTTCTTTGAAAAAAGTAGAATGGCAAAAGATTTATTTTACTCAGACGAAATTTGAAATAAAGATAGTTATTTCTTCACTTGGATGAAATTTTTGCTCGGAGCATATACCAAGAAACGATTTCGTCAAAAACGAAGAAAATTTCGTGACATTTGAATATCCATATATGAATGTCTAAATAATAAGGAATAAGAAAAGTAACGCTTAAATACTCGACATAAAAAATTAAAAGAAAAAAAAATGGTTGTCGCCAAGCATAAAAAAAGAAAGTGTACATAATGTGTTATTTTCTTCTTTTTACTAAACGACTTGGAAATTATTCTAATCCTTTAGACTTACTCTTTTTGTCAAAACTCGCAAAAGTACTTCAGTACATCATTCTTCCAAATAATTAAAATAAAACTTTATGCTTCGTTAAAAGAAACGTACAGTATTTAATTACGCGTAATTGTTTAATAGAATGAAGAAAAAATAATAACAAAAAACGCTATTAACAGCGTCACAAACAATCTAAACATTAAAAAAAAAGTGCTTTTTTAAAAAATATACGGGTAATGCCTATACTTAAAAACGACTCCTAATCCAGTTTATTTTTTTCAGTTGAGCAAAAAACACTAATTACAGTTATTAATGACATTTTTTCTCCTCTTTTTATAGTACGTCTTTAAAAGAAAATTTTCTTTTAAAATATCACATACTCTCTCTTAAAAAGAAAGTCAAAAGAGTCACAAAATATAAACACTTCTATTAAAATTTAAATCACTCAAATAGCTCATGTTAAAACAAAACAATTTATACAACGAGTGTAATTAAAAGAAAAGATTCCCTTAGTTTAGTATAAATATAGTTTTAAAAATGTTTTTCTATGAAACAAAAGATTTAAAATTAGTTATTTATTGTTAATGACATTATTTAGTTTATGACGAATATTAGTTTTAGAATTTGGCTAACTGTTTAGTTTAAAGTTGGCCAAAATCATTCATTAATAATTTTAAAATTTGTCATTATTTGCAAAGTTTATCTCATACAGTGCTAGAAGTCAAGCATTTTCTGTGACTCATATAAAACTCCACAGACTATGCATTTAAGCAACTATTTTTATGTGTCCGTTTCCTCCTTTAATTCCTTTTCGTGATTCACAGATTTGAGATTCACATCACTTTGGAGAAAATCATTAGCAAAATTATTTAATATTGAATGTCAATCTAATCTTTAGAGTCATGCTTTTTCAACTTGTGTTCATGAATTTAATTTCTAGAATCACGCTACTTATATGAAATTTAAATACAATTCTCTGAAAAAATGTTTTGTATACTTAATTTCCTTGTACCTTTCTTTTTTCACCCCGTGAATTACTCAAAACTTCTCGATTTGGACTGGACTTCTTAAAAACTTCTTGATTGGAGAAAATTGGGAAAAAATCTTTCGAATCATGTTTTTATCAACTCCTGCTCATCAGTTTCATTTTAAGAATCATGCTTTGTCCGTAAATTTCAAATATCAGCAAAAATGCTTCGGACATCTTTTTTTCTTTTTCTGTGTATTGAACATACTCTCAGTCAAAGATGAATCATCAGCAAACAATTTATGTCGGGCATAAAGAGTCTATTTTATTTAAAATATCATGATTTTCCCCTAGACTTTAGACTTTTGCGTAGATAGTTGTCTTCTAGTGATTTACTTCGAACTAGCCAAACATTAAAAATAATGATTAGCAAAATTTTCTTATGTTGGGCATAAGGAGTCTATATTATTTTAAGTATCATGATTTTTCCGTAGATCTTAAGACTTTTGCATAGACCATTGTCTTCTCGTGATTTACCTCGAATTTTTCAAACATAGAAAATAATGATTGGCAAAGTTTTCTTATGTTGGACATAAGGAGTCAAATTATTTAAAGTATCGTGATTTTTTTTTATTTATAGATCTTAAATATAATTTTCGTCAGAAATATTTTGCTATACTATTCATCTCACCTATTTTTAGGTCTTATTTTCCCACCGAAATTAAATTCAAACTTACTATCGGAGAAAAGAGAGTTAACTATTTCATCGAGGGTTATTTATTTTTACATATTTGCACCTTCTTTTTTCAAGCACAAAGCCTCGATTTGTTACTTCAACTACTTTCTTCCTGAGCCTTTTCTTGAGTTGAGTTAACACTTCACGAACTTACTTTTAATCGGAGAAAATACTGTACCAACCTGACTTCGATTTTCTTCAAGCATCAATCTTTGATAATTTTTTCCCAGGGGGTTTAACTCTTTTTCCTTCTTTAAATAACAAAAAAAAGAAGGCAATTCTTGCAGAAAAGTAGAAGAAAGTCTTTATGTTTGCTTGCCACTTATCATCTAAAAAGGAGCATCACATCCAAGAGATAATCTTTCCCATCACACACCTGTGCTCATCCGCATCCCGTATCAGTTGATTAAGTCGATAGAAGAATGGGTTCAGAAATTCCATCCTCCGCATCCCTCCATCACTGATGCTGGAAGATGGAGTTAAAAGCTGTTATGATGGAGGAAAGCGCGTGTATGTGTTAAAGGGATCATCTTAAGTGTTGTCTGCTTCTATCAAGAAACATTTTCCCTTTCAGCATCCCAGAAGAGGAGGGATGCGGAAGATGACACGAGTCGAAACATATTTCGAGGTCGTGATCCATCGCATTTTTATTACTGTCACAACAAAAGAGGAGGATTTCAGAGGAAAAAGGCATTCACACCCACGCATCTTTAAACGTACGCTATAAAACAAAATCTTAATATTGTATAGAATTGGCAACTAAGTTTTTGAATTTTTCAATAGTTTAAAGGGAATATTAGTGAGAAAAAAATTAGAAGTATTTTATTTTTATTCGAGCAAAAGGTCGCTTTAATACTCTTCACTTAACTCAACTAAACGGGCAGAACGAGGTGCATTTAGAGTTCAACATTTCTTTTTTTAAGATTGATAAACTGATCACGAGTGGTACTTTTAGCTCTCCTTACACAGCACAAATGCCACGAGCAGCTTTAGCATCATCGTGATTAAAATCAAACCGAGAAAGGGTGCCGAAAATGCTAATTTCTCCCAACTTTACATTCTATTTGAATGAACTAATAATTAACGAAAATTAACTCGAAAACAAAACGGCCAAGAAGAGCCGAACACCTTCGTTCCAATGATCTAAAAGATGTCAAAACATTTAATGACACGTGGAATGCTATAATTTTTAAGAAACGGGAGAAACTTAGTTGCCATCTCCACGCATAGTTGCCACGCTACATCCAAAACACAATACGAGTATTTTATTAGAAGTTTCAAAGTTTGTCTTTAAGGCACAACAGCAAAAATTGGAAGTATTTAGTTTAACTGCATTTCATTGATTTGATTTAAATGTTCAAATATGTTTTAATGATGTGTAGCGTATCTACCACTACAAATATACAATTCCAATTCACTAGTATATAAGACATGTTAACTCGATTCTATGGTGAGGTACCTTTTCATAGAGTGGCTGGGTGGCGCAGTTGGTTTGTCGTCGGCCTTCTGAGCCCAAGTTTGCGGGTTCGATCCCCGGCCCAGACACCGGATTTTCAGGATGCAGAAAATCCTCAGCGGCCATGTCGTATGATTATGCGGCGTGTAAAAGATCCCTGGAGTGCCTTATTGGCTCTTGGCATTTCCGGCAAAATTAAATTTCTAGTGCTCTTTAGCATCCAAATAGAGTCTCGGTGCTGCCATCTAGTGTGGCAGAAACTAGACGTCCAAATTAACATGACCAACGGTATCTCACCCATTGTGGTGGTCCTGAAAGAGTGGATACCACCTCTGGAGAACGCACTAGGTCTGCTTATCGGCAAGACCGATTGTGCAGCTCATTGGAAATAAAAAACCTTTTCATAGATGAAGGTTGGCATGGTCTAAAACTACTATCCCCACAGATGTTTTTGGCAATGATTTTTTGTATTGATTTAAAAAGAATGAACACGAGTTTTTTTTCTTCTTCTTCTTCATTAAAAGCTGCGAGATATTAAACCATCTCGAACCTCTTGTGTAATTTTGTGAAGAAAAGAAGCTGGCGCACATTTTATTTGAAACTCAGTTTTCATAACACTTGAATTCATAAAATTTCGTTTTTAGGGAAAATGTAAGATTCATATCAAATCCTGGCCAGATACAATAAATATTTAAGTCACAAAACAAATCGCTTCCTTAGATACAATCTTCAGCCGTTTTGGAAAACTAATTTCAACCCTCAAACGGCCAATTGATTTTCCCGAAAGTTTCTGCCAAACTCAATATTAACCACAATAACAGTACCTGTCTGTGGTAAATACTCGGACCCTCACTCGCCGAAAAGCAAACAACCACCCTATCCCTCCATTCCTCGCCAAAATAGTGGAGAAAATAACTTTTCCACGAAATAAGACGCCAAGTTTCCTTTGCAAAACCTCCCTCCACCACTTCCTCCATCACACCTTATATTGCAGGGAAGTGGTCTTCCTGAACATTCTTGGCAATATATAACTTTCCACCGGACGGTTTGTTTACAAAGCCTCCGGGTACTTTTCGCAGAGAGTCACTCTCTCCAATATTCGAACAGGGGGCCCCGGGGCAACATGGGTCTTACCTACCCCCATTTATGTGTCAATGTGTGCACGCGTAACACACTTATAGGTGATATTTGCATCCATCTGTGAAAGGCCCGCCCACGCACACATACATGAGCTTTCAAGCCAACACCTCAAGCTATAACAGAGAGAGAGAGAGGGCCTTCTACCGAAAATGCATTAAGGAAGGGGCCCCTAGTGGCTGGACCCCTACTTTGCAGGGGTTGTTTTAAGAGCAGGAGAGAGTTGTCCTTGCAAGATTCTCACCTGAGATCTTAGATGTGCCCAAAAGGGGTTGTTTCTGATAGGTTGTTATCAATATTCATGAAGTATCATATCATTTATATGCAAGAAAAATAATTACTTAGATTTGTGAAAAGAGTTATTTCGACTCGAAGTTGTGTTTAAGAATTTCGATGGTATTCTTAAAATTTCGCATTATTTTAAACGTACCAGAAAGCACAGGAAAAAGGAATGTATTTATAAATAACAGGAGAAATACTCGTAGTAAAAATTCAAATTTTCTGCGATCATTTTTTATTTTTCACCAAAGGGCTGACAAATTTAAAGTTTTAAATTGTTTTTTGGGGATAACAAATATTACGGGGAAAAAAACAATCCAAAAATGTGATTATCATTATTGAGAAAGTCCAGATTAAAAATTTTAGAGCTGTACTCACGGCAAACCTACCCATTAAATTATGTGCATGATAAAATTAAAAGGTTTGCCCATTTCAATTTAGGTTCTGTCAAGACTTAAAACAAGACTAAAAGAAGAAGAAAAAAGAAATGAAATTGTATCACGTAAGGGAAAGAGATGATACGGATTAAATTGACACAACAGATTTTATTGCATTTTACAACTGGGGTTGAACCATCCACACAATTCTGAGTTTACAACTACCTATGTCTAACTCCGTAGCCTTACAATTTTGAACCCAATCCAGAAGACAAGCAAACTCTTGAATCAAGCACTTGGAGAAATTTCTGATGGAACTACCCAGCATTTGCGTTTCATAGTGAAGAAAACTACGAAAACCTCTCATGGTTAGCCCGAAAGTAAAGCCGACTCTAATCCGTGGTCCGTCTACCACTGGGGCTATTTTACGTCAGCACTGTGGTCAGTGCGAACCGGGTGCAGAATTCATATCGACCAGCAACAGCTGGTATTCGAACCTGGGATCACCTCATGGGGAGGCGAGCGCTCTATCCCCTGACCCACCACGACACTGATACAACAGATTGAATTAATACAACGGATTGAATTGATATAACGGATTGGGCTGATGCATTGCTATAGAATATATTTTTTAATTTTATTCAACGTGGGGTTTATTCATTTTTTTACTTGGAACAATGGAATGTATGTCGTTACTTCAAAATTTCTTTTTAAGAAAAGCGCAGAGTCTTGTTTCAAAGGAGATTTCAGCTGTGAAGGTTTAGAATATTGCAGTACTTTTTAAGGACTAAGAAGAACTGAATCATTTCATAATGAATAGTTACGCTAATCTATAGTTATTATAACTTGAGGCTGTTTTTCGAAAGCTCCCTCATAATATGAAATGATGCTTTTTTGCGAATAATGTGCTATTTTCATAACCGCTGTTTAGTTTACAACTGTTACTCATGACTGTTAGGTCAAGTTTATGTTTTGAAAATGGCACAAAACGTCAATATTAAGAAAAGCAACAATTTTGTGAAAAGAACTAGCGTTTGTGGTCTAATTTTTTTATTATTTAAAAACTTACTCCAATGCTGCATTACTTGGGCTCATAAAAAATTTCAAAAACTGAGAATAAAGTAGTGATTTTGATAACTTGCATCTAGGTGAAAAAATATCACCAAATTGATGATTTTTAAAAAAGTTTAATAACTTTTAAAATATTTAAGTTATTTGTCTATTCTAAAGCCCAGATAATTCTTCCCGCCAAGATTATATAGATAGTTTAAAATCATCTTATTGCTTCAAGTGTAAGACACTTAAACCTTCGCTTTTTCATTTTCCTTGCTAAAGCATTGAAAAACGAGTAAGTTCTCAAGCTACTTATAAATTTATTCATCATCCATCTGGAAAACGTATTGAAAAGTGCAGTTACCAGAGAAACCGCATAAACTAAGTATTGAATATTTATTAGTTTAACTGTTATTCTTATGTAGCATTATATACTTTTATCAATACTATTCATTATTTTCAAAAGTTAATTATTTTTAATTTATTCAGCATGATTTATTTTTATAATATTGAGAAGTTACCAAATTTAGCAATAAAAAGAGTGAATTTGGTAAAACCCAAAAAGAAAAAAAATTTATACTAACTAGCTGTCTGTATACTTTTATTGTTAGATGACATATAAAGATGTTTCGAAAAAGCGCCTAAAACTTAGAAAAGTTTTACTATTACTAAAAAAAAAAAAAAAACAATAATGCTCCTCGCCAAAGAAAGTTTTTTTCCTTCTAATTCCTGAGGAAAGAGAGATTCGCTTTTACTCTTTTTCCTACCAATGCAAACGCGATTTAAATTTACATTCACTCAAATCTAACATCGCGATTTCTATTAACGCGCATCGTGTCTCGTATTTTCACGATTTTAAATAAAAGATCGCGTTTTGTATTTATCTGATTTAAAAGCCTCTAATCGAGATTCGTTTTCGCGTGAATTTAGAATCACACATTGAGATTCATATTTACACAATTTATATAACTAAATAAAATCTCTCATCGATATTTCTATTAAAATGTTGATAACATTTTGTGGATAAATGCTTCATTCATACACTTCATACATACACAATACTTTCTTAAATTTCAGGTACTTCTTCAAGTATTTAAAAAATGCTTTTGCACATAACATTTTTGAACTATTTTCAGTTTTTTTTGGATTTTTACCAAACTCATCGCTGTGGTATAAATCCATCTAAAGTTCTATAAAAATTAAATTTTTTGAAGAAAAAAAAATCTTTGATTTTCAAACTAATTTCGCCAAAATGAGGAGAAGACAAAGGGTTGAAACTACTTACAAAATTTAATGAATGCGTGCAGAAAGTTTTTCATTTTATCTAAGTGAATATATAGCTCTGCCTGAAGCATAAGGCACTTGAGCTGTAGGTTTTATTTATTTATTTATATTTTGGTGCAAGAGCTTCGAAAAACACCGTTAAGGGCGGCAATTATGGAACACCTTAAAATGCACAGATCTGTATCGGATTACAAAAATCGAAAGAAGAAAAAGAAAAAAACTTGGGTTTTCTGTCAAATCCAAACCGAATAAAAAATTTCTTTGTATCTTTTTTACAACTTAACGCATTACGACAAAATGATCCGGAAAACAAAACAAAACAGTACCATTAAAAAATTGTAATTTACAAAAAAGAAAGCGAATAATACTTCTGACGTCAATGACATATATAGTATTCACAAAATCATTTTAAAGGTGACCAATAAGCGCATTTCACCATGCTTGCCTAATTACAAGAAATATCGTATTTTTTCCCTCCCTCTTCTAATGACAGAAGAAAAAAAAAGTCGTTAAAACTAAAAGTTGGAACTAACAATATGATCGTTTCTGCCAAGTGTACACCCCCTCCTTCATTTTTCGGTATCAAAATCATAGCTGAGAGAAAAAAAAAAGAAGAAAGGGTTCGAGATTTAGTAGGGGAGGTTCGGGAAAAGGGACGGGGGGTGGGAGAAAACAACACCGTAGTGGGGCGTTCTACCGTAGTAAGCTCATTATAGGGCCAAGCAGCACCTTCCTTCGTCGTAATTGCCTCTGTTTTAAGTTAATTGGAATCTTTTTCAACGGCGATTCTGTAGGATAAATATAATTACAGCTTTTCTCTCTTACGACGGGGCCTTGCTTTAGCTGAGAGTCTCGGTTTCATTAGTTGCATAATGGTATTATGAAGTTAGGAAGTGGGAGGAAAAACGGTATAAAAGGTAAGCAGTTCCGGCCGGGGGAAGTCTCGCGTGAATGAGTATTTTTATAGGTACACTTTCAACCGAAGTCTTAAAAGTAAATAATGAAAAGTTAATGAATGCAGACATTTTATCAAACCCCTAGTTAAATTTATTATTATAATGTTTAGAGATTAAACAAGTATATTTTTCCCATCCTTATTGGTTGTTTGCATTAAGTGGTAAAACAGAAAGAAAAAAAAGGGTATATATATATAATGTAAAGATGTTTTCGTGAGTAGGCAAAATGTTGTTCAAATTATGCGAGGTGTGATATGATTGACTTAACTGGTTTAATGCAAGAGACAGGAAGAAGTCCCGCGCAAGGGAATAGTGAGAAAATGAGGTGTTAATGTTACCGTCAATGACCAAAATCAAGAGAATGTCGACTTTCACCGGTGAATGTCAACATAGTCGTTTTGGTGAATGTCCGAAATTCGTTATATCCGATTTGATATTAATTTATTCGTTCAGAGCATCTAGTTGAACTGATAAGAATGGGCATCAAAATAAATTTATACGATTGGGGTGAAAAAACTCTGGCGAAATCCGGATAACAAGCATTCAATTAATTATCTATTCCCGCACATAGTTAGAACCTTGAGCATACATTCAACTTAGAAAAGCCACAATTCTTTCTCCCTCATGTGGCGGCAATAACGTTCCATATTTATGTCGTAGGCTAATTAAAAAATCCGGATTTGTGCTTCGATGTCACGGAAATTTTGCAATTTACTAGACAAGTTGGAAAAGTCTTCAGTTTTTCTATTATGCCTGACTTTCTTAGGCTCATTACAATAAGTCCAGATGCTTTTAGACTTATTCGGAAAGATGAGAAAGATTACTCAATCAGCTAGGATTTGCTTTGGCTCATTGCAATAAATATCTATTAGGTTAATGAACCTCTACTACACTGAGTTTATTGCAGACTCCTTGAAATAAATCAGGACATTTCGGGAATAAATTATATATTTTCTAATAAATCTAAAGGTGTGTGAGCTCACTGTAATAAACTCAGAAATTGTCAGGCTGGTTAGAATCAAGATTTGAGACTTTTCTAAATGGCCTGGTGTGTAGCAAAATGACAGATTATTCAATTGGCCTAATCTAAGTTCACTGAGTCCTCGAAACTCTGTAAATTAACGTGCAATGTGTTAATCTCTTTGAATAACCGTGTCAGTGTATAAAAAGGTTTCAATGGCAAAGCTTAGCTTTTCGATTCTAACAAGTAAATAATATCAGTCAACAATGTTTATACTAGAGGCAAATCTGTAATTTTGAACTATACATATCATCAAGTCAGAAAGAATTATCAAGGCTTTAGAACAGAGAAATAACTTAAATATTTAAAAAAATATTAAATTATTTTTTTAAAAAAATCATAAATTTGGCTTACATGTAAAATCATTAAAATCAATGAATAATTCATAATTTTTAGAGCCCAGATAATTCGACATTGGGGTAACTTTCAAGTATTCAAAAATTAGTTTGAAAAAGCTTTTTATTTTTACATTATTGTAGATAATCTTCACATTGGCGTTTTGCACCTTTTCAGTATTAACGTAGCAGGATCTGGCTAAAGACAGGCTAAACGTGACTTGACAGATATGAATAACTATTGTAATCTCACAACTGTTAAAAAAATGATATATTATTCACCAAAAAACTTTTTTTTCTTCCGAGTAACGACCGAGATTTCGAGAAACAGCTTTAATCTAACACAACTTCATTCAAGAAAAAAAAAACTTCTTACTCCATTCAGAAAAAACCACAATTCCAACTTTATTTCTGAAGAACCACAATTCCAAATTCATTCAAGAAGAATCACAATTACAACTCCATTCAAAAGGAATCACAATTACAACTCTATTCACGAAGAATCACAATTCCAAATCATTCCCGAAGGACCACAATTCGAACTCCATGCACGAAGAGCCACAATTCCAAATCCATTCACGAAGAACTACAATTCCATTCACAAAAAACCACAATTCCAAATCCAGTCACGAAGAACCACAATTTCAATTCCATTTACGGAGAACTACAATTCCAAATCCATTTACGAAGAACCTCAATTCCATTCACAAAGAACCACAATTAAAACTGTACACCAAAAATATTACAAAACAAATTCATATGATTAAATAATGTTAGGGGGAAAAAAGAAAGAAAGAAACTAAAGCACAATTTAAAGAAATTTCGATTCGAAGCTTTCAATTCCTTTTAAACGTTTACAGATTTGCATACACCAGTTATCCTCATAACGTTTTATTTATAGAAAACGTGGAAGCTAGTTTTATCCCTGTGTTTGCACACCTAATGAAGTAATGATCATGTCCCAAAGGCTACCGTTTTCCACACCACCTTTTGTTCTTAGAACTTTTTTCCCCCACACTTCATACCCCCCTTCGACATTGTCTGTTTTTATTTTCATTAAGAGTAAAGAGAAAAGAGGGGGTATTTTGGTTTATTAGAAGGTAATGAAGAGAAGAAGGTGAGAAGAGAAGGGGGTGGGGGGGGAGGTACCTTCCGCGAAATAAGTCAAATGAAGAAAATAAACGAAGAAAACTTGTTGTCCCCGTTGCTGTCGTTGCCACTGATTAGCTTTTTGAACTGTTGTGACTTTAAGCGGCCCTGGAGTTTGTTTTTGTTAAGTCTTTTAAGTGTTTTAGTTTAGTTTACGAACGAGACGAAGAAAAGCTGAACGCTGTTACGTCATGGGGATTTACGAACTGGGTGAAGGGGATTAATAATAGAATTCTAATGAAATGATTGTTATGATATGCAAATAATGTTTTCAACTCCATGTTATAATTTTGTACATTTTTTTTTTAAAGTTTCTTAATTAATTGCATTGCTTGCACATTAAAGTTGTTATTTCATATTATTATTTACATAGCTGGTGATAGTAATTCTTGAAACACTTCATTTTAATCCTTTAGTTAAGCCAATATTTATTTTTAATTTTTTTTTTTATTTTGAGAATTATTAAATTAAATAGTTCTAAACTGTTACGACAGAAAATGGCGATTCGCGTGTTACTTGCAGCTGGGGCCATTTTTTAATCACGTTGTTTCAAAACAATTAAAGCAGGTACTTAAACTTGAAAGTGCTGATTATACATAAATTGATTGGATAAATTTTGCTGGAAAAGGACGTGTTTTTATTTTGGTATAATTTATAAGTAGTTATTTAAATATTAGTACGTACTTTAAATTCTAAAAAAATTATAAGAAAAATATGTTTAATATAATAGTTCGCCACCGAGAATATGTTAAGCTAAATAAGGTTTTTATATATATTATCAGAGTAGCTAATATGTTGGGAGCTTGGTATATTTTTGATACGCAAAAGCGAACTCCTATCAATGAAGTTCGTTATATAGAGGTTCATCTGTACCTGAAAAAGACTATCGAGTAATGTTTACTGTTTTTAAGAAACCAACAATAACCATTTGATCGTTACCTTGAAGGGCGAGTTATAACGTTGTGAGTTATTGACCACGGAAATCTTTAAAAAATTTGCAGCGTAATATTTTAAATTTTCCATGGCTGATGGCTGCCGATGTAGATTGTTTAATTTTGAAATTACTATCATTATTGGTAGAAGTATTTTTTTTAATTTTTAAATTCTCAAAAACGTGCTACTTTGAAATAGCTTAATTTTGTTATTTAATAATACTTCGTTATAACTAATAGCAGCAAAATTATTCTATTTGTCGAATGATTTGATGTATTTCTCTCTGTATTTCAAAATTGGAATATAAGTATTATATGACTCCAGCAGCTCAAGACCGCACGGACGTGACCTCAATTTGATACTCAAGTATTATAATTCCTTTCCTAAGTATTATAATACGTACTATATACGTATTCCTAAGTATTATAATACGTACTCCTTAGTATGTATGCTTTCCGAGCGTGCAAGATTTGGACGCGCGTCTTTCTCTTTCATCGTTCCTAAACGGTCTAATAAATATATTTCGAATATTCTAAAACATTCAATTCACTTTTGTAAAGTAGTACGTACTAATAATATATTAAATGAAATTCGATTCATACAAATTTAGCATTCATTGCAAAAATCATGAAAAACATGGACACATTAGTACCTCCTTCAGTAACATGAAGAATAAGAACAATTTTATTCAGAAAAAAATTAGCAATATAAGAAACTGGAGAAGAAAAAGAAAAGACAACAGAACAAAAAAAAAAAAAATCCTATTTTATCACCTTCAAACAAGCTTTTTCCAAAATCCGGATTCTTTCGACGCAGTATAAAATTGAATTCATAGATGGTCCGGAATAATATCCCGAAATCACCCTGGGGGTGGGGACAAAAGGAATCCTGGAAAATTCTAGAACCATCTGCCGTGACATCTCTGTAGGTCTCTTCTGACTTCCTTTTATTCTCTTTTTCTCTCGTCGAACAATTGTCGCAGGTGATAGAGTCCCCCGTTCCCAAGCTTCATCAAAATTACAATGAGACGGTCAGTCCCCCGGTATAACCCTTGTTCCGTTACCTCTTACACCCTGGGGAAGCGACCCCCTTCCAAAGCACACACCTCATAGAAAAGGTGGACAGATGACCCCCTCCACACTCCGCCCACGCTTGGAAAATGGACGAAAGGGGGATAAAAGAGGATCAGGAGCTAGGGATTGCTCCTGGTCCTCCTTGTCTGCTGTCCTCCTCGCAAAGCATACAAAAGATACACCTACAGGGGAGACGACCTTTACTCTTTATTTTCTTTTTTTGCACAATGAAACGAAAGAAAGTGAGGTAAGTCTGTATTTTGACCAATCAGGCAAAGGTGGTTTCGAATGAATGGACAATCAGAAGTCAATTTCATGAATTGTTCCAATCAGGACGATTTCATCAATTATAGCGATCAGATCAAGGTGGTGTCAAGAGAATTACGTATTTTAATTCCACTAGATCGAATATACAATTTATAATTTTTATTAACATGATTAGATTGTTGGCAAACCAAACATACAAACCAGATCAGGGTGGCGTTAAGGAAATCATACATTTCAATCAGATCAATTATACAATTTATAGATATTAATGACATGATCAGAGTGATAACTACACCAATCAGATCAAGGTGGCCTCGATGAAATTATATTTTTCAATTCAATCAAATCAAATATGCCGCTTATAAATTTTAATATCCCTATATGGACTGATCGTCAAGACACGATTCCCTGTAGATTACTGAAGTTAAGCATCACCGGTACAGATCAGTGAGCGTTTCACTCGGCCTGCGAAGGGACCGAGGCTATGCGATATCAGTCCTCGTTAAACTAATGTACCTAAAGTGCTCGAATTCGCACTCAAGTCATCGGGCCAGCACGTGGGCTGTCTTCGGATCATTTACAGGGATACACGTCTCACACAGTCACCAACCAATCCATTGAACAGCTCTAGTGCAACGTATATAAAGTACTATATTATTATAAATTTTGGTATTATAAATTTTAATAACATGACTAGAGTAACGTCAAGCCAAGTATACAAATCAGATCAAAGTGGCGTCAAGGGAATGTCTTTAAATTCAATCAGATTAAATAAACCTTGTACATTTTACTAACATGATCAGCGCTACGTCAAGGGAATTTTGTATTTAATTCAATCAGATCAAATATACCATGCATAAATTTCACTAACATGATCAGCGCTGCGTCAAGGGAATTTTGTATTTAATTCAATCAGATCAAATATACCATGCATAAATTTCACTAACATCTAGTACATGCTATAATTTATTAAACTAGAAGTTACGTTAATAAATAAACAAATAAATAAATAAAAGAGCCAGCATAAACTTCGCAGATTTTTAAAAGAATTTTGTTTCATAACAATAAATAATTTTATGCGTCTATGCGATATATTTTGAGATTGCAATTTACGAAATTTAAATTTGAATTGAAAAGAAATATGAAATTGAACACAGTTTTACTTTATACCAGCATTATGGTACTACAATAACCATACACGAATACAAAATTCAACACGAAAAAAAAAAATTATTTTTGTAGCATTCCAAAATATATATTTGATTAATAAATCATACTTTTTAAGTGTACAGTAAAAATATAATTATAATTAAATTAAAGTCAGCAAAACAAGCTTTATTTTTCAATAGAGGTATGAAAAGATTCTATTGCAGAANTCCAAAATATATATTTGATTAATAAATCATACTTTTTAAGTGCACAGCAAAAATATAATTATAATTAAATTAAAGTCAGCAAAACAAGCTTTATTTTTCAATAGAGGTATGAAAAGATTCTATTGCAGAATGACTAAAAATTGTAGCAAATGATAAGAAGATGTAAATTCTCTTTTTCGTATCCCTTTGTTCTAAAATCTGTAACGGTATAGGGAAGTACTTACACCACTCTATCCGTCATACCGATCAAGATAGAAAGAATCTGTTGTACTATAGGTATTCTTATCCCATCTTTATAAGATATATTTCCTATCACAAGGTTGGTGATACTTTTCTTTCCTTTCTCAAAGCCCTCATCTCTGACTTTTTTTCCCCCATCTTGTTTGGTTCTTTTTGATGATATAAGGAAATACCTTCATTGTACCCGGCTTGTTTCATCAAAGTAAAATTTATTTTTCATCACTATTATCTCTCCATTAAAGATTTACAGCAACTACACTGTTAGACTTTTCAATCTAAAATAATGGTAAAATAACCAGCAGCAGTAACCAACCAAGTAACCGTAAAGTTTACGGTAAAGAAAATTTTTTACCTTTACGGTTTTGAAACTGTTTACAACTAGTACAGTTGAAAAACCATGAATACAAAATTATACGGGTTTTATAAACGTTTACAACTAGCTCAGTTTCAAAACCGTGATAAAGAGAATTAACTGGGCATAGTTTAGCAGCTTTATGGTGTTATTATCTATACGTGAATGAGAGTATCGTATTGAAATATCCGAGGGTCACAAATTGGGGATTCGAACCCCCGTTCTGTTGGTCATGACAGATTAGCCCTGTGGGCTACTATATTTACCCAGCAACCAGGAACTAAGTGGCTTCATTAGGCGGGCCTAGTTGACGTGATAAAATTCTGAATGTTCAACTGTATTAGGTGAAAGCAGTTAATAAACGATTTTTATCACAGTTAACAGTTTGAATACCATTTTATTCACGGTAATTTCACTGTTTTGTTTGAATATGGTAAAATAAGAATTAAATGAATAATTTAACCATTTTTTTCTGAGAAATTACTAACAGTGATAAATGTTATTATGCAATTGAAGCCATATGAGATATAATGGTTAGTAGGCCACATATTGTAAATAAAAGAATAAAGGAATAAATTCTAAAAATAAATCGATCATTATTGAGTTTAATAATTGGTCATTATTTCCAATCATTATTATAAACAATGAATAGATATGATTAACTTTAGATAAACAAGTTAATACGTAAAGAATAAATTCAGAACGTTAATATCTCTGGATCAAATTTGATTAGGATTAACTTGCGTTTAAAATTGATCTCAATGTAAGAAATAAAACATAACTATGGCTTCTTTTTGATAAACGGCCTAAGCCAACATGAATGACTTTAATTTTGACCAAGAATAGGGGTGAAAATGAATATGTTCTACTTTACATGACCACTTTTATTGTTAATGAGGCCGAAAACATGCTACTGTTACTTTTGTGACCAAAAACATGCCGTTCTGGATATGATCTAACTTGCGATTGGCGTGACCAAAAATAGTAAAAGAAAGAAAAGCTTTTTAAACATTAAAGTATCTAACTTCATAACTTATCGAAATTGCATGAGCGTTTTTGAATTTGCATGAAATTGCAAAATGTTCGTAAATGCAGAAAATTTTGGGAGTTCAAGTAATCACTTCTTATTCAATTAATTTAGAAGTTTTTTTTCTTCTTAATTTATCTAGAATTAAGGGGGGGGGGAAACCTAAAAAATAACATAAATTCTTGTTCAATTAAGGTTTTCGAGATTTGAGGAGGCATGGCTTAAAATACAACAGTGTGTCGAAATTTTTGAAAAACGATTGGCACTTCTACGACATATTCACGAACTCTTTGTCGTTAGCAAATATTGAAAACAATAAATCTACACTCTTTAATAATCGTACAACGGCTGATACTAATTTTAAAACATAGCAGCAAAAAATCAAGTAATCATTAACGCAGATTTCCGCGCTGATTTTTACAACGAAAAAAAGAAAAGAATAAAATAAAAACTTGAATCGCAATCCGGTAGCATTTATAACGAAAATCATTTCAACGTTTTAATAGGCAGTCCACCCCCTTATGCCCCTAAAATTAGCGAAAACACAATAAACGGCGGATATTTTTCAAAATGAGAGAACAATATTTCCTTTTTCTAAATTTTTAATTATTTCGCGACTCATTTACAAAAAGAAAAGAAGAAAAAAAATCTTATCATATTTTTAAATCATAAACCCGCTTGTACATATAAATATTTCCCCTTTTTTTTCACAATACATATCCCTTTTCTCGAAAAAAAAAAGTATTACTTCTTGCTTATTTAAAATAATTTATTTTCCTTTTTCCCCTACGCCATCAGATAAAAGCTTACGCCCTGTTTTTAATTACGCCCCTCTACGGCGAACATGCCCCTGTTATCTTTAATCGTTGGACGGATGAGGGCTGAGGGTGCAACAAAATGTCACTTTCAATATACATAAGCACGGTTTTTCTCTCATTTTTCTTTTTAAAGCCAGCGCACCCCCCCCCCTTCAGCAATTTCCCAATCCTTGTTTTCTACCTTTGCAACTCTTCCCACCCACCCCCTAGTCTTGACTTCGTTCCTCTATTAAGATGGAAAGCTACTAAATGGGAATGGGAAAACGAAATGGAAGGGGAGGGGGGTTGCAAAACCATTTGCATAAATGAAATTTGAATTTCTTACATGGAACCATGAAAGGGAGAGTTCTATATTTTTTTTTATTTTTTAGTTCTTCCGCTCTCTTGACTAACGAGTCAGATGACAGGGTTAACTTGCCTAATGAATTTCTTCACTCTCGGTCTGTACTAAAAAGAGGTGAAATTGCAAAAGGAAGAGGTAAATTCCAGACGAACAAAATAAGATTTCTTTGATTGTAGGAAATAGTAAATGAGTGCTGTTCATTACTGATTTTCGTCACTTAATTATTTCATCAAAGAGACGTCGGCGTCGCTGCCAAATTGCACGCTTTTTGCGAAAGGTAGTTCTCAGTAGAAGCGAACGGTGATTTTTGGGTTTATTAAATGTGATTTAAAATGATTTTTAACCACCCTGAAGTATATTATGATGATTTCCAACCCTGACTGAGCAAGCAAACAAACAAACAAAAAATTTTAAGGTATTTCACAAATTTAATTGTCATTTCATTATCACTGGAAAAATGTTCCTCAAAGCCGGATAAGTTGGCACCTACAGGCTTCGTTTAAAAATTTTCAACGCTGATACAAAGAGTGATTGATAGATTACTAATTATACATTAAAATAAATGACATTCAAAACATATTGAAAATAGCATTTTTATTTACATAGCCATTTAATTTCCATAGCCATTTTTATTTACATAGCACCATTTTATTACATTTTTTATTTACATAGACTGCGCAATGTGAAAAACGCACTATAAAAAATGAATACTCAAATTTACTACTCAAAACCGTTTCCTGGTATATGTTCCGAGTAATAAGTTTGTCAAGGTGACGAAATATTTGTCATTTCTTCGAGAAAACAAATTTCGTCAAAATTAAATATATATTTCGTCATTCTGCTTTTTTTTCATAATCTAATTGTAATCACTTTATAGTGGGTACTATATAGATAAATCAATGCTGCTTACGCAATTCAATAAGAACGGATAGACAAAGATTTAATTTTCCCCCACGAACGAAGTGAGATTCGAACCAGTGGTCTTCCTGGTTCGAGGCCGACTCCTTGACCACCGTCGGTTTGTTCGTCACTTTATTTTCGATCGTATAATCTTTGTTCAAGTTTCGTCATCCTAGTGAACAATCTCCCACAATGCACTACGATAAGGTTTCGAATTGAGGATACATTTTCGTTATATATATATCAGAGTTGGCGTTTCGTCACAAATCACGTGATTTTATGACAACATGATTCTCAAAATTAACGAAATATAGCTCAAAGATTGGTGTATCGTCAAAAGTGAGAATTTTATTTCTGAGAATGCATTAGATTCTCAATAACTTTCTATTTTATTCATTCATTTATTTATTTTAGACGGATAGAAATTTTTGATCCCTAAGTTAAGCTTAGTTGTTAGTAGCCGGAATCTAGAAGATTTAGTCCCAATAATTTAGACAGAGAAAGGATTGAAAACTTGGAATTCCAAAAATAATTTTCACTTTTTGTGAGTATTTCGCCAAATCTTTGGAACAAATCAAAATATTTTCGCACGCATTTCTAAAACTAGTCATCTCAAATATAATTGAATATAAAAAGCTACTTTCAATATTTAATTGTTATTATTTTAATTAATAAAAATCTCAAAAATTTTATTTGTAAGTCATAAAAAAATATTGCATCCTCTTTAGGAGCATAATTTTAAAAAAATAATTCCCAGATTTAAGCCAGTTGAACAGTTTTTAACATAAAAATTCACAGTAGGTTTTATTATTATTGAAGCTTTATTTCTCAGAAGCTGTTTACCAGTTTAAAAATTTAAGTTTTTCATTTAAATTAAATTTTTTTAAGATAATTTTAAAATTAACATTTCAATTATATTTTTTTCGATCATAATCGAATTAAATAATAAAATTAAATATTTAATTAATATTTCAAATATTAAATTAATATTTTAAACATTTAATTAATATTTTAAGTATTTAATTAATATTTTATACATTTAATTATTTACGAATTAAATATTATTTATCATTTATTACGAATTAAATATTTTTTTTAAATTTCTTTTTCGTTGCAAATTAATTCTTTGGATAAATTAAAATAAAATAAAAACACAAAGAAAGTAGGTTCCTAACTTTTATCGCTTTTCTGGAAACTATTGAGACCATATTTTCCTATTCATTATTCATTGGGATAAAAAATCATGTTAGGTAAAACGTGTAACTTTTGAAAGATATTATATTAAAAAGTCCGATTGCGTATCTTAAGCTATCGTCTGTTTTAACTTATTAGCATATTACGAATAGGCTTTTCAATCTTAAAGATAGCATCTTAGTACGTAAAAAAATCGGAGCATTTAATCAAAAGTTATTCAGCGAGTAAATTTTACAGTTAATGTTTCGCAATGTACATTTTATTTTTACAAATAATACAATCACTTATTCAGTTTAAGGTTTAATAATGTGGTCACAGCTCTTAAGCCTTCACTGACGATGGCAGTAAGCATTTCAAAAATTCTTATTAAAATGAGGTTAAGCTTCAATTGAGGAGCATGTTTGAAAACCTCGGATAGGGTACAAATTAGCCGCCTAATCTGCCCCTAGAGTAAAATATGCTCGATTAAAGTTTCAGTTCATTTACTTTCAAACAAACAAAAATTTCTGGAGAAACGTGAAATCGTGGGGTAACAGTCTTCTACCGCAAAGAGGTCCCGAGTTCAAATCCCAGTTGGGACGATTGTATTTTACCTTTAATTTTCTTTTCTAAAAAAGGTTGATAACTATCTGTTTTATTCTTTTATAAAAATTTATTTTTTATTTTTATTTGATTTTTAATACCAAGATATTTGTCTTATTGTTCTTGTGTAATCCTTGTTATTTCAATAAATATGTCTTGTTGTTTTTGCATAACTCTTGCCCATCTAGTTCTTGTATAGCTCTTGAACTTTTGTTGTTGTTATATCTTGAATTCTAGTGGTACTAATATATTTCTTGGACTCTTGTTGTTCTAGTATATCGCTTGAACTCTTGTTGTCGCGGTATATTTGCTGTTCTTCTAGTTGTTATGGTTCTTGTATATCTCTAACTCTTGTTGTTCGTCTAGTTGTTATGGTTTTTGTATATCTCTTGAACTCTTGTTGCTCCGGTATATGTTCTGAACTCTTGTTCTTCCTTCTAGTATAACTCTTGAACTTTTGCTGTTCTTGTATATCTCTTGAACTCTTTTTGTTCATGTATACCTCTTGAACTCTTGTTGTCCTAATATATCTCTTGAACCGGTAAATCTCTAGAGCTTTAATTTTCCTGGTATATATTTCAATTTTTTTGCTTTTATGTACCTCTTGTTGTTCTTATGTCTATCTTGTACTCTTGAAGTTCTTGTGCAATTCTTGAAATCTCGTTTTTTGGTATATCTCCCAAACTCTTGTGGGTTTTATATAATTTCGGTTATTTTTAAATATCTCTTAAACATCTCTTGAAATAATTTTTTTTTTTAAAAAAAACTTTTGTTGTTATTTGTTTAATTACAATCTTACTTATAACAAATATTGATCTAAAAACAACCAAACAACAATGGCAAAAATATTACAATCACGCGGAAAAATTGATGAAATAGAACATCAATAACGCGTTTAAAATCAAACACAAAAATAAAACACTATATCAGAAAGAAATCTTTAACTTAAATGAGACATTTTCGATTTCTTCCAACAAAACTTTTTCCGACGGATGAAATGCTTTCTAACTTTTTTCCCTCTTCTTTTTTTCTTGTTAATCTAAGTGAAATCTAAATAAATAAAAACAGTGAAGATAAAAATCGGTATTCGTCTTCCTTCAAAAATCTTTTAAAAATCTTTCACTCTTTAAAAACTTCGATCATTCTTTTATGAAAAAAAAGAACAAAAATCACTTTTTCATTTGTATTTTCTACATACTTTTTCCAAACAGCAACTGTTGTTGCCACCAAGAGTTTGCTAATACCTGGAGGGTATATCGTATGCACGATATTTAATGGCAATCGCGTTCGGCAGATTTCTAATCTGCAAGAAGGAAAAAAACTTTCCTTTGGAAAAACGTAATTGTGAGAAAAGAAGATAAAGAAGTGAGGAAGAAAAAAGAAAGTTGAGGAAAAGTGTTGAGTATTAAAAGTTTCCGAGGAGATTTTATTTTCTTGTTCTTACTCACTTTTGAGCTTATTTATTTTATTTCGAAAAAAGGAAGTGGTAGCAAAAATTTTGATTGAAATTTAAGAAAATTTCACTAAAAAAAAAGAGATTGTTTAAAGCTGGGATGAAAAATAAGGTTTCGAAAAAATGCTGAAGTACAGAATTTCGCGCAAGAGTTTAAAAACAAATAAGCGTTTTACACAGGTTTTTTACAATGAAAAGAAAATAACGATAAAAAGTTTTCTAAAACTGTAAGAATAAAATTATTGAGATGCGTAGGAAAACAAAGCAGCTTAAAACAGAAATTATTTTTCTAAACTATTTGCAAATAGTGCTAGTAAATTTTAAGTATTAGTTTAAGTGCTATTAAGTTGTATCAGTGCAGCGAAACTTGCGAAGCTGACCATCTGTCTAAGAATCGGACTTCTATTACCAAAAACGAAATTTATTAAACGCAAATAAAAAGGAACAAAACTTTTTAAATGATCTTCCATAGCTTTCATACGTTGGTAACATATTGTATTCATTACAATTCTGTGGCTCATCAACTTCAGATGTCGAACTTTCTGAAATAAGTTCTAAAATTAAGATTTCAAATCAGAAAATATGGAGGAATCCTCCGTCCCACTGTTCTGGGTAAACTCCTGTTAATGCCCTCAAGAATGGGAGTGATAGAGCTGTTTTAGAAAGACATTAGCATGACATATGTTGATGGACAGAAAACTTATCGTGTTTTCACCAAGTGCACGTCAACACAGTCCTCTCCAGAACATTTCCGTCACTGCTTTACACGAGGACCTTATAACTGCACCTCTCATTACATATGTGACTTTTTGAGGTTTCACGATCTCTTGGACATGGTCTAGCAAGCTGAATGTAAAGGGAGAAGAAATCCAGCTCAGGCTAGCAACATACAAAGATTTAGCAGAACATCACGTGTACTATGATCTAGCGCATGCGCATATGAAGCAAGTCAAGAAGTACGTCACCGGTTATAAGACAACTCTACATGAATAACATATATAAATGAATGCAGGTAATATATAAAGGGTACGCAGCCTCCTGTCATTTCATTCTTTCTTTCTGCGTCAAAATGTGTTAGCATATTTAATTAACATGGATGATATAAATGTATTCTCTAAGAAATATCTTAATAATACAGTACTGTTTGTTAATAGTGTAAAAATGCAGAACAAACCAACAATAAACAAAGAGAGAAAAATCCTCTTTTTCAACCCTATCCCGGGGAGGAGAGGAGGGTGCAAATCCGTTTCAAGAACCTCCGCTGTTGTTTTTTTCCTTTTAAACAAAGAGACTGCACCAAACCTTAAAATGTCTGGTTTACATTATACCTATGGAAGCTAGACTTCTTCCCCCATGTATATTCTTTGGCTAGACCTTTTAATTTTATAACCGTCGTTGAACAGCCAACCCACTTTTATGGGTTTACGACTGCTAATGTTCAACACAGTAGCCTTGTAATTTTGAACCCAATCCAGAAGACAACGGAACTCCTGGATCGAGTATTGGGAGAAATTTTGCCTTCTCGGAGGACTTTTTGATGGAGCTAACCCGCATTTGCGTAACATGGAGAGGAAGAACACGAGAACCTCCCCCGGTTAGCCTGACGGCAAGGGGACTCTAACCCATGATCCGTCTACCACTGAGGATATTTCATGTCAGCACTGCTGTCGGAGCAAGCTGGATGCGGAATTCGTATCGACTGGGATTCGAACCCGGTTCGCCTCCTTGGAAGGCGAACGCTCTATCCCCTGAGCCATCGCTACTCTTGGCTAGACCTTGAAGAATGAGTCACAACAACAACATTACAATTTTAATTTTATGTGTTGAAGAAACAAGAAATAATTTGTATCACGTCGCAGAAAGCTCAAACTATAAATAATAAGATTTTGTTCCATAAATTTTTATCTGTTAAGAAGAGAGTGGACCTTTAAAATGATTTTTTATTAAGTTCGATGCTTTAAACCTCATTTTCGGTGTGTGGGCTATGTATATAGAGTCTCAAGTTTCAAATGAAAATAGTAAAAAGATGTTGAAGATACGTATTAGAATTCACTTTCAATTACATCTAACTTAAGAAAGTTCCATGCACTACGAGTCTTTAATAATAGTTTACATTTTTTTAAAATTTGTTTACGAATAACTATGTGCTTGCATACATTAAAAAATAACATTTAAATTTTCATCCAATTTTATAAATAAAAAAGAAATGCTCTAAGTTACAGTGATGTCTACATTTTGTCTGTTAAATTTCTTTCAAGCTACATTTGTAAAAAATTTTATTTGTGATCAAAAAATACAAGCATTAAAATATTTTGAAAAAAAAATTTGTTGGGCAAGGATACTTTTAATGACCTTTAATGAAATGATTTAATCAAACAATATTTTTATTAATTTCTTACATTTTTTAATCGAATTTTACATAAAAATTACTTTGGTTTTAGTTAATTCACAATTAAATAGGTTTCTAACATCAATAAGTTCGATAAAATATTAAAATATATAAGATTCTTTTTTAGTTTCTTTTCAAAGTTTTTAAAAGTCCACTGTTCCCTTAAATAATTTTGATGAAAACACTGGACTTATATAATTATTTGAGCATCGTTACGCTCTAAGAGAAAACCTTCACTTACACCCAAGATTTTTAAAGGACCTTTTTCTATTCCTTAACAAAAGGGATCAAAATAATAATAATATACTGAGAAGAAAAGTATGGTCAAAACTACTAGAATATGGTAATATTTATAATTTTTCATGCTCTATAGGAGCAGCAAAAAGCTCGGTAATTTTTACCGAAGCACTTTGATAATGATTTTAGCAAATATTAACCATAAAATATGGTTTTATAACCTATGATAAAATTACTAAACTTTATCAAACTTTATCATACAAAAGAAATTTATTTGATTACATTTATCTTTCAGTTTTGTATTTTTTGCGAAATATGTGTGGTAATAAGAACTATAATTAAATAAAAAATAAAACAAAAAATGAATGAATGAATAAATAAATAAATATTTATTATGTACAACATTCAACATAATTACTTTTATTAGAACATTTAAAACAACGAGAAAATTTTTATTTACTTATTCATTTTTTTACGTAATTTTGAAACTCTGTTCAGCGCATGTACTCGCACTTAGGATTTTAAAAGTGTCTTCTCTTGTAACAAAGGCGAATAAATGATTAACAAAGTAAATAAAAATGAATACAATCGGAAACCAACTATTTGGTCTATATAATAACCATTTATTAGAAATTCCAGTTTTTAAAACTGTAGTTCTTATTACCAAAAAGTAAAAAAATACAATACTGAAAAGCTAATTTAATCAAATAAATGGTTTTTATGTTATGCTCTAAAGCAGGAGTTTCTCAGGTTTTACCCCCAAGAAAATATTTATTCAATTACAAAAATAATCGTGTATGCTGCTCTTTTTTATTTCATTTTTTTTTTTTTTTGTTTTTTGAGANTTGTGAATATAATTTGGCATGTGCTTATCAGAAATTTTCTCGAAGAAATTCTCCCATTTAATTTTTTGAAACCATTAATTTAGACGTAAATATTTACACACATATTTGTAAACTTTTAATTTAAAATGTAAATATCTATTCTCTGGTGGTTGCAGCAAAAAACCTCAATTTTCTCATTGAATATTTTGTGTGCTGCTATGTAAGTTTCAATACCAACCTTTTTAAAGTTTTATATCCTAACAATTAAATATCTGTTGCACCTTAATTGCTTAATTCATAGGTGCACATTAAAGTTATTGCAGCCCAAATTTATATCATTTATTGAATATTTTTAAAAATATTATTAATAACAATTAAATATTTTTAAAAATCTACTTATTTTAATTTGTAATTCAATACTTTCGTTTTGTACAACTTGGTAAAAATTTGACAGTAATATTTAATGTTCCTTCAAATATAAAAGAGTCCTACATAAAATTTTGATAAAGTTGCGGCCCGCCATTTAATTTGCGTTTTTAATTGTGGCCCCCGGCCTTATGTAAGTTGGAAACCCCTGCTCTAAAGTATCATGATAAAAATACCAAATTTTAACGCATATCATAAAACAATATTTCATTGTTAATTTTAACAAGATCATTATCAAAGCGTTTCGGTAAAAATTATCGAGCTTTTTGGTGTTCTCACAGAGCCAGAAATAAGATAAATTTTTATCGTACTTCGGTAGCTTTGACAATAATTTTTACTCAGTTGAGACATTAGCTAGATATTTAGTAGAATAACTGATTTCTACACTTTCGTGGTAACAGAATTACTCCTTAAAAACGTTTTGTTTTCTATAAGAGCAATTGAAAAAAAAATGAAAAAAAAATAATGTATATTTATAAAACACGTTTTACTTAAACTTCGATAAACAAACAAATGATAACAGACTAAAATTCAAAAACAGAAACACCCCCAAACAATGTAAACCTCTTAAACCAAAAAGAAAGAAAAAGGTTAAACAAATTAGTCATTCAAACCTCGACCTTCGAAACAAAGTAGTAGTACAGGTAATAAGAAAAAAATATCACCACATTAATGAAGTCGATAAAATTTTTAAAATGAACAAACATTGCATACTTAAGATTTATTGAAGAGTCACATTAACTAACTAATTCTTCCACAAAATGCACACAAACCTCCAACAGCTTCAGAAGAGAAAGTTTTTCGTTGCCTCTGGCTCTAGGAGCCTCTCTGGCTCCTCAAACGAGGGATCCAGAGTACTTGAGTAAACACACCTGAGTCCGGGATAACGTGAAGGTGTACTTGTACTAGTACAAGCTTCTCTGTGTCAACAAAGGAAGCACCGTTCGCTGCGGGCCTGTCTCAACATTAACGAATCAGGTAATGGGCTTGTATACTGGATATGGGGTGGACCAGGCGTTCGATTAGAATTATTTTTGTTTCTAACCTTAGGGCTCTCTGGCGAATTCATATATTTTTAATCTTTAGATGTGTTTTGTCAGATGTAGTTGTCGATACAGAGGTATAAATCCAGTTTTCGGTGGAAAGAGTTTTTTTTATTCCATGATTGGTTCTAGAATTATTTTTACGAGTAGGGGGAGTTATGGTATTAATAAATGAACAGCTTGAAAGATGAGATGTTCTTAAGACTAAAAGAATATCAAATACACTAGGAAAAAGGTTCTACTTTATCTTGTAATCGTCAATGAGCTATTATAAAGAGTTCGTAGTAGTATTTAAAGAGTTCAAGTGAATAGTTTTTGAGTAACGTGAATCGAACCCAGAAGACTACAGAACTTCCTAGTCGATAATTTAGAAAAATTCGTTTTCTTGTGAAAATTTTAAATTGAAACTAAACTAACGAGTATTAACATCAAACTAAGATGCATTTAATAATAAACAAAATTAGTAGTTTGCTCAATGCAAGACTTCAATTCAGGATATGTTGTTGTTGCTGTAGTTCATTTACGTAACACTAGAACTGCACAATGGGCTATTGGCGACGGTCTGGGAAACATCCCTGAGGATGATCCGAAGACATGCCATCACAATTTTGATCCTCTGCAGAGGGGATGGCACCCCCGCTTCGGTAGCCCGACGACCTGCACGCGAAGTCGAGTACTTTACGGTTGCACAGTTTAACGAGGATCCATACCGCACACTCTCGGTCCCTAGGCAGACTGATCCAAGTGGTCACCCACCCGCACACTGACCGCAGCCAGTGATGCTTGACTTCGGTGATCTGCTGGGAACCGTGTCTTAACGATCAGTTCACTTCGGGACTCAATTCAGGATACAACAGAGATTTAAAGCTGGATTTATAACCTTCTTTTACCGTAAATAAATACAAATAAAAATTTAAATCTCCATAAATATTTAGTTATAATAAGTATCATAATTATTAGAGTATTATAAGTATCATAATTGCAAGAGTATTATAAGTATCATAATTATAAGAGTATTACAAATATCATAATTATAAGAGTATTATAAGTATAATAATTACAAGAGTATTATAAGTATCATAATTATAAGAGTATAATTATACGAGTATATAATTATATGTATCATATAAGTATCATTAGGATTTTCGGGATAGCAACATTATTGTTTAAAAAAGTACACCCATTCCATTCATCATGAAATTTTCATAAAGAGATTCATTTAATATATTTACATTTTTTAATAAAGATTCGAAAACTAAAAAATGGTTTATATAACCTGAAATGAAAAAGGTAAGATATTCATGGTGTGATATAGAAATCAGGGGCTGTAGATACAGATTGCCACCAATGTCGCAATTTTAAACCAAATTTATTTGTTGTTTCTCCATAAAATGCTCTTAAAATATTTATAACGTAAATAAATTATGATATATTAGCAAATTCGATCTTATATTTATTTCAATTTTCGTAAACTCATTACAATTTTTGTAAACTAATAGACAATACTAATATTTTTAACTTAAATAAAATTATATAATGAGCTCATATATTCATTATCATCATAATGCTTAAGTAGTAACCAAAAAAATAATTTTTAACATTTTGGCGAGCTCGGGCTTTTGCATTTTTTAGGCTAAATCAGTCAGGTACTGAATAAATACTGCAGGTTTTTGTCATAGATAAAAATAAGAAAGCTGGCGGTGTGTAACTATATTAAGAGAAAAAACTATAGAGTATGATTTTCCTCCGAGCATAACACCTTGGCATTATGCAATCATTTATCACGAAATAGTTAGGAAAAAAATATTGATTTTATTTAGTAAGTTTTAAAAATCAAATACTTAGTCGATTATTGCAACAGATTCCATTAGTTAACAACAAGCTTTCGAAACCATTTCTCATACAAAAGGTACTAATATTTCCCCATCTCTTTATATCCCCTACCGATTACTAAAGTCATCCACAGTATGCTATAACAACCTCCAATATATCGACGTCATTCCCCATAACGATCCCACCTGAGGAAAAGACCACAATTTATTGTGGATGTAAAAGGCCGCATCACTTTAAACAATTAAATGGAGGCGGTTCTTTATGATCACGTGATAGTGGTAGTGACAAAAGAATAAATAAATAAATAAAAAGCAACAGTAGATAAAGACATAACCTGTAAACGGATGATAATATTAAAAGGGAAGGGAAAAAAAACTTATACCTTCGTGGATATGGGCATCGGGAATCGAGATGAGGAAGAGCGACGGGATGCTGCGTTACCATAGCAACAAAAGGAGGCAGGTGCGACGTGCAAGGTGATGTCATCTCCTAGAGCGTTAACGTTGTTATGGCTAATTCCGGCCAGGCTTTCATCTCTCGCCCTACCTTCGTTCTGATGCCATACTTACACTTACGCCACTCTCCGGTTTCCCGACTCCACCTTTCCTCCCATACCGGAGAAAACAGGAAAAATAGGGATTTTCCACAATCCACATCGATAACGAGGTGTCTGACTTTCCCAATGGAGTCGCTACAGTCAGGTAAACCAATTGCGAGGTGAAAGTTTGCGTCTTAAAAGTGTGACGTCAGTTAGGATCCTGACGTAGCCTACGGGTATTAAGCTTTCTAGCAAATGTGTATTTTATTACTTTTTTTTATAAGTTCCTAATTTAAAAAACAGATAAATAAATAGTTAGTGGCATTTCGAATAATTCAGAATAGGGTTTAAATACTTTCATTACTTTAATTTCTCTATTTCAATGTATACTTTAGAATTCTTGACCTAAAACAAAGTCATAATAATGGGCCTATTAAAATTTTTAAATAATAATTTAAGCGAAATGGAGAAGAAAAAAAAACGTTTTTAAACCGTTGGCGGATCTACAACGAAGAAGGTGAAATTAAAAACATCAAAATCTGTTTGTTTACCGCAGTGAATTGAGTGAAGGTCAAAGGTAAGTATTGGAAATACCTTCAAGTTCCACCTGCAAATTGAACAGGGTTTGATTCTTTTAAAATCCCGAATTCCACAATAGTGATTCGACATAGTATGATATCCATCCAATGTATATACATTTTGAAAGGGTTCTGGAAAATTTATTGAAAATACAAAATGAAAAAATGTGAAAGACTAACAACAGTAGAAGGAAAAAAGAAAAGAGTGAAAATGAGAACATAAGTTAAAACTGAACAAGACGAATATTGCAGAATGATAAAAAAAAGTACAAATTAACCGGGATGGTGGTTTAATCACACCGCAGGTAGTCAGCCGACTCGAAGCAGGATCGCTACTCTTTATGCCCCCTGCACTCCAGAGGGTTCACAGGCCCAGGATGATGATTGTGGATTTGACCCATTCAACGATGGATGCGTTTCAGTATATGAGATGAGATCAAGTTTTAACGCTTTTTTTCGAAGGCTCCTTCGTCATATGAAATCATGCTTTTTTGCGAATAATATGCTATTTTTATAACTGCTGTAAGTGTGCAACTGTCATTCATGACAGTTAGGTCAAGTTAAGCCTATCTAAAGCCAGCGCTGTCTACGCTTACTTTGAAAATGGCGCAAAACGTCGATATGGAGAAAAGCCACAGTTTTGTGAAAATGAAAAGCGTTTGTGCTCTTAACATACTCCAATGCTGCATTACATGGGATCATAAAAGTTTACAAAAACTGAGAACAAAGCAGTGATTTTAGATAATTTTCATCTATGTGGGAAAATATCGCCAAATTGGCAATTTTTAGAAGAGTAATACCTTTAAACTTTTAAAATATTTAAGTTATTTGTCTGTTCTAATGCGCAGATAATTCTACGCGGCAAGATTACGTATATAGTTCAAAATCATCGCATTGCTTCAAGTGTAAGGCATATAAAACTACGGCTTTTATATTTTCCTTGGCAAAGGAACTTCGAAAAACTGCTTTAAATGATCAACGTAGCAACATAAAGATTTTTTTAAATTTTTTTTAAAGTTTTAATTTATTTCGTTCCTTGAATTACCGTTAAAATAGTTGCGTAGTTTTAGTCATCAAAATGCAATTTAAAAAATTTTAATTATAATTCAGCCATTAATAATGCTTAATCATTAATAAAAGAGTGCTCTCTTCAGATTGTAGAAAAAACTCACAAAAATTACTACTAATAGTAAAAAACTGAACATTTTTGGTCAAAATTTGCCAGCTTTGATTCATAATTTAGTCCCTGGATTTATAATAATACGTATGATAAGTGTGTAATTTGGCAAAACGAGGCATAACTCCTTAGAGCTACTTAGAGTTACATGTCTTTTAAAAAATACAAAATGTTTGCATCGCCTTCAGCTTCTTTATATTTTTTTCCACTAGATTAGGTTTCTGTTATTATTATCATCTTCGATAAATATACTAAATAAACAAATATTAAAAAAAAGAAGAAAAAAATTGTTTAAAATTCGTTAGTTTTGATAAAATCTCTTAATTTTTATCAATACTGATTTAATAAGAAAAAAAAGTGACACTTTTCCTCATTATGTAACGTTTTTCGTCATATTCTCTCTTTCTCTCTCTCTCTCTATTTATTGAGGTTTATGCTTTTACCTTAAGATTTTTCATTGCAAAATTATTGATTTTTCATATCATATTTCACAAATAATTCACATTTTGGGAAAAGCCGTTCCATTTAAAATAGATCTTGCTTATATATTATAGAAAAACAATGGCGTGGAGTTGAATGTGGGCACACTGAGTTCTTTATCATTTATACAACTTCAAATTCTAACTACTTAAAGTATTCGACGAAATTCGATTAAACATTGCAATAGACTAAATCTGACACCAAAATAAAAAATCGCTTGGGTAGCGTAGGGTCAAAGAATCCTTTGCATTAAGATATATCTTTTTTTTCGAAAGCACTGTCGTTATTCGCAAAAATGTTTCTTAGAGCACAAATAATATGTTGTTTCTATAAATAGGCATAATGAATGCAGTGGCACTGAACCTTAAAAAACATTGATGTAGGGCATATCGGGCAGTGGCACTTAACTAGACCTAGTACATATTTCGGACATTCACAGTAACACACACACACACACACACACACACACACACACACATATATATATATAA